>NC_053026.1:295039159-295344753 GCF_003073215.2 Triticum urartu | reverse complement strand
GATCATTTCTTGCAAAGCACAATAAGTGTTATTTCTTCACAAGTTTTGGATGCATGTTGAACAGTTGAATGCTTTTGTTTACAAAAGATACCTTTTTTATCTATTTCACCCGGATATTTGTGAGCTCTAGAGATGAAATAATATCCGAAGAAACCTATCGATACCCATTACACATGAGATGACCCCCACATCCTTTGTCAAAATAAACAACTCCCCGATCAAAGCATTTCACTCTTTAGTGCAATGCACGGGCACCTTATTACTATAGATTAGTACGACCAAAAATTGAACTAACATTATATATAGTACGATAAATGCTGATGCATGTCACCTAAAATTATATCATTCAAAACTATGTTCAAATACGAATCCAACGATATAGTTTTTGTTGACATACACTAACATTTTGTGAGTTAAATCTTCAGTCAAATTCAATGGGGGACTAATAAACCACGATCGATGTAGTACAAGTGTAGAGGGCGGCGCTGCACGGGAGTCTCACCTCTCACCCCGCTCGTGGCGCGGCAGTAAAGCTGTCATATCACAAAACCCAACCACTCCCAGTAATAAGTGGCCTGGTAAAATAAACAGACAAGCAACCATCACATCCCTCCGTCTTTTTTGCATTTCATCTCTCTGCATTCACTTTCTCCGGTTCATCTCGCACACTCGATCCCTAGCTACTACTCCTAGGGCCAGTTCTTTTGGCGGCTTCCCCAGCTTTTCCCACAAGACTAGTCACAGTGGAGAGTAACAATAAGGTGCCTCACTCATTTATTTGGGCTTCTAAACTACTACTCTGTCCTGGTTTATTCCTCACCATTGTAATTTGTGCTAAATTTTGACCAAAGATTTAACTGGTTTATTCCTCACCATTGTAATCCCTCCGTCTAGGTGTGTAAGTCATCTTACGAAAACCAAATAATCCCAAAACACTTAGGCGTGGTGCATTAACTTCTACCTCGTTTCTTGTTTCTTGACATATCAACCAATAAGAGATAAAGAGTGTGCATGCTTTTAATGACTTGAGATATCAAACACGACATGCAGTGGTTAGTTCATTGCATGCAATACTATTAATTAGCAAATAAACATTAACGTTTCTCGTTTTCTCCTCCTCCTTGCTCACGGTGCACAGCCTAAGAGCAAGTACAATAGAGACTAGTCAGCAGGCTATAGCATCTTCCACATCAGCAAAATCATAGCTGGAGGAGAGAGAAGTGATAAGAAAGGACCAAGCGGGCGCTTCGCGAGTCGTCGGGCGATAGCACAAGCAACGAGGAAAAGGAGCCTGCATGCAGCCCATGCGAGCGCTACGGCCGGCGTTCAGCTCCCCCCAGCCAATCATGTCACTTTCCTTTGCCTAGCACAGTATGCATGCATTAAATGTATAGCCAACACTACAGCCATTCTACTGTATGAACTTTTTCAAATACAGGCTACAGGTGACATGGCTCTACTATAGAGCCGGCAGCAGGCTTTACTATTAACCTTGCTCTAAGATGACTTACTCACCTAGACGGATGGAGTAGTGCATGTGACATGCACTAACATTTCATTAGTTAAATTTATGATCAAAATTTGACACAGATTACAATGGGGACCAATAAACCAGGACGGAGGTAGTAGTTATGGGATTACTAATCTAGAAGTCTAAAAGAACTGGCCCGTGGTACTCCTACTTGTAGTAGTACTCAAGTTGGAATTCCAATTGCATGGCACAACTTGTTAGGCAAAAAATTCGATACAGGGTGTAGGAAGCGGTTTGGGAATTTGCATGCCTTTCCGACCAGTGAGATACTCCGTACAAAGTACGATAGAGAAATAACCACAGAGAAGGAAGCTAAAAGTAAACAATCAAATGAGCATTTTTGCATTTGTTTTGCATTGAATCGTTTCACAAGCTTGACTAGTGTTGTTTTTCTACTTTTACAAAAACCGCATCGTAATGTTAAAATGTGCATTTGCACGTACATAAGTAATAGTAGTACTCCCTCCGTCTAGGTGTATAAGTCTTCCCTCCTTCTTGGTCATAGTGCACAACCAAAGATGACTTATTGACCTGGACGGAGGGGGTAGCACAGCCTGCAAGCATATATCGAGAGAGACGTGTAGTGCGATAGTATATAGTAAAGTTTCTGCTATATGCACGTACTTGCAAAATGCGTACGAATACACAAGGTTTCCAAAATTTCCCTTTTACATACTTAATTAAGGACGATAAAAATTCCTGAACGTTCGGGATTTATCATTTGCGTCCCAAAACTAATGAGATCGCCTTACGAAACAAAAATTATACTCATCCTAAAAGCCACGGCGCTCGCAGGAGCGCTTGCGGCGTGCCACGAGTGCCCTGGTGCGCGGCCGTTTCCCAGCGCGCCGACACAATGCCTCTTCCTCAGCCTCGCAACTCGCGAGGTGCTGATTGGCGGCTTGCCGATGGGTGAGCGCGATCTCACCGGTGTGGTGATCCGGCGCCAACAGGTACTCCTCCTCGATGGAAGCGTGCACCCGGTCCACGTACCGCCAAGCGTAGATGAGACGCTTGGGCCCGACTGCACTCAGGGCGTCGGCACGGGCGTCCTCCGCCACCCTCACGGCCCTCACACAAGCCTTTTGCCAAAGATCCAATCGCCTGACTCTCTCGGACGCGACATAGGCCTCCCAGGCAGCTTATTCCGCGGTGCGCTTCTCTTCCTCGGCCTTCTTCTCCGCCTCTATTTTGGCGCGCTCTGCTGGAGGCAAAGCCTCCCACAAGGCGACATCCATTTCTTTTCAAAGCTCCTCAAGGTTGGGGGGGCTCGGCGGGCGGCGCGGCGTTCTCCTCGTAGCGGGGAGCCGACGCGTCCTCCGGCGCGCGTGCTGGCGAGATTGGGAACGCCGACGCGTCCACCTCGACGCGTCGCAGCGAGGAGCGGAATGCCGACGCGTCCTCCTCGACTAGTGGCAGCGAGGAATGGAACGGCGACGCGCCGCGTCGCGACGAGGAGCGGAACGGCAACGCGTCCTCCTCGACTAGTGGCGGCGAGGAACGGAAAGGCGATGCGTCGCGTAGCGGCGAGGAGCGGAACACCGACGCGTCCTCCTCGACTAGTGGCGGCGAGGAACGGAATGGCGACGCGTGACCGTCCGCGCGGTGCAGCGAGGGGCTCCTAGGGCTTGGGAGGGGCGATGCCATGGTGGTCGACGTGAGAGGGAGGGGGAGGAGATAGCGATGAACGTGAACGTGAGGGGGAGGAGATAGCGATGTCGTGGGAGGCGCAGTATTTATAGCGAGCAATGGCACACCTACGTAAGATATGGACTGAGCTGCACTGACTTAACTGCAGGTCCAGTTGCGTCACTGACATGTGGGCCAGACCCCTGTTGGGCCCATATGTCAGTGACCCAATGCACCTGCAGTTAAGTAACAGCTACGTGGGCATATTTGTTGGAGTAAATTACGGGGGAGCGAAGGGGTGGAAATATTGCTGGTCACAATGGATTGGACGAGCGTGGGGGGAGGAGAGTCATGCATGCAGATTTTTTCACACGGGGTTTAGTGGTGGGACCGCCGGAGGGAGAAGGAGAGTTTGGCAGGCATATTGTTTCCACACATGGAGAGGAAAAGATTTGGAGACGAACGAGCTTCCTGCAGGTATGGGGAACGGTGTATAATAAGTCATCTTGCATGTCGGGCTAGGTATACACTAGTAGAAAACAGGGCTTTGGTCCAGGCCGGGTCAGGCCATTAGTCCCGGTTCAGTCCAGAACCGGGACCAATGCCCCCATTGGTCCTGGTTCGTGAGCCCAGGGGGCCGGCCGGGCCACGTGGGCCATTGGTCCCGGTTCATCTGGACCTTTTGGTCCCGGTTGGTGGGATAAACCGGGACCAATGGGCCTCGCTCCTGGCCCACAACCATTGGTCCCGGTTCGTGCCTCAAATCGGGACTAAAGATTAGACCTTTAGTCCCGATTTGAGGCACGAACCGGGACTAATGGGGTTGAGACCTTTAGTCCCGGTTCTTGCCACGAACCGGTACTAAAGGTCCCATTTTCAAACTCTACCCCCCCCCCAAGTGGATCGCCTTTTCAGTTTTAAAAAAAAATAAAAGAAAATGATGGAAATGTCAAAAAAATAAAAGAAAATAAGTTTCCCATGTGATATGTGGTCTAGTTGTTGGGAAAATTTGCAAATGTGAATTTTGACTTTATTTGCAAAATCTCTCTGAAATTTGTAAAAATGGGCATAACTTTTGCATACTAACTCGGATGAAAAAGTTTTTTATATGAAAAAGCATCTACTCGAAAAGTTACATCCGAATTTAACTGGGGGAACCCCGTTAAACATTTTCAAAATCCTCAAAAACCTAATAGAAAAAAGTTACGGGGCTTTTAAGATCTAGAGTAAAAAAATCAAAAAAAATTCAAACAGTGGGCAAACTATGGTCAAACAATGGTCAAACTAATTATTCTAGAATATTAGTGTTACTAAATAATTATTTCTATTATTTCAATTTTGGTCAAATCTGGTCAAACTGTGGTCAAACAATGGTCAAACTAATTATTCAAGAAATATTAGTGTTACTAAATAATTATTGTTTTTAAAACAATAGTTTCAAAATAAAACTATGAAATGTGTCACTTCATGCTCAAGCAAAATTCCTGAAGGTTAATAGGATTGACATCTTAGTATTGTCAGGAAAACAACAAGTGCAGACTTGGAGCGAGGGAGAATAGAACCCGGAAGTTAAGCGTGCTTAGGCTGGGGGAGTGGGAGGATGGGTGACCGTTCGGGAAGTTAGATGATTTGGAATGATGAGGGGTGATTAGAGGATAAATTGAGAAGTGATGAGGGATGGTGATTACAGACTAGAGGTTAAAATAATTCAAAAATTTGAAAATCAAAAAAATCAAAAAAAAATTCAAAAAAAAATCATAAAATTTCCTTTAGTCCCGGTTGGTGTTACCAACCGAGACTAAAGGTGGAGCTCCACGTGGCCGCGCCCTTTAGTCCCGGTTCTGGAGGATGGGTGACCGTTCGGGAAGTTAGATGATTTGGAATGATGAGGGATGATTAGAGGATAAATTGAGAAGTGATGAGGGATGGTGATTACAGACTAGAGGTTAAAATAATTCAGAAATTTGAAAATCAAAAAAAAATCAAAAAAAATTTCAAAAAAAATTTCAAAAAAAAATCATAAAATTTCCTTTAGTCCCGGTTGGTGTTACCAACCGAGACTAAAGGTGGAGCTCCACGTGGCCGCGCCCTTTAGTCCCGGTTCTGGAGGATGGGTGACCGTTCGGGAAGTTAGATGATTTGGAATGATGAGGGATGATTAGAGGATAAATTGAGAAGTGATGAGGGATGGTGATTACAGACTAGAGGTTAAAATAATTCAGAAATTTGAAAATCAAAAAAAAATCAAAAAAAATTTCAAAAAAAATTTCAAAAAAAAATCATAAAATTTCCTTTAGTCCCGGTTGGTGTTACCAACCGAGACTAAAGGTGGAGCTCCACGTGGCCGCGCCCTTTAGTCCCGGTTCTGGATTGAACCAGGACTAAAGGGATAGGCATTAGTACCGACCCTTTAGTCCCGGTTCCAGAACCGGGACTAAAGGCCCTTATGAACCGGGACTGAAGGCCCTTTTTCTACTAGTGATAGTCTCAAGTCATTAAAAACATACATGCCCCACACATGTTCATATTTCAAGGTGCACTAAATTATTGCATGCGATGATTAAGGCTGGCCATAATGGTGGTATCTTAGCTGGTATCATGCACACGGGAATAGCAAACATGCTGATGTGGCAAAGAATTAAAGAAGAGAGGGGGGTTAGAGGGGGGTTAGAGTAACTAGTGTTCATGCATGCATGTCGTTTTCCATTCACATTTTACAAGTAAAATTCATGGACAAACTTTGACCCAGAGTACGATGGGGACTAGTAAACCAGAATCGAGGTGGTAGTTTTTTTAATCAAAGAAGGGTTTCCCCTTCCGATTTTCATTACTGAAAACCAGCATCTAAATCTAAACCATAGTATTTACCCTAGAACTACCAGGTTCAACATCTCGCAACATAAACCCATACAACCTCTATCGCAAAAAAAACATACAACCATACGCCAAGGAGGTACGTAGTACTATGAATTGCATTTTCGCTCCATACCAATCGTTCTAAAAACTACTTACTACTTATAACGCGCCATTGAAAATCGGAACTCTTAACCCTGCTAAAAAATGATATTTTATACATGGCTACTCGATCTATGGCAACTGGAGAGCCACCACGCTCCAAGTCGTTCACCTGTGGTCCCGACCATCAACTCCTACGGATCAAATTATCACGCGAGCTGACTATTCCAGCAATCGTGCACCTAGGGTTTTAGGGTTTATTTGTTAACGTCGCCTTTACGTAACACTCATGTGGGCGAGATAGCGAGAGGCCGACTGCGTGCGTGCGCCTCTTCTCTTCGTATATGTACTCCACCGTTTGTCTATTGCCCAAAAAATTATAATAACTACTAGCAATGTGCCAATGCGTTGCCACACGATCAAAGTAGATTAATACATATTCACCGATTTGATAGAAAAAAAAGTCTAGTTTTGAAATACGTATATCACTAAAAATATGTTATGTTTCACTCAAAATATATTCCTTTGGCGGTTTTGATGAGATAAGGGAGGAATGTTGTTGGTTTCAAGATTCGAGAAGTGGTATATGTCTAATTTCTACTCTTACTAGCAAGATGCCCGTGCGTTGCACGGAACATAAAGATCTTGTGGGAGAAAAGGATGAACGAGGGAAGGTCTTATTTGCAGATGTGGTGAAGAGTGCGGGTAAATTGCCATATTTTCCTTCCTATCCATCAGATATAAATCGAACGACCTACATTGCAGGATGGCAGGCCCACCATCATCACCAACTCTATTTTTTATCCCTACTCTTATAAAAAGCACTGTTGGTGATGATCGTGTGCCTGTCATCCTGCAATATAGGCCGTCCGATCTATATCTGACGGATAGGAAGGAAACTATGGCAATTTTGCAAAAAGATACCCACACCCCTCTCCACATTTGCAAATAAGGCCTTCCCTCGTTCATCCTTTTCCCCCACAAGATAAACTAATCATACAAATGCATCTTGATATTCCGTGCAACGCATGGGCATCTTGCTAGTTGTTGCAAAAAGCCCATGTGTGTGTGAGAGAGAGGGAGAGTGGAGGAGGACGGAGTGCATGTGTGACAAAGACACAAGGAGTGTGTGTGCGATAGGTATCAGCTTAAAATGAGGCGATAGTGTGTGTGCATGATCGAGAGGGCGTGTCTCAAGAAGGGAAGAAAATCTACATAGATACAAGGAGCGGGAGAGAGACATGTATGCGATGGTGGAAGCACGAGTGTGCGGATGTATAAACATATCTAGAGGCTAGCTAGTCGATAAATGTTTGTGAGAGAAATACGAGTTGTGGTGCGAAAGCAAGAGTTTTGTGTGTGTGAGAGAGAGACGGTAGTCAGGAAGGGGAGTGGAAGCAGGAGTTGTGTGTGTGTGTGTCTGTGAGAGAGAGAGAGAGGAGACGGTAGTCGGGGTTGTCTGATCGGTAAACAAATGAATAATGTCAGTCTGGGATGGAGACGAAAAGGAGACCACAACAAATGTTGTGTCTACAGGAGAGAGAGAGAGAGAGAGAGTAATTTTAGTGGTATGAGTCATATGTAGAGACATATAGGGTGTGTGAGAGAATCCCATAGAGAGAAAGACAAAGTGAAAGATGAGTAGAGACTGTGCATGTGGCGGTGAAAAAGAAAGCTTAGGTACCGAGTGATACCAGAGAACAGTAGAGACGTGAGAGATAATGAAAACCGTGTAATGTATAATGATAAGGAGAGTGTGACACTTCTCAAGGGAGACGTCGAGAGACCATGTTTGCGAGGATAGGAGAAACATGAAGTGAGCGTTCGGGTGAGCTGGAGAAAAGAGAGTGATAGCTACCTGAAGGAGCATGCATGCGAGAGAGATGGGCGTGAAAGGAGTGAACAAAAAAGGATTCAAATATTTGAATTCAAGATGATGATACATGTAATCCATACTCGAACCAAAATTGATCTATCAAACATGCATACTCATATGAATTCGCGCACATTTATGTTATTTAATATGTAGATATTACTGATCCATACATTTTAGTAGAACATAATTTGGTTAAATTTTTTCGAATTCAATTTTAAGATTTCGAGATCGTTGTATTTGTAAATCATATTATACATATAAAGGAGCAGAATTCTTTGTTTTGCTTTTGAAAGTATATTAAAAAATGATGTATATAGAATGTAATTCCAAATGAAAATGGATCCCGTCCAAAAAAATAGAATACAAACGGGATTCGAATTGAGTTGGCACGGTAAACGTGCACTCTACAAAATTTGAACGAAGCGGGGAAAGTCACAGTAACCGCCCGAAACCAAAATCTACGAGATGGAAATCACTACTGCCTATCCCTGCCACGCAAAGCCTATCTGCTGGATTTCTACAGGTTTCGATAGGGGTAGGTTTGTAATTTTACCCTAACGTGAAGTAACCGCCTCTCACCCGGATTCATACACAGTGGGCGCCAAAACACAGTGTGTCCTTGGCCGAAATCGACTCCCTCCCTGATTCATATTCATACACAGTGGGTGCTAAAAAAAACTCTTGTCGGCAAATATTCGGTGTATGCGAGATTACCGTCCTATCCCCAACTGACTAATGTTGCTGTGATGTAGTAGAAATTTGAAATAGGGGCTAAGTTTGTAAATTTCCTCACATTTGAGACAAGCGCGCTCTGAATACATGGTTCCCCCTTCCTCTCTACCTCCCTTTTCCCCATTCGTACTCCGTGGGCGCCAAAAAACCCTCTCCACCCCACCCTCCTCCGTCCGCCGCCGTCCGCCACCCCATCCACCGTCGTCCTCCTCCACCATGCCGGAGCTGATACCCCGACGCCGACGTCCATTACAAGAGATCGACCTCTCTCATCCACGGCTTCGGACCTGGATCCTTGCATCCCATCCTCTCACTTCATCCCCGTCGTCGTCCACCTTGCCGGTGCCACTCCTACGACCGTCTCGTCCATCGCGCCCTGCCGCCACCGTCTACCCTCCTAGATCTGCTTCCACGCTGCCGACAGCCATCGCTATCGCAGCACTGTCAAATTCTCAGCAGATGCGTACACGGCGTCGCACCAGAGGCGGTACTCTTTCGTATCTGCTCAACTTATTTATCGCAGCAAGAAAATAGATCACCACTGCTTTACTCTGATTTCTTGTCTTGGTTGCGAAGTTGTCTTTGTCCGGTTTGCACCTTCAGATCCGCCATGGCACGCTCAACACTATACTCCCAATGCTTATGGTTTTCCCCTTTTATATTCCACACTAGTTAAATCACAGTAGACTAAATTTCAAAATTGGGTCAGTCGATTTTTCAGAGCTCACCGGAGTTCGCCGGTGTGATCGAAGGGGCTCGGGTGGTTGTGGGGCCTTGCCAAACGAACAAAACTCGGGGGGGGGGGGGGGTGGGGGGGGGGTGGCGGAGGAACACAGGCGGTGGGGGCGGTGGTACGGCCGACGGCCCATGCGGTGTTCTATATGGGAAGAATCAGAGACGAGGAAGAAGAAGGGTTAGGAGACGTAGGATCTTCATCCAACCGCCTGGAATGGTCGAGAGACAGCTGGGAGTTGCATTCTTAATGCGCTCTGGTTCATCATGTGTGGGCACTGCGCAACCAACATTTTATTATCCAAAATATGCTTCTTCTTTACCATGTTCCTCTTCCGTTCTTCTTTAACATGTACTCTCTCCGTTCCTAAATACAAGTCTTTGTATAAATTCCACCATGGACTACATATGGAGCAAAATGAGTGAATCTACACTCTAAAATGTATCTGGATACATCTGTATGTGATCCATAGTGGAAATCTCTACCAAGACTTATATTTTGGAATGGAGGGAGTATGATAGTAGTACAGTATGTTCCTTGTACTAAAGATGAGCAGGGACATTTGCAGTGTAGAGGTCTATACGGTCGGTTGTGATGGACACTTTGAGCCTCCTTGATTTGTAGGATCTTGTAAACATAGGAATAGGATTTGTAGTGGCCTGCCCACTAGAATCCTATAAGAATAGCAAGGAAATGCGGGGAGTTGTGTCGCCTTTGAGAGTTACACTGATATTAACAGTACCACATCTTCACTTTAAGAGAGCTGGTATCCGAAGCCTTTCTAGCCGTACCGGAAATACTAGAACATATATTCCAGCAAGTTCCACTTTGCTGATTTTACCCTGATGCTTAAGGTTTTGCCGTTATATCTACACTATGATCTGTGTAGCTGCTTTGTGTCGCACTAGCAGCAGTCCACTCTTGAAGCTAAACACTGCAATCACTTACAAAATTGGCACCAAGGCATTGAGTGCCATTCTGGATGCAATGAAACTCATACACTCCCCACATGTTGATTCTTGTTCAGAATATGATCCTAATGACTATTCTAACCTCGAGGAGTCAAAGGCAGATGGCCTGTCCTGTTCACCCATCAAGGTGCCTGTTCTAATTTGGCAATGTTTTATTGATTGTGGGTATCTTGCATATATTGTCTTGCATTTCTTCTACTTTGTTGCACCGCCATCTGCTTAGTTTACTCATCATATATGTCGAGATGCCATGCCCATCCATTATCAATACATATTCCATCTGTCATCATACCATGTTTTTTCACTCAAATGTTGTTTCTTGTGCATCAGACATTAAAAAGGAAGAGGGTGATTGCCGAACCTGAAGGAGCACCAGCAAAATCCTTGAAAAACGTGGTGGTGCCAGAGAAATCAGACAGCACCCCACTTATATTGGCTGTACAACCAGTGACACAAAACATAGGACCGACTCCAGCAGAGTGTACCCATACTTCACTGGCCACACCACTAGCCCCACCACACAGGACTTGCACTCCAGCAAAAGGTATACCGATTTCATTTGCCATAGCACCAGCTGTACCATAGAAAAATCCCACTCCAGCAAAAAGTACAGCAAGTCCATCGGCCGAAGACCTATCCCAACTGCAGAGACGGCCAATTCCTGCAGATTGGAACCCCATTCCATTTATTCCCAGTTTAAAAGGAAATGCTTTCAATGTTGTTAGGGACTACGTGCATATATTCCCATCATGGGAAGATTATTGTGAAGACAAACACCATTTTCACATCTTCCTGTCCAACTTACGTGTAAGTGCTATTATTCATGGTTATTATTTTCCTGTTTTCTGCTGATTGAACACATTAATGATTTACATTACATTGTTGTAATTAGGCGAGGGTCAATCTAGATAGTCATGACGAGCAAAGCTTGCTTGTGCTTTTTAAGGAAGCATTGCAGCAGTATCGGTGTTACCTGAGGAAATCACACTTTGATGGCAAGTCTATAAACGAATTTCTGGCGAAGTCTCCTGTGCTAAATTTAGAAGACATTGAATGGAAAAACCTTATTATGCACTGGTCTCGTTCCCAGGATGAGGTACTGTCTATGAAATCATATGACAATTTGAACTTCTACTTTTCCGCATGTGCCTTACGGATCTTTTTTGCAGGAAATCTGCTCGAAGAAAAATTCCGGTTTGACAAGAACGACAGGATATCACAAATATGTTGCCCGCTGCTTTGCTCTTGTTAGTACCTGTTGTCCTGTATCACTGTACTTGCATACATATCTGGTTCATTATGTGACAGCAGTATGCATGATAGCTTGCTTATCAATTGTTTGCTCCAAATTATATGATCTGTATGAATGGTTACATTAGTGTAGAATATATCCAACGCCAATGTTTTTTAGCTCTGCATTGTTCTTGTAAGTACATGCTGTCCTTTATCAGTGTACTTATAATGACAGGTGGTTGTTCATGTACCATCACTTTGCAGCTTATTTTCCTTTGCCCTCCATTTTCTACACATCAGATCTATATTTACTCTTACCATAAGGTTGGTACTGAAGAAGTTTAGCTGTGCATTGCTCTTGGCTGTACCTTTTGCCTGTATCGCTGCACTTACATCTATAGCTACTTGGTTATGTAGCATCACTCTTCATCTTATTTTAAATATTCTCCATTTTTCGTACATTATCACATCTATATTTACTCTTAACAAAATGTAGAATAAAGGCAATGCTTTTGAAGAAGATTCTGTGGTAAACTTCTTGAATTGCCCCCCCCCCATCAGCATGGACAAGGCCTTTATAGAGCCTGTCTTCATCAATAATGTAAGTTTGTCCATCTCAAGCCTTCAAAGTTTGTTGTATATATTTGGTTAGGCATGACTGCAACAGCTGTTTATTTTTGGTGTTTGTATTAAATTGCTTGTTTAAAGTTTATTATGTAGTTCATAAACAAAAGTTTGTCCTTTCTCAATTTAAGTTTTCAGTTGTACAACCAAGTTCCTTCTTCATACATGTAAATTAAACTATACAGAGCAAGTGATCTTCTTTTGCACTGCATGTATGCTTCTGTTCTTCATCCGTAATCCAGTGGTGTGATGAACCTACCCACTACAGCACAATGTCATATTCTGCAATGTCTTAACTATGAAAAATTTCATATCATTCTACTATTATTTAAACCGTCTCTTTATTTGCCAATCTGAAATGGTATAAATTGACAGCACACTAACCATTGATACTTATGAGTTCTTGATCTGTAATCCAGTGGTGTCGTGAAGCTGCCAACTCCTTCACAATGTCATTTCCTGCCATGTCTTGACCTGAACAATACCATATTGTGTTAATGCAATTTTAAACTGTGTCACTTTATTCGTCAGTAAGAAATGTGATGAATTGTCAGCACTAATACTTTTATGTGCAAAACCTGTCATCTGTCTGCTTGTTTATCTTTCAGAGTGAGGAAGATATAAGTGTTGAACAAGCGCGGTCTCATCATCTTACTCAGCTACTTGCGCTACAGCTCCCCAGCAGGGCTAACCTTTCTTGAACTCTATTGAAGTGCTGTCGGTTTTGTATATTATTTTGTCGGCGTGTTTATTTGCACTGGTGGCGATCTTTGATGCCCAGTGTATGTAATCTGTTGTCTACTCGTGCTTTATTATCATAGTGGCGAACTTTGATGCCCAGTGGATGTAATATGCCGTGATTTCTTTATTGTATAGTCTAGTTTTTTTCTTATTCACGATGCTATAGTTATTTTACTGTATATATATCCTGTCTTCGCAGTAAACCGGCCAAACCGTAAAATTACGGTACATAATCGGGCCGTCATGCAATCACGATGTAGGTTGGGCCTAAAACGTGCCGAACAGCTCACGGGCCGGCAACAGCCCGAAATGAACCCCGTCCCATGATTGTGCGAATCAAATCACGGGCTTTTAACAGGCCAAAATTTTCTCGGTCCTTGTTTGGCCCAATCAGATATCGGCTGCGAGCAGGCCGGATGCAAACCGGGCCGTAGTTAGGCCCAACTATATGACGGGCTTTTAACAGGCCGAAATTATTATAGGGACGAAATGTTAAACGGGCCCTTAACAGGCCAAAACTAATATCAGGCTGAATTACTAAGTGGGCCTTTAGCAAGTGGGCCCAAAAGCATAGTGTCCAGTTGACGGGCCGAATCTAATATGGGCCATAATTGAGCCCAAAGCCTCTTAAAGGGTCGGACCTGATCTGGGTCGTAATTTGGCCCAGAACGTGGTAGGCTTTTAACGGGCCGGATCTCATATGGTCCACTATTAGGCCTGGAGCGTGGCAGGCCATTAATGGACCGGATCAAATATGGGCCGGCATTTGGCCCAAAACATGGCAGCCAGTTAATGGGCCGGCCTACTAGGGTCCTCAAAATCTTGTGGGCCTACAGCTGGGCCGGCCCATTAATGTCGGCAAAATCTCGTGGGCCTTTAGCTGGGCCGACCCATTATGATCTGCAAGAATCTTGTGGGCCTTTACCTGGGCCGGCCCATTATGGCACATAAAAATCTTGTGGGCCTTTACCTGGGCCAGCCCATTATGGCCCGCAAAATCTTGTGGGCCTTTAGCTGGGCCAACCCATTATGGTTCGCAAAATCTCGTGGGCCTTTAGCTGGGCCGGCCCATTATGGTCCGCAAAATCTTGTGGGCCTTCAGTTGGGCCGGCCCATTTAAATTTGATGGGCCGGTCCACGTGTCAACATATCATAGGCGCGTCTCGCCCATTGGATGAGTGACACCTATGCCAACGCGGACCTGACACGTGTCTCCTCCAGCAAATGATGATTTTACACGTGGAAAATCCCCATTGGTTGGGGCTGTTAACGGGTTATCAAATCCAAAACCCGACCCGATAGCTTAATGGTGTTCCGTTACGGTGGATGCCACGTGTCGGTCACCCTTGACGAAAGCACTTATGTGACGCGCGATTTATCGTCATGGAAGTGGACACTTCCGTGATGATAATTTTGGTAATGTCATGGAACACTTCTACGACAGCATAGGTATGACTATCTTGATTCTGTCATAAAATCGTCATGGATGTACATGCATGACAAAAAATGCGACCTACTGTGACAAACACGTATCATCATGGAAGTGTATTTTTTTGTAGTGTCTCCGCGAGCTCCCAATACACTAACAGTTTGGATATGTGATCTGAGTAGGCCTCTGGCCTTTTCACACTAACCACCACGCGGGAATAATTATGGGCACTTGGCATCATACGATTCTTTCGGAAGCTCACAAACGTCGGCAGTTGAGCGGTGCGCGCTTGGTTGGACAGTAACCGCCTGCGCTTGTATAAGGAGGTGGGTCTGCTCCAGGCCGCGTTCGCAACGTGCAGGAGTGCTTAGGACGATAGGCCCATGACCCCTTCGCACTTAGGATTTAAACTGGCATGCTGGCCTCTCTGTTGAGCCTAGGTAGGACTACGATGTGTCGATCAGCCGAGTGTTGGAAATATGCCCTAGAGGCAATAATAAATTGATTATTATTATATTTCCTTATTCATGATAATCGTTTATTATCCATGCTAGAATTGTATTGATGGGAAACTCAAATACATGTGTGGATACATAGACAACACCATGTCCCTAGTAAGCCTCTAGTTGACTAGCTCGTTGATCAATAGATGGTCACGGTTTCCTGACCATGGACATTGGATGTCATTGATAACAGGATCACATCATTAGGAGAATGATGTGATGGACAAGACCCAATCCTAAGCCTAGCACAAGATCATGTAGTTCGTATGCTAAAGCTTTTCTAATGTCAAGTATCATTTCCTTAGACCATGAGATTGTGCAACTCCCGGATACCGTAGGAGTGCTTTGGGTGTGCCAAACGTCACAACGTAACTGGGTGGCTATAAAGGTACATTACAGGTATCTCCGAAAGTGTCTGTTGGGTTGGCACGAATCGAGACTGGGATTTGTCACTCCGTGTAAACGGAGAGGTATCTCTGGGCCCACTCGGTAGGACATCATCATAATGTGCACAATGTGATCAAGGAGTTGATCACGGGATGATGTGTTATGAAACGAGTAAAAAGACTTGCCGGTAACGAGATTGAACAAGGTATTGGGATACCGATGATCGAATCTCGGGCAAGTATCGTACCGCTAGACAAAGGGAATTGTATACGAGATTGATTAAGTCCTTGACATCGTGGTTCATCCGATGAGATCATCGTGAAACATGTGGGAGCCAACATGGGTATCCAGATCCCGCTGATGGTTATTGACCGGAGAGTCATCTCGGTCATGTCTGCATGGTTCCCGAACCCGTAGGGTCTACACACTTAAGGTTCGGTGACGCTAGGGTTATAGAGATATTAGTATGCGGTAACCCGAAAGTTGTTTGGAGTCCCGGATGAGATCCCGGACGTCACGAGGAGTTCCGGAATGGTCCGGAGGTAAAGAATTATATATAGGAAGTGCTATTTCGGCCATCGGGACAAGTTTCGGGGTCACCGGTATTGTACCGGGACCACCGGAAGGGTCCAGGGGGTCCACCGGGTGGGGCCACCTGCCCCGGGGGGGCACATGGGCTGTAGGGGGTGCGCCTTGGCCTATATGGGCCAAGGGCACCAGCCCCAAGATGCCCATGCGCCAAGAATCAAGGGAAAGGAAGAGTCCTAAAAGGGGAAGGCACCTCCGAGGTGCCTTGGGGAGGTGGGACTCCTCCCTGGCCGCACCCTTCCTTGGAGGAAGGGCCAAGGCTGCGCCTCCCCCCTCTCCCTTGGCCCTATATATAGTGGGGGGAAGGGAGGGCAACCATACCTAAGCCCTGGCGCCTCCCTCTCCCTCCCATGACACATCTCCCTCCTCCTGCAGCGCTTGGCGAAGCCCTGTTGGAATCTCGCTACTTCCACCACCACGCCGTCGTGCTGCTAGATCTCCATCAACCTCTCCTTCCCCCTTGCTGGATCAAGAAGGAGGAGACATCGCTGCTCCGTACGTGTATTGAACGCGGAGGTGTCGTCCGTTCGGCGCTAGGATCATCGGTGATTTGGATCACGACGAGTACGACTCCATCAACCCCGTTCTCTTGAACGCTTCCGCGCGTGATCTACAAGGGTATGTAGATCCACTCCTCCCTCGTAGCTAGATGACTCCATAGATTGATCTTGGTGACACGTAGGAAAATTTTGAATTATTGCTACGTTACCCAACATCGAGGCCGGACATGACCCGAAAAGTGTGTCCGACCAGAGTTAATTGAGCGTGTTGGGTAAGTTGGTGCACCCCTGCAGGGAAGTAATCTATTTGAATAGCCGTGTCCACGATAACGGAAGCTCGGAGTTGTATCCCGATCTACTACAACTAGAACTGGATACTTGTGACAATAAATGGATATGATAGCTCCAGGATTGCTTTCTCGCAGGGAGTTGAGGAAGGATCTCTGGGCGTTGCTATTATATACTTGTTACTATATGATATGTTACGCTACTCTCTTCTGTTGTTGCAAGATGCTGCAAGATGCTAGTCTTCGATAGGCTAGGCCTTCCCCTCTATTCTGGCAATTCTGCAGTATAGTCCACAGATACATCCCCTTTTCTTTGATACCGATGCATACTTAGCTTAGATCTGATGTAAGTCTTGCGAGTACTTTGGATGAGTACTCACTGTTGCTTTGCTACCTTTTCCCCTTTTACCCGATTGCTGCGATCAAATGACGGAGCCTAGGAGCCACTTGATCCCGTCGATGACTACTACTACACCGACAACGCCTACTACTATGTGGAGACCGACGACCAGGAGTAGATAGGAGGCTCCCAGGCAGGAGGCCCGCGCCTTTTCGATCTAGATGTCGTTGTTTTGCTAGCCTTCTTACGAAAAACTTGTTTAATTATGTCTGTACTTAGATATTGTTACTTTCGCTGATTTATGTATTCGAGCCTTCGTGGCCCTGACTTGTAATATAAAGCTTTATGTTTGAATTTGTGTCTAGAGTTGTGTTGTGATATCTTTCCTTGAGTCTCTAATCTTGATCGTGCGTATTTACGTGTATGACTAGTGCACAATTGAGTCGGGGGTGTCACAGAAATCTCCCCCACACGGCAGCATATCTCTTCATATCCCCACTAATGCCACTTAAAGCGCAGGAGGGGGAGGGGAGGGGGAGAGGGGGGTTGAGGAGTGGTTGTTAATGCAGCACGGATCGAGGCGCAAGCCGCAATATTGATGGTACGTGCTCCGAGTGGGGCCCCAATCCCACATGTCATGTTGAGCAACGGTCAAACCTGACAGGTGGCATGGTTCGACCAGGTGGGGAGTCTTGTCCGGTCTAGGCTCGTGAAATTCAAATGTGTTGTGCAGGAATTCGGCTCGCGGAGGCCACCAACACGGGGAGCTCTCTTGCATCGGCTGGTCATCTTCATCAACAAATTAAAACCAGAGTGGTTCGTGGACTCCGGCAGTAGGCCGACCGTTGGAGCTCGGCGACAAGTGTTCACTTTCAGGGGAGGAAGACTCTGGAAGCCTTGCCATTCAATACAAGGCGGAGCCATGGAGGACTCCCCTCTACAAACATAGCCGACTCGGTTCTTGTAACCCTAGGGGCTTTGGCATCTTGTATAAGTCGGGGTCGAGCTAGTCGATAGACAAATCAAAATCTCTAGGTAATACCTATACTTTGTACACCCCAACCGCAATATATACACAACCAAGAGTGGGGTTTTGCCATGTGAGGAAGGCCTGACCCTGGGTAAATATTGTCTCGTGTTTCCCCTCTAATCTTCTCACCTCGTCGAGACACCATACCATCAGAATCTACTCTTACGGATGGTGCATTTTCCACCCGCGAAGGGAGATTTTCAGTTTCCCCGGTGATGCAATGGAACAACTTCTATTTCATGGAACTTCCAGTTCCTAAGTTTTTGTATTCATCATCGGTTTTTAGAATTCCACAAATCCAATAAAAATCCTCCAAAAAGAAGGAAATGGAAAGAAACTACAAAAACGTAAACAATTGACAACGTTTGTGCTTATTTCACAACAACGCTGCTTACTTCAAAAAAATGTCCATACCCGTCCATGAGGCTGGTCATAGTGGGGAGTAACTTATACTAGTGTCATGCATATGACACTAGTCTAAGTTACTACATCCATAGTGCAAAGTATCTTAGTAGTAGTGTCATACATTGTTTTATTTATTGTCTTATAGACTCAATTTACCTCGAGAAGCGCTATGTTACAGTAACATATTATGGTACTCCAAACACCTCTCTCCTCATTAAATACTTGCCACATAAGCAAAATTGTCTTGGGATGTGTTAAGTTACTACTTAAGTTACCCTGCTATGGCTAGCCTGATGTTTCTAGAATCCAACATGCGGGCCCTGCGGGTCGGCTTAATGTGTATAAGCTGTGTGTTGCTGAACAAATGATCTCCGGGCATATACTACCGTTTATCGTAGCCGTTGCGTGGCTTAGCGAGCATAATTTCAAGTGCGTGGGAAAAGGAAAAAAAGACAAGTGTACACATCAAGGCCGATCGGGATCGCCGCCCTGTCCTTTGTCTGCGCCTAACCAACCGGACGAGCAAACAAACAAACTTCTCCCTCGCTTTCCTCTACGCTCCAAAGTCCAAACTTTGTCCTGCCTGCAACCACGCCTTAAACAACAGCAAAAGTACGCCAGCGTAGCAGCGGCGTGCGGCCATCCCAACGACGGCGGCCTCAATGTCATCGCCATCGTCCCCACCGCCGCCGCCTCGCTCGGCAGCATCGCCCGTCCTGTCGACTAGAGCCAGGCACACACAGAAAAATTCCAGTCTTCCCCATGCTTGAGGACTGAAGCAGCAGCGAGAGGAGGGACAAGATGATGGTGCCGTCGGAGGCCGAGCCGTCGTCGTCCCCGCCGCAACCCAAGCGGCTCTACCAGAGCTGGAAAGGGAACAACGTACGTACATGCTTGCTCGACTCCCCTCTTCGCCTTCTTCTCCGTGCCGTGGTCAGAGAGCTTTGGCGCGCCATGGGAGCCGTGCAGCTAAATCAGGGATTCATGAAAGCTGCAGGTTTCGTGCCCCAGGTTTTTCACCTGTGTGAGGGAGCAGAGTGTACTCACCACACATCATTCTTCGCTTCTCTGCAGGTATTCCTGTGCGGCGGACGGCTTATACTCGGGCCGGACGCAGCCTCCCTGCTGCTGTCATCGTTCCTCGTCGCCGGCCCAGCCATCGTCTTCTGCTACCAGATGCAGTCCAAGTTCTTCCGCTCCAACGGGCAACCACACATGCACCGGGCTGCGCTACTGATTGTTATCATCACAACACTAGTGGTTAGTCTTCATCTTGCTGTCTGCATACCTTCCCTGGCACCTTCTTCATCAGCTCTACCATCATACCCGCAATAAACAGAATGGCCGGAGTCAACAGCGACTCCAGCCTTCAGACCTGAGGCTGAAACCAACAGGGCGGGGGTTTCAAACTTACGATTCCAGTTGCCAGTATGCATACCAGGTGCAACACTGTAGGACCCTTATGATGTTCGCCAAAAAAAATTGCAGGACCTGTTCTTCCTGTTCATGACATCGGCCAGGGACCCAGGAATAGTGCCACGGAACACAAGAGCCCCGCCGCCTGAAGCTGATGAACGGAACCTCCCTGCCACGCCATCTATGGAGTGGAGCGTCGGAGGCACCCCACGGATGAGGTTTCGCCGGACCAAGGATGTCAACGTGAATGGCTTCACGGTGAAGCTCAAGTTTTGCGAGACCTGCCTCAGGTACCGCCCGCCACGATCCTCGCACTGCTCCATCTGCAACAACTGCGTCCAGAAGTTTGATCACCACTGCCCATGGGTTGGCCAGTGCATTGGACTCGTAAGTACACATGGTTATTGCTCATTCCCTACCATTAGTCATATAGAATATCATTATGATAAGCATCTAGCAGAGCAAAAAAAAACTAACCTTTCTTGATTGAACTTTATCTTCAGTAAGAGCCAGGAAGAGAAAAGGTCAAACAATCTTTCCGAGTAAAAGTCTAGACCTAGCCTAACTCCCTTTAATCACCTCTTAGTTTTCTTTCAGTGCAAAGTTAAGGTATATCTAAAGCTATGTAGTTTACAAAAGATATTTACATTTGGGCTTGTAACAGTACTACAGAACTTTTCTTAACCAATTAAGTTGAATGAGAACATACAGCTAGTGGCAGCAAGTCGTTAGTGTATTCCATTATCTGACTAGATTTGCAGGTAAGGTTACCGAACAAGCAAACTGATTTGTGAACTAAGTCCTGAACTATACCTAACCTATATCCCACTAGTTGACTTTCAAGGCCTCAATTGCAGTTGGCCCATCATAATCACAACGTTTTTTATTTGCCTTGCAGAGAAACTATCGCTACTTCTTTCTATTCATCGCCACATCGACATTCCTGTGCATATCCGTCTTAATCTTTTCATGGTTGAATGTCCACGGCGAAATGCAAGACAACGGCGGCTCTATCTGGAAGGCCTTGCGCAAGGAAGTCTACTCTTTTGTGCTAATCATCTATACTTCAATTGTTGTATGGTTCGTCGGTGGCCTAACAGTATTGCATCTCTATCTGATCAGTACTAATCAGGTAAAATTTAGGTCATTTTGCTACAATTTTAGATAATTGTTGTAGTTTCTAGTCCTTCTAACTGTAACTGGAGTAATGCACTTGAGTACACTACACAATACTCATAGGTGTAATCTCTTGAACTAGCTGCTCCATATACCATGATGCAGGGACAGGAAAATGTGAGTTTCCTGCCTTGGTTGATTAAGTAGAAACAGCGTGAAAATGTGAGTTTCCTGCCCTGGTGAAAAAGTGGGGCAGAGCCGTACCCACCGTATAAGGACGTGAGTGGATTGTTTGTGATGTCTAGTTGTGTAGGAGTTAATTGCAATGCATATTACTGTTGTATTTTATGTTAATATGCTTGCATAATTTTACTGATGTCAACTACAACTTCTGCAGACAACATACGAAAACTTCAGATACAATTATGACAAGAAGGATAACCCTTACCGAAAGAGCATTACAAAAAACTTTGCCGAAGTGTTCTTCACCAAGATCCCTCCTCCACTGAACGACTTTCGATCACATGTAGGTGAGGGTGCACTGGAAGCTGGGTTCTACACTCCATATATTGGGTTGGACGTGACCAATACAAGGGAAAAGATTGATACAGATATGCGAGAGAAAGAAGTACTCGTAGGGGGGATACAGATTCCAACAGTATTGCAGAATATAGACTATGGTTCCTTTGAAGATGGTTTTTATGACAAGAACAGGAACAATGGCAACAAAACAGTGGCTTTTGCTCCAGCTTGGGCACAAAAAGGAAGTGAAGATGCTGGAACATCTGCAGCAGCTACCACAGCATGCAAGGAAGAAACTAGTGAGGACGATGCTAAGGAAATTACTAATTCAAATACAAGTTCCGCACGGACATCTACAGAAGCCAACACGATATCTGAGGATGAAATAGTTCAGGACGATGCTAAAGAAAGTAACACCCCAGATAGAAGTCCCGCCCAGTCCTTGAAAGACATGAGCTGATAAGTATCGCTCATATATGTTTAGGAATTTGTCTATAGATATGGCCACTGTGAGTTGGCATCATTCTTTACAATGTATAGAAAAGGCAAAGTGCAAGACTATTCAATTACGTCAGCAAAAGATTTAAGGAGTGTAATGAACCGAAGTATTATCAACATTGTTTGTACATTTTTACATTATTAGATGTTCCTAACTCTAAGGCATGTTGACCTTGCATGACAAAAGTTGACATAGCAAGAGAAGAGTTTGAATAGTTCTATTGATGAACTCAAGCAGGTCAGATGATATAATGAAGTGCTCCCCCCACAAAGAAATATAAGAGCATTTAGATCACTAGTGATCTAAACACTCTTATATTTCTTTACAGAGGGAGTACTTCACAAAAATAAATAACAGAAATATATATAATTTAAGGGTAAACAGAAAGGAGCAACCTACCATACAACAATTCAGATTTGTGCAAATTACAACACGAACATGATGGATGCACATAACTTATCTTCAAGAGTACAGCTGAATTTGTAATTTAAGGGTAAGCAGACGCCATGGAACAAGGTAGTACAAAGCATCAAGAGAATCAATGCCACTGGTCGTTATTGGGGAGAGTACAGCTGCTTACAGCTATAGCACGCTAAACTATCCAGAACAACTGGAAATTTGTAACTCAAGCAAAGTTGCCCAAAAGCAGTACCACGGGTCGCCCAAGCTCTCAAGGCTGGTAGACATCTGGAAGCTGAAGGCCTACACTGGCAGCAGATTTGTTCAATATCTTCTTCATTTCATCAGATCGATCCACAGCTATATTGTATGAGAATAGCAGTTCCTGGACGATCAAGCATATTTTGCAGTTAGTGGAATACACGGTGCATGAAAAGCCAAGGGTGCTATGACCACTATTACAAGGATGTGATCATGTGAATGACTTGTTCAATCTAAAATAGGTTCTGTTATGGAAATCAGTAATAAAGCGAGCATATTCTGGTATTATAATAGTATCATTTACTTATAACGCAAATTCTATTAGTTAGATATCACCATTCAAACTAGACTGCCAGAGCAATATCGCTCTAAAATGGTGATCTAACGAGGTTGCATCATGGAATTTAGGAATTAGATAAGCTTTGTTGTCTATTCTAATACACTTCGGACGCTAAACTTTTTTGTTGCATGGGCAAAACAATTAGCACATATGAAAAGTATAGAAAGACAGGTCGATCAGCTAAATGCAAATCCAAAATATCTCAGTCTCGACCGCGTGGGCGGTGAGTCGCCGGCAGCAGGCATGGCGGCGGCATCTTCCGGCAGACAGCGGCCACTGGTGGTGGCTGGCTAGAGTCTCGACCGCAGGGCGGTGAGTCGCCAGCAGGAGCTGGTCACGGCGCGGTTCCCCTGCGTCAGATCTGGAGGTGCGTGCTCCCCCCTCTGCAACTTCTCTCCCGCCGCACTTGGCGGCTTGCGATCTCGACTGTCCGCCTTGGTGCATCGGGGACCGAGGGAAACTCTGGTCGGCCCGTCTGTCCCGGCGGTGGCGACGGCCTTGGTCGCCGTTTTCCTCCATGGAGGCACCGTTGAGGTCCCCTCTCCCCACCCCGACCCCACGCCTGGGTGAAAGCCCAAAATCCTCTCGAATTGGGCGGCGGTGGCGCCATGTGCGCCGTGCCCTTTTTGGAGGCGTTGCCTGGGGTGTTCGGGTGCTCGGAAAATAGGAGTTGCAGGTGGAGGGGTTGAGTACTCTGGCTTCGAGTTGGTGTGGAGGAGCTGAGTGGCGAAGGTGTCTGCATGTTTTTAAATAGTGCTCCCCGATGGCGGCTCGTGTCGCCCAATTCCGGTGGTGTGGCGCCCTCAATCCGGGCGGAAGAGGATGGGTTCCCCTTTTCTGGCGGTGGCGGCATGGTGGAAGCCATAGGCACCCGACCTTCAGTTGTGGCCCGACTCAGCCGGCTGCCTTGCTCGCTCTTGCTGATCTTCGTTCTTCTCAGTGATGGCTGCCTCGTTTGATGGCGAGCGCTCCTGGAAGCTCTCCAGCTCCTCTTGGTTGTTCTTAGACAGTGGCGGTGCGGCTAGCAAGGTGTGCTAGATTAAGGGTGGTCGATCTGTGGCTGCGTCAAGGATGGCATCCTGCTAGCTCTCGGGCTCATGGCGCCTTTCGAGCCAAGGCGAGGGGATAGGGTTCCCCTTCAGAATAGAGAAGGAAGATGTTGTGTTCCTCTAGTCGCACAATCTGTTGTCCGGCTGTGATGGTTGGCTGTTCCAAGCTTTGCCGCATCTGCCATTTCTTCTTTGGTGCAATTGTGAGGAGTGCATCTGCATTCAAGCTTTGTTCTTTCTATTCCCTACCCTAGGATGCTTGTAGTGGATCATGTTGTTGTTAGCTTTCCAGTTTGCCCCATTGTATCAGTTTAGCCGATTTGGTTTGTACTTGTAAGAGTGTTGTAATTCCTGGCCGGTTGATGGCTTTGTTAATTCAAAGCCGGGCTCATTTAGAGTCTTTCATCTAAAATAACCCAGTCCCAAATTAGCCACAACAGTAAACTCCCACGAACTACCGGTCTTCATTAGCATTTCGTCGAACACAAGTAAGCACACCTTTCTAACCGGAAGTAACAACAGAAAAAAAAATGGTCCTACCTTCTGGTGTTGGATGCTGGTGAGATGGTACGCGTAGTCCCCGGCGAGCCGCAGTCTCGCTCTGGCGTCGGCCTCCGTGCCGGCCGGGCTGCGGAACTCGGCGGCCACGAACTCGCGGAAGTGCTTCTTATCGGCGCTCCCGCCGACGTGCTTCTGCACTGCCTTCATGACCCTCCGGTACACGGCTGCGGTGCCCGCCATCGGTTCGTCTCGCTCAAAGCTGGCACGACGCGGCGGCGGCGACTGCGATGCGGGACGGCTGCGGGCCTGCGGCGGCGACGATCTGCTGCCCCTCGCTCTCCCTGATTCCTGTTCGGCTAGGCGGCCGTTTGATCAGAGCATTTGCGGCCCAGATCGAACGAGGAAATGACCCATGGCGTTTTGTCGAAACACCCTCGTAGTTACTCTGAATAATCATTTGGACCCAAGCTTACTTCGGTCGATTTGAGATTTCTTTTTCGAAACGGCGATAAAAGATTTGTCTAGCTCAATGGAGGCCTAATTTAAAAACTTCAAAATGCAAATCTGAAAAATTATACACATATACCTAATAAATACATAATGTACATGAGTGGAGAGCCCCACAAAAGAGACAAATCTGAGGCTTTTTAGTATATATATTGTTCATTTTCAAAGTCCATGATTTTTTTGTGCAACCGCAGTTCAAGATATTTCATCTTAAAAAATATCACACATACACATTACATCCTTGCATACATGTGTATTTCTTTTCAAAAAAAATTGAAACTAAAAATTTATAAATTTGAAATTTTCAAAATAAAATCCTCCATGGAGCTCGGTCTCCAAAATGGCCTACTCATATCTATACCAATAGCGTTGATCCAATTAATTGCGACCATTAAACCAGGTTAATCCAACAAACCAGACTGCTCCAATGTCAAGTGCTCAACATATACACTCACCCTTCAGGATTTCCAGCGATGCGCATTCAATGGAAGGAGACGTTCTCATATGCCAGCTCAGTCTTTCGGATGTTCTGATACGTACTGTTCATTTTCAAAGTCCATGATTTTTTTTGTGCAACCCGCAGTTCAAGATATTTCATCTTAAAAAATATCACACATACACATTACATCCTTTTTTTGAGCATATACACATTACATCCTTGCATACATGTGTATTTCTTTTCGGAATTTTTTGAAACTAAAATTTTATAAATTTGAAATTTTCAAAATAAAATCCTCCATGGAGCTCGATCTCCAAAATGGCCTACTCACATCTATACCAATCTAAAAAGAGCCAAAGGGATTGATCCAATAAATTGCGACCATTAAACCAGGTTAATCCAACAAACCAGACTGCTCCAATGTCAAGTGCTCAACATATACACTCACCCTTCAGGATTTTCGGCGATGCGCATTCAGTGGGAGGAGACGTTCTGATATGCCAGCTCAGTCTTTCGAATATGCTCATAAGGATAGGGTGTGCATGTGTGCGTTCATAAGGGTGATGGTATGCGTATATATGAGCGCTTGTGTCTGTATTGTGTTTAAAAAAATATTTAATGTGCAATTGATATCATATCGAATACCAATATGGATGCTAAAGCGCTTGCGTCTGTGTTGTGTTAAAAACATATTTAATGTGCAATTGATACCATATCAAATACCATATGAACGCTAATCACATATTAATGTGTAAATAATATACTACCTAATATTACATGCACATAATATATGCCTAATACCAACTATCCTACATAATCTATATGCAATTTATATACTATCAAATATCAACGTGCATTGCACATACATATTTACTAGTAAAGAGGAAGGGTGACAGAAGTTTTTTAAGGCGAGGTCATTACTCCTCAATAAATGAGACAAAAGCCTACTCTCGCGGCATAATAGAACCCAGGTGCTTCGCGCCGGCGGTCACCCACAACCCAAGCTTCGGCCCTAACATGTGTGAAGATGATGAAAGGTAGTGTAGACTTGTTGCGAAAAACCTGCACGTTCCTTTCGTTCTATAGTGCCCACGCCACAAGCATGAGTGTGGTGGCAATAACTTTCCTCCTGTGACCCTTGGTGAGCACCACGGCATTCCACCAAGCATGCACCGAAGGCATACCACCCCAATGGTCAAGACGCAACTCTGAGGTGCCAAGCCACTCCTTTACGGCCTCCCACACCCGTAAGGAGTATCTACACTTGAAGAGAAGGTGTGCCGCAGACTCCGGCTCCCTACGGCACAGCTGGCAAAGGCCACGGCTAGGCAAAAGTACACGATAACCCACAAGTATAGGGGATCGCAACAGTTTTCGATGGTAGAGTATTCAACCCAAATTTATTGATTCGACACAAGGGGAGCTAAAGAATATTCTCAAGTATTAACAGTTGAGTTGTCAATTCAACCGCACCTGAAAGACTTAATATCTGCAGCAAACTATTTAGTAGCAAAGTAATATGGAAGTAACGCTAACGGTGGCAAAAGTAACAGTAGTAGTTTTTGTAGTAATCGTAACAGTGGCAATGGAAAAGTAACTAAGCAAAGATCAATATGTGAAAAGCTCGTAGGCAATGGATCAGTGATGGATAATTATGTCGGATGTGATTCCTCATGCAACAGTTATAACATAGAGTGATACAGACTAGCTCCAGTTCATCAATGTAATGTAGGCATGTATTTCGAATATAGTCATACGTGCTTATTAAAAAGAACTTGCATGACATTTCTTTGTCCTCCCCTCCCATGCAGCGGGGTCCTATTGAAAACTAAGGGATATTAAGGCCTCCTTTTAATAGAGTACCGGAACTGTAACGCCCACAATGCGGCTATATCTCCCACGTGTCGGGGCACGACTTAGAGGCATAGCCGCATGGTAGGCTTGTCGCAAGAGGGGTAATCTTCACACATCCCATGTACTGAATAAGAAAGGAATAAAGAGTTGGCTTACAATCGCAACTTCACACAAATACAAGTTAAACATACATCATCCAAATTACAAACAAGGTCCGACTACGGAACCAAAATAAAGGAAGACAACCCCAAATGCTAGATCCCCGATCATCCCAACTGGGCTCCACTACTGATCAACCGGAAAAGACATAGAACATCGATCAAGATCTTCATCGAGCGGCCACTTGAGCTCGGTTGCGTCACCTGCACTGATATCATCGGCACCTGCAACTGTTTGGAAGTATCTGTGAGCCACGAGGACTCAGCAATCTCACACCCGCGAGATCAAGACTATTTAAGCTTATGGGTAGGAAAGGGTAGTGAGGTGGAGCTGCAGCAAGCACAAAGCATATATGGTGGCTAACTTACGCAAATAAGAGCGAGAAGAGAAGCAACGCAATGGTCGTGAACTAGAAGTGATCAAGAAGTGATCCTGAAACTACTTACGCACAACCATAACACAAGAACCGTGTTCACTTCCCGGACTCCGGCGAGAAGAGACCATCACGGCTACACACGCGGTTGATTCATTTTAATTAAGTTAAGTGTCAAGTTCTCTACAACCGGATATTAACAAATTCCCATCTGCCACATAACCGCGGGCACGGCTCTCGAAAGTTTTATACCCTGCAGGGGTGTTCCAACTTAGCCCATCACAAGCTCTCACAGTCAACGAAGGATATTCCTTCTCCCAGGAAGACCCGATCAGTCTCGGAATCCTGGTTACAAGACATTTCGACAATGGTAAAACAAGACCAGCAAAGCCACCCGATGTGCTGACAATCCCGATAGAAGTCGCACGTATCTCGTTCTCAGGGCAACACCGGATGATACTAGCTACGAGTAAAACCAACCCTCAAGTTTCCTCGAGGTGGCCCCGCAGGCAGCTCGGTTCGGACCCACACTTAGAGAAGCACTGGCCCGAGGGAGGGGTTAAAATAAAGATGACCCTCGGGAGCGTGACTCCCAAGGGAAAAAGGCTTAGGTGGAAAATGTTAAAACCAAAGTTGGGCCTTGCTGGAGGAGTTTTATTCAAAGCAAACTGTCAAGGGGTTCCCATAACACCCAACCGCGTAAGGAACGCAAAATCAAGGAACATAACACCGGTATGACGGAAACTAGGGCGGCAAGAGTGGAACAAAACACCAGGCATAAGGCCGAGCCTTCCACCCTTTACCAAGTATATAGATGCATTAATTAAAATAAGAGATATTGTGATATCCCAACATATCCATGTTCCAACATGGAACAAACTTCATCTTCACCTGCAACTAGCAACGCTATAAGAGGGGCTGAGCAAAAAACGGTAGTATAGCCAAACAACGGTTTGCTAGGAAGGTGGGTTAAAGGCTTGACATGGCAATATGGGAGGCATGATATAACAAGTGGTAGGTAGCGCGACATAGCGATAGAGCAAACAACTAGCAAGCAAAGATAGAAGTGATTTCGAGGGTATGGTCATCTTGCCTGAAATCCCGCAAGGAAGAAGAACGAGCCCATGAAGAAGACGAACCAACGTTGTCGAACGAATCCTCACAACTCCGGACCGAAACCGAAGCTAACGAGAGAAGCAACCCGGAAAGAAGCAAGCAACACAGTAAACAACCATCACATAAACATGGCATGATGCACAACCCAGTATGATGCATGTCCGGTTTAATGAGGCATGGCATGGCAAAATGCACAAACAATCCTACAAATTAAGTGGAGCTCAATATGCAACGGAACACCACATGACTTATTTAGTTCTCTCCCGTTTATGTACTCAACAATATTAAATGTTGGTTAGCATGGCAAGAGGTGAAGCATATGAAAACTACCTATCTAGGCAAGTTTAAATGAGGCCGGAAACAACGAACAACAATTCCGGTAAATCCCCATATGCATATTTCAAAGTTGGTACTGTTCTGCCCTATGCACAATTTTAGAGTTATTAAACATGCAAAGTAATGCCACCATGTTAAACTATGCATTTTTCTACCCCATTTACATATAAAGTTTATTAAATTTGGAGCTACGGTTATTTAGTCATGAAATGAATTATTTTAACATGGCATCTAAGAAAATTAAAGCAAACATCATTTTAAACATTTCAAACATGGATGAAAGTGGCATATTATGAAACTAGATGAAATTATAGTAATGTTTCATATATAAAACATTTTAATCCGATGCACCATTTGTGAGCTATTAAATGCATGATCTAGGGGGACTATTCTGTAAAACTGCCAAACACTAGATAATAGCAAAATTCACAGATCTGGAAAACAACACACGGGCCGAATCTGGCTGGCCCGATAGGAATAGGGGAACTAGAGGGGCTGCTCACCCAGTGGGCTCGGCCCAAGGAGGTGAGGCAGGGCTACAGGACTCGCGGCTGGGCTGGATCTTGGCGCAAGAAGTGGCCTAGGGCACAGGAGGTCACACGCGGCTGCGGTCAACACGAGCGAAGCGACACTACGAGCGTCTCCTCCTGGTCGAGGCAGAAACAGGGGAGGTCGGCGGCGGCGCGGGACTTGGCAAGGCGGCGGTGGACTTGGGGTATCTCCGGCGAGGCGAGGTCCGGCGGGAGTCCGGGGTCCAGGTCCAGCGTTGGGACTTGGCGATGGAGAAGACCACGGCAGCGGCTGCTACTGACGCGACAACAGGGCGATGCAGGGGAGCGGCAGCGTCAACGCGAGCGGGAGGCAAGCGGCTGGGCGTCGAACCTCCTAGATCCACGCAACGAGGAGGAAGACGGGGCGCGGGCAAGCTCGTGCCCGAGCACCTGAAGATGGCGCGGCAGCGGAGCTGCAAGGCCATGGCAGGGAAGAAATTCAAACGAGAGTCAGACAGGGAGGAACAAGATAGGAGAAGGAGAGGGACAGGCAGAGGGAGGCGGACCGGGTGGCGCTCGTGCTCCGGTGAGCTACTGCTCGGCATGGAGGTGACGAAGACTTGGGGCGGAGCAAGCGACGGAGGACGGCAACGCGAGCTGTTGGGAAGACGTTGTCCATGGCGGGCGTCCTGTGTTGGAAGAGATAGAGAGCCATGCGTGAGAGACCGAAAGACAAACGCGAGGAAGGAGGAAGGAGAGGCAAGGGCGCGAGGCAGTTCCTTGTGGTGGATGTTGCTGCTCCGGCCGGCAAACTCCAACGAAAAAACATCGGCGAGGAGGAGGTTCTCGGGCGGCTGTGTTGGAGGAGATCGAGGAGAGGAGTGGCGGCTGTGGCTGGCAGATCGAGGTGGGTGGATGGATTGGGGGGAGTGCACTGGTTGGGTGGCAGCGGAAATCAAGGGAGAGGGTCGGAGAGAATTTGGATCGGGAGGAGATCCCGAGGAAGAGGGGAGTTGGTCGGGTGGAGGCGGATGGGAAGGATGGATGTGACAAGCCTAAAAACTAGGGTTTGACTGGTATATATAGCAGATGGATTTTGTTAGGTGCTAATCAGACCCTCCTATTTAGATTAGAAGCTCGAGATAAAAATAGGCTAGAGAGATCAAAAGAAAAACGGAGATGTTTTATAGATGTTTGGGGATGATCCGGACCCAACGGTAGCGATAGTCCGGGTCGGGGTCGGGACAGCTTTCGGACGCGCGAGGGGGGTCGATGCACTGTGCAAAGAGGGTTAGACGGACAAGGTCAAGTGTGTGGTTGGACTGAGATGAGAAAGGAGGAAAGCAACCCGGCAACCGTTTTCGGAGATCGGAAACGTCCGACGTTTGACCGACTATAATGCCGCTATAGTTAACCGTTGGGGCGTCAAACGGACTCCGAATGCGATGAAACTTGGCAGGCGGCCTACAGACAACATAACAACACCGCATGCCAACTTTCATCCCATTCCGAGAACATTTTCCGGCCACTTATGAAATAATATTTCGGGCATGACGCGAGCGCGTGCAAGTGTGTTTGGGCTCAGAACGGACAACGGACGGAACTAGGGGAACCCGGACGGATGCAAGTTTTGAAAACATGCAGATGCAATGCGGATGATGACATGGCAAGATGCAACACGCAAGCGAATGACACGACAACAATAACGAATAACTGGAAGACACCTGGCGCAACGGTCTCGAGGCGTTACAGGAACAAAGCATTAACACTTAGTGAATACATGAACTCCTCAAACTATGGTCATCACCGGGAGTGGTCCCGATTATTGTCACTTCGGGGTTACCGGATCATAACACATAGTAGGTGACTATTGACTTGCAAAATAGGATCAAGAACTCACATATATTCATGAAAATATAATAGGTTCAAATCTAAAATCATGGCACTCGGTCCCTAGTGACAAGCGTTAAGCATAGCAAAGTCATAGCAACATCAATCTTAGAACATAATGGATACTAGGGATCAAACCCTAACAAAACTAACTCGATTACATGGTAAATCTCATCCAACCCATCACCGTCCAGCAAGCCTACGATGTAATTACTCACGCACATCGGTGAGCATCATAAAATTGGTGATGGAGGAAAGTTGATGATGACGATGGCGACGGATTCCCGTTTCTGGAGCCCCGATGGGACTCCAGATCAGCCCTCCCGAGAGAGATTAGGGCTTGGCGGTGGCCCTGTATCGTAAAACACGATGAATCCTTCTCTCTAATTTTTCTCCCCGAACGTGGATATATAGAGTTGGAGTTGACGTCGGTGGAGCCTCAGGGGGCCACGAGGCAGGGGGGCACGCCCTGCACCCTTGTGGACAGGGTGTGGGCCCCCTGGTGTTGATTCTTTCGCCAGTATTTTTTTATTAATTCCAAAACATGTCTCCGTAAATTTCCAGGTCATTCCGAGAACTTTTATTTCTGCACAAAAATAACACCATGGCAATTCTGCTGAAAACAACATCAGTCCGGGTTAGTTCCATTCAAATCATGCAAGTTAGAGTCCAAAACAAGGTCAAAAGTGTTTGGAAAAGTAGATACGATGGAGACGTATCAACTCCCCCAAGCTTAAACATTTGCTTGTCCTCAAGCAATTCAGTTGACAAACTAAAAGTGATAAAGAAAAAAACTTTTACAAACTCTGTTTGATCTTATTGTTGTAAATATGTAAAGCCAGCATTCAAGTTTTCAGCAAAGATTATGAACCAACCATATTCACAATAACATTTAGGTCTCATGTTTACTCATATCAATGGCATAATCAACTAGCGAGCAATAATAATAAATCTCGGATGACAACACTTTCTCAAAACAATCATAATATGATATAATAAGATGGTATCTCGCTTGCCCTTTCTGAGACCGCAAAATATAAATGCAGAGAACCCCTGAAGATCAAGGACTGACTAAACATTGTAATTCATGGTAAAAGATATTCAGTCACAGTGATACTCAATGTAAATTAATAGTAATGCATGCACATGACAGCGGTGTTCTCCAACTGGTGCTTTTTAATAAGAGCATGATGACTCAACATAAAACTAAATAGATAGGCCCTTCTCTGAGGGAAGCAGAGATTTGTAGAGGTGCCAGAGCTCGAGTTTTGAAATAGAGATGAATAATATTTTGAGTGGTATACTTTCATTGTCAACATTACAACCAAGAGATCTCGATATCTTCCATGCTACACACATTATAGGAAGTTCCCAAACAGAATGGTAATGTTTATACTCCCCCACCACCAACAAACATCAATCCATGGCTTGTCCGAAATAACGGGTGCCTCCAACTAACAACAATCCTGGGGGATTTTTGTTTGCAATTATTTTAATTTAAGCATGGGACTGGGCATCCCGGTTACCAACCATTTTCTCGTGAATGATGAGCGGAGTTCACTCATCTTGAGAATAACCCACCTAGCATGGAAGATATAGACAACCCTAGTTGATACATGAGATATTCGAGCATACAAAACAAAATTTCATTTGAAGGTTTAGAGTTTGGCACATACAAATTTACTTGAAACGGTAGGTAGATAGTGCTTATAGGAAGGTATGGTGGACTCATATGGAACAACTTTGAGGTTTATGGAAGTGGATGCACAAGCAGTATTCCTGCTTAGTACAAGTGAAGGCTAGAAAAAGAATGGGAAGCGACCAACTAGAGAGCGACAACAGTCATGAACATGCATTAAAATTAATCAACACTGAGTGCGAGCATGCGTAGGATATAATTCACCATGAACATAAATATCGTGGAGGCTATGTTTATTTTGTTTCAACTACATGCGTGAACATGTGCCAAGTCAAGCCACTCGAATCGTTCAAAGGAGGATACCACCCTATCATACCACATCACACCTATTTTAATAGCATGTTGGCACACAAGGTAAACCATTATAAACTCCTAGCTAATTAAGCATGGAATAAGCAACTATAATCTCTAATTGTCATTGCAAACATGTTTCATTCATAATAGGCTGAATCAGGAACGATGAACTAATCATATTTACAAAAACAAGATAGGTCGAGTTTATACCGGCTTCTCTCATCTCAATTAGTCCATCATATATCGTCATTATTGCCTTTCACTTGCACGACCGAACGGTGTGGATAATAATAATAGTGCACGTGCATTGGACTAAGCTGGAATCTGCAAGCATTTAATACAAGGGAGAAAACAAGATAATATGAGCTCTTGGTTAGATCAACAATAATGCATATGAGAGCGACTCAATATTTTCATCATGGTCTTCTCCTCTCGACCCCCAAAGAAAAGAAATAAAACTATTTACATGGGAAAGCTCCCAACAAGCAAAAGAAGAAAGAGAAATCTTTTTGGGTTTTCTTTTAATTACTACTACTACAAGCACGAAAAGTAAACTAGCTAAAAGCTACAAGTATTTTTTTGTTTTTATTAAGGTTTTTTCAAACACATAAGAAGAAGGCTTAAGAAAAGAAATTAACCTAGCATGGATGGTACAATGAAAAAGTATGAGCACCGACAACTAGAATGAGTGTGTGAACATGAATGTAATGTCGGTGAGAAATATGTACTCCCCCAAGCTTAGGCTTTTGGCGTAAGTTGGTCTATGGCCATTGCTGGCCTGGTGGATATCCAAAGTTGTAGCTGGGATCGTACTGAGATGCAGCAGCTACTGCCTGACGAGCTACAGCTTGGAGGCGAGCTGCCTCCGTCCTCCTCTCTTACTCGTTTGCCTCCTCCCTAGTTATAACATATCTCCTTTTTGCCTAAAAGTCAAAGAAAGTAGGAGCAGGGAGGGCAACATGGACGGTGCGCCGTCTGTCAAAGATTAGTCGGTACTGGAGGAATTATTCATTCCTCTCAACAAACCGATGGCGAACCATGGCATTATAATCTAGGTAAGTAGAAGGTAACTCTATATCATTTCCATGTATGGGTATATTAAGATAATTAGCTACACGAGTTGCATAAATTCCACCAAACAAATCTCCACTTACGCTGTTGTGATGCAACCTTCGTGCAACAATGGCCCCCAAGTTATATTGTTTATCACCTAATACCGCACTCTTGAGAACACTAAGATCTGGAACACACATGTGACAAGCCTCATCTTTACCGTTCATGCATCTATCAATGAAGAGAGCAAAATAATGTATGGAAGGGAAATGAATGCTCCCTATGATAGCTTGTGTGATTTCTGTAGATTCCCCCATAGTGATACTAGCAAGAAAGTCCTTATATTCAGATTTGCGAGGTTCACTAACATTGCCCCAGTGCGGGAGTTTACAAGCAGTATTAAAATCTTCTAGGTCCATGGTATATGATTTATCATAAATATCAAATAAAACAGTGTGAGAATTGCGTGAGGATGTAAATTTAAACCTTCTCACAAAGGAATCAGTTAGATAGCGGTATTGCCAGCACTTACCTGACACGAAGCCCTCAAGATCAGCATTATGCACATATGCGTCAAATTCATCCTTGATGCATGCCTGGACCATAAACTCTTTTGACGGCCATTCACAAAGCCGCACTTGAGCTTCCCTCGGTGGTTCATCGTTTGGCTCATGTATCGCGAGCCTTGGTCCTTGCTTCCTTGAGGAACCACCTTGGTACATTTTCCTAAACATTTCTCTTCCTCTGAAAAATTTCTGAAATTTTTAGTGACTCAAAATAAAAGTGAACCAAACTCAACAAGATTGATAGCAACTACTCCTACAAGTAGGCCATATCATGCATTAAAACTACTTTGGACCATATAAATTTACATGCAAACTCAAGAACAGGGTCACCTAAGCAGCAAAAATTTGCAATAAATAAAGCACTAGAACAAAAATTAATTGGACCATTGGAGGAGTCACATACCGAAGAACAATCCCCCAAAGCAGTTTTGTGAATGGAGCTTTGAGCAAGCAGATCGAAAATGGCAGCAAGATGAGCTAGAACACGGGTTTGAGCTGTGGGATGATTTTTCTGGAGGAAGACGAAGCGTGTGGGTGCTGGAATAAGTGGAGGGGTCCCCGTGGGGTCCACAAGGAAGGGGGGCGCGCCCTGGACCCTCGTGGCCAGGTGGTGTGGCCCCTCGGTGTGTTCTCAGTGCCAATAATTCTTAAATATTCTACAAAAAAATCATATATCATTTTCGGGACATTTGAAGAACTTTTATTTTTGTGGTATTTTTTTACTGCACGGATAATTCAGAAAACAGACAGAAAATACTATTTTTGCTTTATTTAATCTAAATAACAGAAAGTAAAAGAAGGGTATAGAAAGTTGTGCTTTCTAACTTCATCCATCTCATGTTCATCAAAAGGAATCCACTAACAAGGTTGATCAAGTCTTGTTAACAAACTCTTTCTGAATAACATGAAACCGGAGAATTTTCGAATAACACTAAGTTACCTCAACGGGGATATGCATATCCCCAACAATAAGAATATCATATCTCTTCTTGACAGTAGGAAGAGGTGATACGTCTCCGCCGTATCTACTTTTCCAAACACTTTTGCCCTTGTTTTGGACTCTAACTTGCATGATTTGAATGGAACTAACCCGGACTGATGCTGTTTTCAGCAGAATTGCCATGGTGTTATTTTTGTGTACAAATAAAAGTTCTCGGAATGACCTGAAAATCAACGAAGAATTATTTTGGAATATATAAAAAATACCGGAAGAAAGATCCACGGCCCACCACCTGTCCATGAGGGTGGGGGCGCGCCCTACCCCCTGGGCGCGCCTCCCTACCTCGTGGGCCTCCTGATGCTCCACCGACTTCAACTCCAACTCCATATATTCGTGTTTGGGGAGAAAAAAATCAGAGAGAAGGATTCATCATGTTTTACGATACGGAGCCGCCGCCAAGCCCTAAACTCTCTAGGGAGGGCTGATCTGGAGTCCGTTCGGGGCTCCGGAGAGGGGAATCCGTCGCCATCGTCATCATCAACCTTCCTCCATCACCAATTTCATGATTCTCATCGCCGTGCGTGAGTAATTCCATCGTAGGCTTGCTGGACGGTGATGGGTTGGATGAGATTTATCATGTAATCGAGTTAGTTTTGTTAGGGTTTGATCCCTAGTATCCACTATGTTCTGAGATTGATGTTGCTATGACTTTGCTATGCTTAATGCTTGTCACTAGGGCCCGAGTGCCATGATTTCAGATCTGAACCTATTATGTTTTCATGAATATATGTGAGTTCTTGATCCTATCTTGCAAGTCTATAGTCACCTACTATGTGTTATGATCCGGCAACCCCGAAGTGAGAATAATCGGGACCATCCCGGTGATGATCGTAGTTTGAGGAGTTCATGTATTCACTATGTGTTAATGCTTTGGTCTGGTACTCTATTAAAAGGAGGCCTTAATATCCCTTAGTTTCCAATAGGACCCCGCTGCAACGGGAGGGTAGGACAAAAGATGTCATGCAAGTTCTTTTCCATAAGCACGTATGACTATATTCAGAATACATGCCTACATTACATTGATGAACTGGAGCTAGTTCTATGTCACCCTATGTTATGACTGTTACATGATCGATCGCATCCGGCATAATTCTCTATCACCGATCCATTGCCTACGAGCTTTCCATATATTGTTCTTCGCTTATTTACTTTTCTGTTGCTACTGTTACAATTACTATAAAATACCAAAAATATTACTTTTGCTACTGTTACTTTTGCCACCGTTACCACTACTATCATATTACTCTGCTACTAAATACCTTGCTGTAGATATTAAGTTTCCAGGTGTGGTTGAATTGACAACTCAGCTGCTAATACTTGAGAATATTCTTTGGCCCCCCTTGTGTCGAATCAATAAATTTGGGTTGAATACTCTACCCTCAAAAACTGTTGCGATCCCCTATACTTGTGGGTTATCAAGAACATTTTCTGGCGCCGTTGCCAGGGAGCATAGCTCTATTCTTTGAGTCACTTGGGATTTATATCTGCTTATCATTATAAAGAACTTGAAAGATCAAAGAACCAATATTTTCCCTCAACTACGAGGGGAGGTAAGGAACTGCCATCTAGCTCTGCACTTGATTCACCTTCTGTTTTGAGTAAGCTTGCGACACCTAAACCTGCTTCTGCTATTAATTCTGATATGTCGCATGCTATTGATGATGCCACTTCTGCTATGCATGATACTTGTGATGAAACTACTTCTATGCTTGATACTACTGTGCCACTTGGTGAATTTCTTGATGAACAACTTGCTAGGGCTAGGGAGAATGAAATTATTGAAACAAATAATATTGATGAAAGTGATGATGAAGATTCTCCCCTAGATACGAATTGCCTGTTGTTCCCGAGGGTTATGTTATGGATGAAGAAACTGTTAGAGACTTTCTTGCTTGGAATGATAGAAGTGATCTTAAGAAATTATTAGCTAAGCTGAAATAAAAGACTTTGAATGCTAGAATGAAATACGATCCTGCTTATGCTACTTCACCTATCTTTATTACTGATAAGGATTATGAATTCTTTGTTGATCCTGATATAATTACTTTGGTTGAATCTGATCCTTTCTATGGCTATGAATCTGAAACTGTTGTGGCACATCTTACTAAATTAAATGATATAGCTACCCTGTTCACTAATGATGAGAAAACTCGCTACTATTATATCCTTAAATTATTTCTGTTCTCATTAAAGGGTGATGCTAAGATATGCTTCAATTCTCTTGATCCTGGTTGTTTGCGCAGTCCCCAGGATATGATTTACTACTTCTCTACTAAATATTTCCCTCCTCATAAGAAACAAGCTGCTTTAAGGGAAATACATAATCTTGTGCAAATTGAAGAAGAGAGTCTCCCACAAGCTTGGGGAAGGCTTCTCTGATTACTTAATGCTTTTCCTGATCATCCTCTCAAGAAAAATGAAATACTTGATATCTTTTATAATGGACTAACCGATGCTTCCAGAGATTACCTAGATAGTTGTGTTGGTTGTGTTTTTAGGGAAAGAACTATTAATGAAGTTGAAATTCTATTGAATAATATGTTGACTAATGAAAATAATAGGACACTTCTTGAACCAACTCCTAAGCCAACTCCAAAAAAAGGGGTATTCTATTTCTCAGTCCTGAAGATATGCAAGATGCAAAGAAATCTATGAAAGAAAAAGGTATAAAAGCTGAAGATGTTAAGAATTTACCTCCTATTGAAGAAATATATGGTCTTAATTTGCCGCCTATTGAAGAAACACACGGTCTTGATAACCCGACACAGGTAGTAAAGGTAAATTCTCTCTATAGATATGATAAAGCTGAAATCCGTCCTGCTAAGTTTGCTAGCCAATGTTTGGATGGATTTGATAACTTTATGGTTAAGCAAGAAGATTTTAATGCTTATTGAGGGAGTCCTGGATTAGGGGGTATCCGAACAGCCGGATTATATCCTTTGGCCGGACTGTTTGACTATGAAGATACAAGATTGAAGACTTCGTCTCGTGTCCGGATGGGACTCTACTTGGCGTGGAAGGCAAGCTAGGCAATACGGATATGTATATCTCCTCCTTTGTAATCGACCTTGTGTAACCCTAGCCCCCTCCGGTGTCTATATAAACTGGAGCGTTTTAGTCCGTAGGATAACATACAATCATACCATAGGCTAGCTTCTAGGGTTTAGCCTCTCCGATCTCGTGGTAGATCAACTCTTGTAATACTCGTATCATCAAGAATAAATCAAGCAGGACATAGGGTTTTACCTCCATCAAGAGGGCCCGAACCTGGGTAAAACATCGTGTCCCCTGCCTCCTGTTACCATCCGCCTTAGACGCACAGTTCGGGACCCCCTACCCGAGATCCGCCGGTTTTGACACCGACATTGGTGCTTTCATTGACAGTTCCTCTGTGACGTTGCCGTAAGGACGGATGCCTCATCTCGTTGTTAAAAACAACATTACCGTCGGGGGAGCTCTGGCTGTCGGCCAAACTCTCCGGCTAGGCAGTTTCGTCATGACCGCCTGTTCGGCGGCTGCACCGACGATGACTTCTCGGGTCATCAAAAACAGCCTCCACGTCGGCTCGGAATTCGCCGAGCAGATGGATCCAATGGAGCTCTCTTCCCTAAACGAACTCTTGGATCGCTTCGCCGCCTTGGGAGTCGCTACGGACTATGATCGGATTGGGCTTAAACCCGATCGAAGGGAGATTAACTCTCCACCGGTTACCCATCATGTTGCAGTGGTGGAGGAACAATGCGTCGATTCTTCCTCTATCTTGAGGACTAACTATGTCCGAATTCCTGAGCTCTCCGAGCCGGATACCTGTTTACGGGAGGACATCACCCAAACCCTGAACCTAGAGTCAGGCAGCGGGCCAGACTCATCGGGCAACATACCGGAATCCGAACTTCCAAGATCGGAAACCCCTCGGCCCCTGGGTCTCAGATCGGGTAGGGGTCCGGACTCAAATACACCCACCCACCCAGACATAAACGATCTTTCCCACATCAGGCAAGAGCCCCATGAAACAGTACATCATTATTGGGCCAAATTCCTCCTTGTGATGAACAAGGTTAAGGACTGCCGCGAGGAAGACGCAGTCTCACTTTTCTGCAATAACTGCACGGACAAGGGAATCCTTAACGCCATAAGTCGCCATGACATATCACGCTTCGCTGACTTGGCGTCCATAGTACGAAAGTACTGTGCGATGGAAAGTGCCTGGAAAACCAAAACGGAGTTTTGGGATAATCCGGCTCCGAATATGCACCCAGTCCGAGGTAAAAGGGTGCACTATCACAAGACACCCGAGTTCATTACAAAGAAGCAAAAACCCTCTACAGGGCACGGAACCGTGTTGGTGGGATGGCTTAACGGACCCTGCAAAATTCATAGCACAGCGGATACAATACCAACGCACAGCCTTAGAGCATGTTGGATACTCCGGCAGGTGGCCAAAAGTGGTGAGGATCTTCTTATCCCCAATGCCACAGAGCACCATCCCGTGGATAACAATATGGTATTAACAGTCTTTGAGACCTTCGCGTCAAATAATAGGCACAAGCGAACACTCCGCAGCATTGCCGAAATCTGCCACGTAGCAGCAATAAATCCATGGAGTGACACGACTATTACCTTCAATGCTAGTGACAAACCTAATTTCCGAACAGCTCGAGCACCAGCCGCACTAGTCCTCAGTCCAATCGTGGACGGCTTTTGACTCACCAAAGTACTCATGGATGGCGGCAGCGGATTAAACCTCATCTATGAGGAAACTCTTCAAAAAATGGAAATAGACTGGAACCGCATTGAGCAAAGTAGCACAACCTTCAGAGGAATCATACCCAGTCGGGAAGCATGATGCATTGGGAAAATCACACTAGATGTGGTATTCGGTACGCCAGAGAACTATAGGTCTGAAGAAATTACATTTCAAGTGGCCCCGTTCAGCAGTGGACACCACACCCTTTTAGGACGTGAGGCGTTCACGATCTTCCAAGCCGTACCCCATTATGGATACATGAAGCTCAAAATGCCCGGGCCCAATGGAATCATCACTCTCGCCAGTGATCCGGACACAGCACTCCGCGCCGAAAACAAAACAACCGCACTAGCCCTCGAGGCATTATCCGAAGCCCTCTCGGCCGAGGAATTAACCACGCTACGCTCCAAAGTGGACAGGGACAACGTGATACTCGACAAGAGATCCAAGTCCACCTCTTTTAAACCAGCGGATGAAATAGTCAAATTCCAAGTCCACCCAACGGACCCTACAAAAACAGCCTTCATCGGGGCACAGTTAAACCCCGCCGTGGACGCCGCACTACGAGAGTTCATGCATGAGAATTGGGACATATTCGCCTGGGATCCCTCAGACATGCTAGGAATTCCACGCAGGCTGGCCGAGCATAGCCTCAATATCCTAAAGGGATTCAAGCCGGTCAAGCAGGCTCTTCGGCGTTTCTCCGAACCTAAGAGACATGCCATGGGAGAGGAACTAGCCAAGTTATTGGAGGCCGAATTCATCAGAGAAATAAAACACCCGGACTGGCTAGCAAACCTGGTGATGGTACCAAAGAAGGATAAATCCTGGCGCCTTTGTGTCGATTTCAAGGACCTCAATAAAGCTTGCCCAAAGGATCCCTTCCCCCTCCCCCGCATTGATCAAATTATTGATGCTACCGCAGGACACGAGTCATTATGTTTCCTCGACTCATACTCCGGTTACCACCAAATCAAGATGGCGAAGTCCGACCAAGCCACAACGGCATTCATCACACTATACGGACCCTTCTATTTCAACACAATGCCTTTTGGGCTCAAAAACGCCGGCGCAACATATCAGCGCATGATTCAGACATGTCTGGAGAAACAAATCGGCAAAACAGTAGAGGCATACGTAGATGATGTGGTCGTCAAAACCAAACACATCGACTCTCTGATAGACGACTTGAGGCTCACATTCGACAACCTCCGAACATACGACATCAAGCTCAATCCGGAAAAATGCGTTTTCGGCATACCAGCCGGAAAGCTCCTGGGTTTCATTGTCTCTAGAAGAGGTATTGAAGCTAATCCGGCCAAAATCCGAGCTTTGTCACAGTTGGCTACCCCAACAGACCTCAAACAAATCCAGAAGTTAACTGGATGTGTGGCGGCTCTAAGCCGCTTTATCTCCCGCTTAGGAGAAAAGGCATTACCCCTTTATCGCCTCCTTCGGCGCACCGAACACTTTGAGTGGACGGACGCTGCCACAGCCGGATTGGAAGAAATAAAGGCCATACTGGCAACCAACCCAATCCTGGTCGCGCCAAACATCGGCGAACCAATACTATTATACATTGCGGCAACTCATCAAGTTGTAAGCGCAGTGCTCCTCGTCGAACGAGAAGCGGACGGACATAAATTCCCTCTTCAAAAGCCGGTATATTATGTATCCACTGTCCTCACTCCATGAAAATCATGGTACCCACATTATCAAAAGATAGCCTATGCGGTATTCATGGCATCCCGGAAACTGCGACACTACTTTCAAGAGTGTTCGATTACAGTAGCCTCGGAGGTGCCACTCAATGATATTATAAACAATCGCGACGCCACGGGCCGGATTGCCAAATGGGCCATTGAGCTCCTCCTGTTCGACATAACATACAAACCTCGGCGAGCCATTAAATCGCAAGTATTGGCTGACTTTGTCGCCGAATGTACGGAAGCCGAACTCCCTAAAGAGTACGGCGCATACTCCAATTGGATTATGCACTTCGATGGCTCCAAAATGCTGGCTGGACTGGGGGCTGGCGTCGTCCTGACGTCCCCAACCGGAGATACAGTTCAATACGTACTGCAAATACTGTATATAGACTCCAACAATGCAGCCGAATACGAAGCCCTGTTACATGGTCTTCGGATGGCAGTTTCCATGGGCATTCAGCGCCTGGAGGTGCATGGGGATTCGAACCTCACAATATCCCAAATAAATGGAGACTTTGATGCCAAGGATCCGAATATGGCGGCCTATCGTAACGCCGTCCTAAAGATGTCAGCTTAGTTCGAGGGGCTCGAATTTCATCATGTGGCTCGGGAAAACAATCGGGCGGCGGATATCCTCGCCCGCATCGGCGCAAAACGCGATGCGGTCCCCCAACATCTTTTTAGAGAGGTTGTTTAGCCATCCATGGTATGGGAGGGGGACACCGGCAATATTACTCCGGACCTGACCACAACACTCGATACCGAACACTCTGACATAATTGGAGGCTCTGCCACCGAAACAACACCTTCAACCCACGTAATAATGGCCATCATAGCCCCGTGGACAGAACCATTCCTTGCCTACCTAACTAGGCAGGAACTTCCGGAGGACCAAAATGAGGCACGCTACATAGTACGGCGATCTAAGGCCTACAGGGTCCATGAGGGAGAACAGTATAAAAAAAGCACTACCGGAGTCCTTCAAAGGTGCATCTCCGAAGAGGAAGGGCGGAACCTTTTGGTAGAAATTCACGCCGGACTCGGCGGCCACCATGCCGCAGCCCAGGCTCTTGTAAGCAAGGCCTTCCGTACAGGATTCTATTGGCCGGCGGCCCGGGCAGACGCACAGGACTTGGTCCAACGCTGCGCCGGTTGCCAGCTTTTTGCAAATCAAAGCCACATGCCACCGACCGCCCTCCAAACAATCCCCATTACGTGGCCCTTTGCGGTCTGGGGGCTTGACATGGTCGGACCCCTTAAAGGGGGAACCCACAAGAAAAAATACTTACTGGTCATGGTGGATAAATTCACCAAATGGATAGAAGCCAAACCTGTTAAAACAGCCGAATCCGGATCGGTGATAGACTTCATATCCGGGTCATACACCGTTATGGCGCCCCCCACAGCATCATCGCTGACAATGACACGAACTTCACAGCCGATGAGGTAAAACTCTGGTGCAGCAAAATGGGCATCAAGCTCGATTATGCTTCAGTCTATCACCCACAAACCAATGGCCAAGTTGAGCGAGCAAACGGTCTTATAATGAGCGGTATTAAACCCAGATTAGTGCGGTCCTTAATGGACTCTAACACGCACTGGGTAGAGGAGCTCGACTCCATACTCTGGGGGCTGCAGACCACGCCGAATCGTAGTACCGGATATACACCCTTCTTTATGGTGTACGGCGCAGAGGAAGTCTTGCCCTGTGACATAATTCATGACTCACCTCATGTGCGCATGTATGAAGAAAGAGAAGCCAAGCTCGATCGGCAGGACAGTCTGGACACACTGGAGGAGGAGCACGACGTGGCAAAAGCCCGTTCCGCATTTTATCAGCAATAGGCCCGCAGATACCAAAGCAGAGAAGTACGGGCCAAAACTTATAACGTCGGCGACCTAGTTCTACGCCTGCCGGATAAGAAAAAGAACAAACTCGAGCCCAAATGGGAAGGTCCCTTCATTATTGACCAAGTTCTGACCGGTGGAGCGTACCGTCTGCGGGATGCATCGACTAATCGACTCGAGCCGAACCCATGGAACGTGGCCAGGCTTCGAAGATTCTACGCCTAGCCCCGGACTCTATGTTCGTCTCCTTCCCCTGTCCATTTTTTGCATATACATTATCTGTCTTGTTTTTCTTTCTTTCTTTCTTTTATTCTTTCTCTAGGCCTTCAAGGGCCAACTTGTGCCTCGCTTGCACATTATAGATGCGCTAGCCGCGCTAGCTCATCATACCTGGGGGCTTCTTTCACAGAAGCTTAATTATTTATCTGGGCCTCATGCCCTGCACATGTGTTATACTTCCGCATGTACCTTTTTTCGCCATTATATGCTCCGATATGACTTAAGTTTTGGCCAAGCTGGGTTGCCTGGCTCTTGTATTTATGCCCTACGTTCCCGTTAATTCGGCTAGGGCATAAGGGGAGCACCTCTGCGATTGTTACCGCCAGTCAGCCGGATGTGTACCTCAGACTGGGTGAAGCCGAAAGCTAGCGTTCTTAAGGGAATATTCGGTCGGTGAACAAAAGATGATTTTTTATTTATTTTCCATATGTGCCCCCAGATGTTTTTTCCTGCGTTTCTTATCGCAGTTCGGACATGCACTTTAGGGCATGTGTACCCAGGGAAAGGAACCCTTAACGGAACTATTCTCCCTGGAAGATGTTTCTTACTACCCATGTAATATAACATAACTAGTTGGGCACTTGTATGTTCAAGCACTAATGACCCCTACGCCTGGTCTCCACGCATACCCCGGTTCTTATATAACTGAGCGGGTATTCGGATACACTCCGGACTATCGGGTCCCGAGGTTGAAGCGAAAAGGTCCGCCGTGACAAATGATCTACAATCTGGCTAGAAGGCATTATACATGTCACTTTAATTACATAGTCATGCAGACTGACTAAATTCCTCTTCTATACCATCCAACAGGCGGTCTAGCCTACAATCCTATTGGGAATACTTTGCGGCTAATTCTACTTGCCCATAAACTAAGCTAACGGGGATCTCTTTTCCGTCGGGCCCCACAGGTCCGACCTCGGCCATGTGATTTGGGTCAGCCTTGGTATACCGCGTCTTCACCATGGCCCAGGCTTCCCTGGCACCTTGACGGCAGGCCGATATCTTCCATAATCGGAAGCGCCGCCGTGCTCCCTTGAGCTTCTCCGTAAGCTCTGCAACGCCTTTTGGCAGGGAGACGGATGGCCACAAGGCCTGGGAAACACCTTGCATCACCTGCCGAACTTGTTCGTGCAGTTGTGAGAGCTCAGATAGAATATCACCCACAGACCCGGGCATTTCCTCCGCGGGATGACCCATCAGCATACCTACATACATAACGCTGTTAGTCGGCTTCTTCGCCGAACTCCTTCAAAAGGATTCGTTCAAGCACTTACTGAAAATGCCGCGTCGAAACCGCTTATTCTCCTTCTCGGAGTCTGCAAGCTGGGCTCGAACGTCTTTCAGTTCCACGCTCAGCTTGGTATTGGCATCTTGGAGATTGTTTTTCTCCCGCCTGCCCTCTGTCAACACGCGTTCGCCAGCCCTTAGCTGTCGCACGACATGCTGGTCCTCCAGATTTTCTCCGGATTCATCTGCAACATCTATTGTTAGATCTGCAGTCACGCCGCACACTATATGGTAACCATCATTCTTTAAAGTAAATGTTACCAGCGGGGGACTTTTTCGGTTCCTTCAATGCGACAACAGCGGCCCGCAGTTGGGTCTTGCATTCCTCCAGCTCCTGTGACAACCTAGTATTCTTCTCTATAAGAACCTGCACAATAAAGATGATCCTTAAATCAGTTCTGCTAACTGTTTCAAGTCTTAGGGGCTACTGATACATATAATCATCAGTTTTACTTACCCGTACATCCTTTACATACTGATCCGTGGCTCTGGCTAGACCATCTTGAGCAGCACGGAGGTACGCCTCTCCAGAATTGAAGGCATAAAATGCCTCTGGTGAGAAACAGGCGTCGCGGAGTACGGCCCGGCGGCGCCTATGATTCCTGGCGCTTTCCACTTCTTAATTTGTGGCGGATAATCTATCTGCATGCTCTGTAGGGGGATTATTCGGTGCCCGCCCCATATCGGCTTCCGCCTCTATGTCCGGTCCTGGCGCCCGACTGGTGGAAGCGTGATTAGCAACATCGCCGGACATATTCCAGCGAGCGTTTTTTCTGTTAAAGAAACACGGGCGTCATTACATTTCGAGAAAGACGACAACCACGAAGCGGGGTTTCTGTTATACCTTTGCGCCGGCGTCTCCGTCCTGGCCGCCTTCCTTTTTGGCCTGCTCGGCCTTGGTGCCTCTTGTTGGCGAGTTGCTGCGGGTTCGGCAGGGCGTCCCGAATGCCTTCCCTGTAAAAACGCCATATGTATATGGTAGGTGAAGTGTCTAAAAGGGGATCCTAGTTTTTGGAGTTGGGATTTTTGGTTTTTCTTACGTGCGATGCAGGAAGCAGTCCGGGATAGTCGGCCGTAATGGCCACCATGGCATCATCGCAGCTTAATTGATAGAACTGCCGGTCTATCAGCTCCACGAATATGACCGGATCTTCTTCGAGTCCGGAGTCGAGGGCCCGGTCAGGGTCCTCCGGTTATGGAGAGGGGCTACTGACCTCCTTTATGACTTTTCACAGTTCCTGACGCAAAATGGCAAGGTGAATACTTAAGACAAAGAATGCGGGAAGAATGGGAGTAAGGGGATATAACTTACCCAGCTTGGAGGATTGTACATGGAGAATCCATCCCGTGGCTTGATGCGGATGAACTCCTCTTCCTCTCCCTTGAAAAATTCGGACATAATTTTTGCTAAGGCGGCAGCATTGTCCGGACCCTTACGCCCGCAGCGGGTGGCATCATCCGCCTCGTTAAAACACCAGAAGGGGTGCCCACGATATTGAAGTGGTTGCACTCCCCGCATTATGCAAATCAACATAACTTCGATTACTGTCAATCCTGATTGAGTCAGTGCTTTAATCCGGTTCATCGGGTAAAGGACTTCTCCATTGTCTTCCTCCTGGGGGCTCCGTGGGCGCCAACTTCGGCGTTTCTTCAGAGGAGCATTGCTGAATTCAGGAAGACTCCACCGAACAGGGTCCGGAAGGGGAACGTCCTCCATATAAAACCATTCCGAAGGCCAGTCTTCGGACAACTTCTTTGGGGTACCGGACAGGTATCCAGTTCCGGCGATGCGCCATATTTCGGCTCCGCCCACTTGATAAAGTGACCCCCTCTGTGTGCGAGGGACGAGGCAAAAAAGCCTTTTCCACAGCTCGAAATGAGCCTCGCAGCCCAGGAACAACTCGCAGAGAGCGACATAGCCGGCGATGTGTAGAATGGAGGCAGGGGTGAAATTGTGTAATTGGAGGCCGTAGAACTCCAGGAGCCCACGGAGGAACGGATGAATTGGAAATCCGAGTCCCCTTAATAACTAAGGAACAAGGCAGACCCACTCCCCCGTAGAGGGACTAGGAAAGCTCTACACTTGCTCCCCGCCATTGTAGGTCGCAAGCCCGGCTCGAACGGGCACCATGTATGCTGGAGGGAGAAATCCCTTAGTCTGCAGTTCGATTAATCGACTGTGTGGTACTGAACACCTCTCCCAATCACCGGTCTTAGGGCTATGGGGGCGGGAGGAGGAGCTGCGGAGGTCGACCATGCTGGAATGGATCTTTCTGAAGCACGCTCTGATGGATTCTCGCTGGGGGAGGAGGGTATGGATCGGATCTGAGAATCCCCATCCTTTTAATAGACAATTTATTTATCTGGCTAGGGAGGCAAATGTAAAAACGCCCTGGCACCTCGTATTCATTCGACGCGTGGGAGATAGCCCTTATTGGGCGTAGAAGCCAAGAGGTCCAAACATTTATGGGATCGGACACTACTTTACAAACGTTCGAAATATGGAGAAGAACCCGCCTTGCAATGCCGAAACAACACTGCGCGCCGGACTCATCGTCATTGAAGCCTGGTTAGGGGGCTACTAAGGGAGTCCTGGATTAGGGGGTAACCGGACAGCCGGATTATATCCTTTGGCCGGACTGTTGGACTATGAAGATACAAGATTGAAGACTTCGTCTCGTGTTCGGATGGGACTCTACTTGGCGTGGAAGGCAAGCTAGGCAATACGGATATGTATATCTCCTCCTTTGTAACCGACCTTGTGTAACCCTAGCCCCCTCTGGTGTCTATATAAACCGGAGGGTTTTAGTCCGTAGGACAACATACAATCATACCATAGGCTAGCTTCTAGGGTTTAGCCTCTCCGATCTCGTGGTAGATCAACTCTTGTAATACTCGTATCATCAAGAATAAATCAAGCAGGACGTAGGGTTTTACCTCCATCAAGAGGGCCCAAACCTGGGTAAAACATCGTGTCCCCTGCCTCCTGTTACCATCCGCCTTAGACGCACAGTTCGGGACCCCCTACCCGAGATCTGCCGGTTTTGACACCGACACTTATGTTGGTAGACAATTGAAACATAATACTTATATGATCGAACACTTGAGTGATTATATGTCTAATGTTAAAGGTGAACTTAAACTTATTAGTAAACATGCTTCTATGGTTACCACTCAAGTAGAACAAATACTTAAAGCTCAGAATGATTTGCTCAATGAATTGAATAGTAAAAATAATGACTTTGCTGTTAGAGTTGCAACTAGAGGAGGTAAAGTGACTCAGGAACCTTTGTACCCTGAGGGCCATCCTAAGAGAATTGAGAAAGATTCTCACAGAACTAATATAGATGCACCTAGTCCTTCTAAAAGGAAGAAAAAGAAAAATGTTAGGACTTTGCATGCTTCTAGTGAACCTGTTGTAGACACACATGAGAATCCTAATGATATTTCTATTTCTGATGCTGAAGCACAAGCTGGTAACGAACATGAACCTAGTGATAATGTTAATGATGATGTTCATGTTGATGCTCAACCTAGCAATGACAACGATGTAGAGATTGAACTTGCTGTTGATCTTGATAACCCACAATCAAAGAATCAACATTATGATAAGAGAGACTTTGTTGCTAGGAAGAACAGTAAAGAAAGAGAACCATGGGTTCAGAAACCCATGCCCTTTCCTCCTAAACCATCCAAGAAAAAGGATGATGAGGATTTTGAGCGCTTTGCTGAAATGATTAGACCTATCTTTTTGCGTATGCGTTTGACTGATATGCTTAGAAATGAATCCTTATGCTAAGTATATGAAGGATATTGTTACTAATAAAAGAAAGATACCGGAAGCTGAAATTTCCACCATGCTTGCTAATTATACTTTTAAGAGTGGAATACCAAAGAAACTTGGAGATCCAGGAGTACCAACTATACCATGCTCCATTAAAAGAAACTATGTTAAAACTGCTTTATGTGATCTTGGAGCCGGTGTTAGTGTTATGCCTCTCTCTTTATATCGTAGACTCGATTTGAATAAGTTGACACCTACTGAAATATCTTTGCAAATGGCTGATAAATGAACTGCTATACCTGTCGGTATTTGTGAGGATGTGCCTGTTGTGGTTGCAAACGTTACTATTTTAACGGAGTTTGTTATTCTTGATATTCCCGAGGACGATAGTATGTCTATTATTGTTGGAAGACCCTTTTTGAATACTGGAGGGTCTGTTATTGATTGCACCAAAGGCAATGTCACTTTTCACGTTAATGGTAATGAGCATATGGTACACTTTCCGAGGAAACAACCTCAAGTCCACAATATCAATTCTATTGGAAAAATTTCAACAATCACTATTGTAGGTTTTGAATTTCCTCTTCCTACCGTCAAGAAGAAATATGATATTCTTATTGTTGGGGACATGCATATCCCTGTTGAGGTAACCTAGTGTTATTCGAAAGTTCTCCGGTTTCATATTATTCGAAATGAGTTTGTTAACAAGACCTGATCAACCTTGTTAGTGGATTCCTTTTGACGAGCATGAGATGGATGAATTTAGAAAACACAACTCTCTGTACCCTCTTTTTACTTTCTGTTATTTATATTAAATAAATCAAAAATAGTATTTTCTGTCTGTTTTCTGAATTATCCATGCAATAAAAAATACCTCGAAAATAAAAGTTCTCCGAATGCCCTACAAATTAAATATGACTTTTCTAGAATATTTGAGAATATTTGGCACTGAGAACACAGCAGGGGGAGCAAGCACCTGGCCACGAGGGTCCAGTGGGCGCCCCCTGCCTCATGGGCCCATGGTGGCTCCCCTCCACTTATTCCAGCTACCACACACACCTTCCACCCACAAAAATCACCAACCAGCTCAAACCCGAGTTCAAGCTCATCTTGCTGCCATTTTCGATCTCCTAGCTCAAAGCTCCATTCACAAAACTGCTTTGGGGGATTGTTCTTTGGTATATGACTCCTCCAATGGTCCAATTAGTTTTTGTTCTAGTGCTTTATTCATTGCAAATTTTGCTGCTTAGGTGACCTTGTTCTTGAGCTTGCATGATATATCCTCTAGGCACTTGTAGGAGTAGTTGCTATCAATTTTGTTGAGTTTGGTTCACTTTTATTTTGAAGTTACTAAAAATCTCAGAAATTTTCAGAAAAAGATGAAGAGATTTTTGAGGGGCTCGTCGAGCCGAAGCTCGAAGGATAAACAAAGTGAAGAGAACAAGAAGCCCAAGTATAATCTCCCTCGCACCGGGGAGGTTCGGCCGTGTGAATGGCCTTGTGATGATTTCTTGAGAGCAGCCAGGATTTTATGATGATTTCTATGAATTGGCTAAGAATGTAGGCCTCACCGCCTTCCTCCACGACCAACACGAACAATATCTCTTACTCACCAATATCTTTGTGCAAAACTTTCATTTCCATGCTAGGAGCTCACCACCTACGGTGGAATTTTATTTATATGATGAGCATAAGGAGATGTCACTTCGTGATTTTTGTCGGGTTTGTTTGATACCTTTTGAGGGCAGCGTAGAGGAACCACATCGTGACGATGTGGAAGGGTTTATTGATACAATTGCTGTAGGGGAAACGAGGAAAGTTTCTGATGCGAGAATCACTAGCATACATTTTCCTGTTTTATGTTACTTTGCAATATTTGCTAGTAGATGCTTAATTGGTCGCGGAAACTGTGGCAACCTTAGTGCCCCTGATATTGTTATTTGTGCCATTCTTTGTTCCGTGATGACACATTTAGTATGGGCGCTATTGTTGCAAAGCGGTTGAACCTTAACCGTACTAAGGGCCCCGTCCTTGGAGGCATCTTCGCCTCGCGCCTCGCTGCACACTTTAACACACCTATTAGGCATTATGAGAAGGAAGAGAAGTTGTTGCCTCCTATTTTTCTAGACTATAAGAGTATGGTAGCACATGATTTTATCATTAAGAATAAGGAAAAGATGCTTAAGTATGCTACCTCTTGTGCACTGCATTGGTTTTCCCTTGAAGAGGAAAGGGTGATGTAGTAAAGTAGCGTAAGTATTTCCCTCAGTTTTTGAGAACCAAGGTATCAATCCAGTAGGAGATCATGCTCGAGTCCCACACACCTACACAAACAAATAAGAACTTCGCAACCAGTGCGATAAAGGGGTTGTCAATCCCTTCACGGTCACTTACGAGAGTGAGATCTGATAAGATAATATTTTTGGTATTTTTACGATAAAGAGAAATAAAGATGCAAAGTAAAATAAACGAAAATAGAAATAGCTAAGTATTGGAAGATTAATATGATGGAAGATAGACCCGGGGGCCATAGGTTTCACTAGTGGCTTCTCTCAAGAGCATAAGTATTACGGTGGGTAAACGAACTACTGTCGAGCAATTGATAGAATTGAGCATAGTTATGAGAATATCTAGGTATGATCATGTATATAGGCATCACGTCCGTGACAAGTAGACCGAAACGATTCTGCATCTACTACTATTACTCCACACATCGACCACTATCCAGCATGCATATAGAGTATTAAGTTCATAAGAACAGAGTAATGCTTTAAGTAAGATGACATGATGTAGAGGGATAAACTCATGCAATATGATATAAACCCCATCTTTTTATCCTCGATGGAAACAATACAACATGTGCCTTGCTGCCCCTGCTGTCACTGGGAAAGGACACCGCAAGATTGAACCGAAAGCTAAGCACTTCTCCCATTGCAAGAAAGATTAATCTAGTAGACCAAACCAAACTGATAATTCAAAGAGACTTGCAAAGATAACCAATCATACATAAAAGAATTCAGAGGAGATTCAAATATTGTTCATAGATAAACTTGATCATAAACCCACAATTCATCGGATCTCGACAAACACACCGCAAAAGAAGATTACATCGAATAGATCTCCAAGAAGATCGAGGAGAACTTTGTATTGAGATTCAAAGAGAGAGAAGAAGCCATCTAGATAATAACTATGGACCCGAAGGTCTGAAGTAAACTACTCACACATCACCGGAGAGGCCATGGAGTTGATGTAGAGGCCCTCCGTGATCAATGCCCCCTCCGTCGGAGCTCCAGAAAAGGCCCCAAGATGGGATCTCTCGGGTATAGAAGGTTGTGGTGGTGGAATTAGGTTTTCGTGGTGCTCCTGGAGGTTTGAGGGGTACGTGGACTTATATAGGAGGAAGAAGTAGGTCGGTGGAGCAACGAGGGGCCCACGAGGGTGGAGGGCGCGCCTAGGGGGGTAGGCGCGCCCCCTGCCTCGTGGCCTCCTCGATTGTTTCTTGATGCCCACTCCAAGTCTCCTGGATCATGTTTGTTGAGAAAATCACATTCCTGAAGGTTTCATTCCGTTTGGACTTCGTTTGATATTCCTTTTCTGCGAAACACTGAAATAGGCAAAAAACAACAATTTGGGCTAGGCCTCCGGTTAATAGGTTAGTCCCAAAAATAATATAAAAGTGTAAAATAAAGCCCATTAACATCCAAAACAGATAATATAATAGCATGGAACAATCAAAAATTATAGATGCGTTGGAGACGTATCAAGCATCCCCAAGCTTAATTCCTGCTCGTCCTCGAGTTGGTAAATGATAAAAATAGAATTTTTGATGTGGAATGCTTCCTAACATATTTCTCAATGTAATTTTTCTTTATTGTGGCATGAATGTTCAGATCCGAAAGATTCAAGATAAAATTTTAATATTGACATAAAAATAATAATACTTCGAGCATACTAGCTAAGCAATCATGTCTTCTCAAAATAACATGGCCAAAGAAAGTTCATCCCTACAAAATCATATAGTTTGGTCATGCTCCATTTTCGTCACACAAGAATGCTCTCATCATGCACAACCCCGATGACAAGCTAAGCAATTGTTTCACACTTTAGTAATCTCAAACTTTTTTCAACTTTCACGCAATACATGAACGTGAGCCATGGATATAGCACTATGGGTGGAATAGAATATAATGAAGGGTGTTATGTGGAGAAGACAAAAAAGGAGAAAGTCTCACATCGACACGGCTAATCAATGGGCTAGGGAGATGCCCATCAATCGATGTCAATGCAAGGAGTAGGAATTGCCATGCAACGGATGCACTAGAGCTATAAATGTATGAAAGCTCAACAAAAGAAACTAAGTGGGTGTGCATCCAACTTGCTTGCTCACGAAGACCTAGGGCACTTGAGGAGGCCCATTGTTGGAATATACAAGCCAAGTTCTATAATGAAAAGTCCCCACTAGTATATGAAAATGACAAAACAAGAGACTCTCTATCATAAAGATCATGGTGCTACTTTGAAGCACAGGTGTGGAAAAAGGATAGTAGCATTGCCCCTTTTTATTCTCTTTTTTTGGGCCTTTTTTTTTTGGCCTTTCTTTTTTTGGGGGGGGGGGACAATGATCTATTAATGATGATCATCACACTTCTATTTATTTACAACTCAATGATTACAACTCGATACTAGAACAAGATATGACTCTATATGAATGCCTCCGGCGGTGTACCGGGATGTGCAATGACTCATGAGTGACATGTATGAAAAAATTACGAACGGTGGCTTTGCCAAAAATACGATGTCAACCACATGATCATGCAAGGCAATATGACAATGATGATGTGTGTCATAATAAACGGAACAGTGGAAAGTTGCCTGGCAATATATCTCGGAATGGCTATGGAAATGCCATAATGGGTAGGTATGGTGGCTGTTTTGAGGAAGATATAAGGAGGTTTATGTGTGATAGAGCGTATCGTATCACGGGATTGGATGCACCGGCGAAGTTTGCACCAACTCTCAAGGTGAGAAAGGGCAATGCACGGTACCGAAGAGGCTAGCAATGATGGAAGGGTGAGAGTGTGTATAATCCATGGACTCAACATTAGTCATAAAGAACTCACATACTTATTGCAAGAATATACAAGTCATCAAAAACCAAGTATTACGCGCATGCTCCTAGGGGGGTAGATTGGTAGGAAAAGACCATTGCTCGTCCCCGAATGCCACTCATAAGGAAGACAATCAAATAACACCTCATGTTTCAAATTTGTTACACAACATTTACCATACGTGCATGCTACGGGACTTGCAAACTTCAACACAAGTATTTCTCAAATTCACAACTACTCAACTAGCACAACTTTGATATCACTATCTCCATATCTCAAAACAATCATCAAGTATCAAACTTCTCTTAGTATTCAATGCACTTATATGAAAGTTTTTATTATGCCTAAAAGAAAATTGCCATGTTGTTCTAAAGGACTCTCAAAATAATATAAGTGAAGCATGAGAGATCAATTATTTCTATAAAATAAAACCACCGCCGTGCTCTAAAAGATATAAGTGAAGCACTAGAGCAAAAACTATATAGCTCAAAAGATATAAGTGAAGCACATAGAGTATTCTAATAAATTCCAATTCATGTGTGTCTATCTCAAAAGGTGTGTTCAGCAAGGATTATTGTGGTAAACTAAAAAGCAAAGACTCAAATCATACAAGACGCTCCAAGCAAAACACATATCATGCGGCGAATAAAAATATAGCTCCAAGTAAAGTTACCGATGAACGAAGACGAAAGAGGGGATGCCTTCTGGGGCATCCCCAAGCTTAGGATTTTTGGTGTCCTTTTACTTTACCTTGGGGTGCCATGGGCATCCCCAAGCTTTGGCTCTTGCCACTCCTTGTTCCATAATCCATCAAATCTTTACCCAAAACTTGAAAACTTCACAACACAAAACTTAAAAGAAAATCTTCGTGAGCTCCGTTAGTAAAAGAAAACAAACCACCACTTCAAGGTACTGTAATGAACTCATTATTTATTTATATTGGTGTTAAACCTACTGTATTCCGACTTCTCTATGGTTTATAAACTCTTTTACTAGCCATAGATTCATCAAAATAAGCAAACAACACACGAAAAACAGAATCTTTAAAAAACAGAACAGTCTGTAGTAATATGTAGGTTTCGAATACTTATGGAACCCCAAAAATTGTAAAATAAATTTCTGGACGTGAGTAATTTATCTATTAATCATCTGCAAAAATAATTAACTAAATAGCACTCTCCAGTAAAAAATGGCAGCAATTCTCGTGAGCGGTAAAGTTTCTGTTTTTTTACAGCAAGATCAAAAGGACTTTCCCCAAGTCTTCCCAACGGTTCTACTTGGCACAAACACTAATTAAACACAAAAAACACAACCAAAACAGAGGCTAGATAAATTATTTATTACTAAAAAGTAACAAAAAGCAAGGAATAAAAATAAAATTGGGTTGCCTCCCAACAAGCGCTATCGTTTAACGCCCCTAGCTAGGCATAAAAGTAAGGATAGATCTAGGTATTGCCATCTTTGGTAGGGAATCCATAAGTGGCTCTCATAATAGATTCATATGGTAATTTTATTTTATTTCTAGGGAAGTGTTCCATGCCTTTCCTTAACGGAAATTGGAATCTAATATTCCCTTCCTTCAAATCAATAATTGCACCAATCGTTCTAAGGAAAGGTCTACCAAGAATAATAGGACATGAAGGATTGCAATCTATGTCAAGAACAATGAAATCTACGGGCACATAGTTCCTATTTGCAACAATAAGAACATCATTAATTCTTCCCATAGGTTTCTTAATAATGGAATCTGCAAGGTGCAAGTTTAAAGAACAATCATCAAATTCACGGAATCCTAGCAAATCACATAAAGTTTTCGGAATCGTGGAAACACTAGCACCCAAATCAAACAAAGCATAGCATTCACGATATTTAATTTTAATTTTAATAGTAGGTTCCCACTCATCATAAAGTTTTCTAGGGATAGAAACTTCCAACTCAAGTTTTTCTTCATAAGATTGCATCAAAGCATCAACGATATGTTTAGTAAAAGAATTATTTTGACTATAAGCATGAGGAGAATTTAGCACGGATTGCAACAAGGAAATACAATCTATCAAAGAGAAATTATCATAATTAAATTCCTTGAAATCCAAAATAGTGGGTTCATTGATATATAAAGTTTTAACCTCTTCAATCCCACTTTTACCAATTTTTGCATCAAGATCTAAAAACTCCGAATTTTTGGAACGCCTTCTAGGTAAAGGTGGCTCATCTTCAGTCCCATCATTATCAAGATTCATATTGCAAAACAAAGATTTAATAGGAGACACATCAATAACTTCTAGATCTTCATCTTTATTTTCACACAAAAATTCCGGCTTAGCGGCCCTCTTATTAACTAAGGTGGTCTGCTTATCCGAAACTTCAGCAATTAGTTTTTCGAGATGAGCAATCTGAGATTTCAAACCATAAAATTCTTTAGACATATCATCGAGCTCTTTATTCATATAACCCATAAAGCTTTTTTGTTCCTTAAGCTCGTTCCTAAAGAAATTATTATGCTCAAATTGTATAAAACTCCTGACGTTGCTTTCGATCTCTTCTAACCTTTTAAGGTGAAGATCACCAAATCTAGGTAGAGACATCGTGACAAGCAAGCAATCCAACACACGAGGAAACAAGAATCAAGCGAAAAAGAGGCGAACGGAAAAAGAGAGGGCGAATAAAATGACAAGGGTGAAGTGGGGGAGAGGAAAACGAGACGCAAATGGCAAATAATGTAATGTGAGGGATAAGAGTTTGTGATGGGTACTTGGTATGCCTTGACTTGTGAGTAGACTCCCCGGCAATGGCGCCAGAAATGGCTCGTTGTCGGGAGTCAAATCTTGATTTGACTTGGTGCGAATCACCCCGGCAACGGCGCCAGAAATCCTTCTTGCTACCTCTTGAGCACTGCGTTGGTTTTCCCTTGAAGAGGAAAGGGTGATGCAGTAAATTAGCGTAAGTATTTCCCTCAGTTTTTGAGAACCAAGCTATCAATCCAGTAGGAGATCACGCTCGAGTCCCACGCACCTACACAAACAAATAAGAACCTCGCAACCAACGCGATAAAGGGGTTGTCAATCCCTTCATGATCACTTACGAGAGTGAGATCTGATAGATATGATAAGATAATATTTTTGGTATTTTTATGATAAAGAGAAATAAAGATGCAAAGTAAAATAAATGGCAATAGAAATAGCTAAGTGTTGGAAGATTATTATGATGGAAGATAGACCCGGGGGCCATAGGTTTCACTAGTGGCTTCTCTCAAGAGCATAAATATTACGGTGGGTAAATGAATTACTGTCGAGCAATTGATAGAATTGAGCATAGTTATGAGAATATCTAGGTATGATCATGTATATAGGCATCATGTCCGTGACAAGTAGACCGAAACAATTCTGCATCTACTACTATTACTCCACACATCGACCGCTATCCAGCATGCATCTAGAGTATTAAGTTCATAAGAACATAGTAATGCTTTAAGTAAGATGACATGATGTAGAGGGATAAACTCATGCAATATGATATAAACCCCATCTTTTTATCCTCGATGGCAACAATACAACACATGCCTTGCTGCCCCTGCTGTCACTGGGAAAGGACACCGCAAGATTGAACCCAAAGCTAAGCACTTCTCCCATTGCAAGAAAGATCAATCTAGTAGGCCAAACCAAACTGATAATTCGAAGAGACTTGCGAAGATAACCAACCATACATAAAAGAATTCAGAGGAGATTCAAATATTGTTCATAGATAAACTTGATCATAAACCCACAATTCATCGGATCTCGACAAACACACCGCAAAAGAAGATTACATCGAATAGATCTCCAAGAAGATCGAGGAGAACTTTGTATTGAGATTCAAAGAGAGAGAAGAAGCCATCTAGCTAATAACTATGGACCCGAAGGTCTGAAGTAAACTACTCACACATCACCGGAGAGGCCATGGAGTTGATGTAGGGGCCCTCCGTGATCAATGCCCCCTCTGGCGGAGCTCCGGAAAAGGCCCCAAGATGGGATCTCTCGGGTACAGAAGGTTGCGGCGGTGGAATTAGGTTTTTTTGGTGCTCCTAGATGTTTGCGGGGTATGTGGACTTATATAGGAGGAAGAAGTAGGTCGGTGGAGCAACGAGGGGCCCACGAGGGTGGAGGGCGCGCCCAGGGGGTAGGCGCGCCCCCTGCCTCGTGGCCTCCTCGATTGTTTCTTGACGCCCACTCCAAGTCTCCTGGATCACGTTTGTTGAGAAAATCACGTTTCCAAAGGTTTCATTCCCTTTGGACTTCGTTTGATATTCCTTTTCTGCGAAACACTGAAATAGGCAAAAAAAACAGCAATTTGGGCTGGGCCTCCGGTTAATAGGTTTGTCCCAAAAATAATATAAAAGTGTAAAATAAAGCCAATTAACATCCAAAACAGATAATATAATAGCATGGAACAATAAAAAATTATAGATACGTTGGAGATGTATCAAAGTCCAAGCTGATATTTGATAAAAATCACCCTGAGACTATTACTTTGCCTGCTCCTTCCTTGTTTGACTTATCTGCAGGCAAGTACCTTGTTCCGCCGGAGGCCATTCATGCGTACCGAAACCCCACACCAGCTACATAGCCAGAGCCGGAACCACAATTTGATCCTCACCGGCAGTCTGTTTATCAGTGGAATCCGGAAGAGATCGCCAACCAGTGGCACTAGGGGGATTCTTCTCAGTATGACCCCAACTAGTACTTTGGATATCCGCCAGGCCAGCCGTGGCCATAGACCAACTTAAGCCAAAAGCCTAAGCTTGGGGGAGTACGTATTTCTCACCAACATTACATTCATGTTCACACACTCATGCTAGTTGTCGGTGCTCATACTTTTTCATTCTAATATCCATGCTAGTTTATTTCCCTTTCTATGATTTCTTCTTGTGTGTTTAATAAACCTTAAGAAAAAAAATTAGTTGTAGCTTTTTAGCTAGTTTACTTTCCATGCCTGTAGTAGTAGTAATTAAAAAGAAAACCTAAAAAGATTTCTTGTTCTTCTTTTGCTTGTTGGGAGCTTTCCCGTGTAAATAGTTTTGTTTCTTTTCTTTGGGGGTCGAGAGGAGAAGATCATAATGAAAATGTTGAGTGGCTCTTATATGCATCACTGTTGATCTAACAAAGAGCCCATATTACCTTGTCTTCTCTCTTGCATTGAATGCTTTCAGATTCCAGCCTAGTCCAATGCACGTGCACTATTATTATTATCCACACTATTTGTTCGTGCAAGTGAAAGGCAATAATGATGATTATATGATGAACTTATTGAGATGAGAAAAGCTGGTATGAACTTGACCTCTCTTGTTTTTGTAAATATGATTAGTTCACCATTCCTGATTCAGCATATTATGAATAAACATGTTTGCAATGACAATTACAGATTGTAGTTGCTTATGCCATGCTTAATTAGCTAGGATCTTATAATGGTTTACCTTGCGTGCCAACATGCTATTAAAATGGTTGTGATGTGGTATGATAGGGTGGTATCCTCTTTTGAATGATTCAAGTGGCTTGACTTGGCACATGTTCACGCATGTAGTTGAAACAAAATCAGCATAGCCTCTACGATATTTATGTTCATGGTGCATTATATCCTACTCATGCTTGCATTCGGTGTTGATTAATTTTAATGCATGTTCATGACTGTTGTCGCTCTCTAGCTGGTCGGTTCCCAGTCTTCTGCTAGCCTTCACTTATACTAAGCGGGAATACTGCTTGTGCATCCAATTCCATAAACCCCAAAGTTGTTCCATATGAGTCCACCATACCTACCTATATACGGTATCTACCTGCCGTTCCAAGTAAATTTGTATGTGCCAAACTGTTGGGGAACATAGTAATTTCAAAAAAATTCCTATGCACACGCAATATCATGGTGATGCATAGCAACGAGAGGGGAGAGTGTTGTCCACGTACCCTCGTAGACCGAAAGCGGGAGCTTTAGCACAACGTGGTTGATGTAGTCGTACGTCTTCACGATCTGACCGATCCAAGTACCGAACGCACGGCACCTCCGAGTTCTGCACACGTTCAAGTCGATGACGTCCCGCGAGCTCTGATCCAGCAAAGCTTCATAGGAGAGTTTCGTCAGCACGACGGCATGGTGACGATGATGATGATTCTACCAACGCAGGGCTTCGCCTAAGGACCGCTACGATATGATCAAGGTGGATTATGGTGGAGGGGGGCACCGCACACGGCTAAGAGATCAATAATCAATTGTTGTGTCTATGGGGTGCCCCTGCCCCCGTATATAAAGGAGCAAGGGGGGGAGGTGGTCGGCCAGGGAGAGGCGCGCCAAGAGGGGAGTCCTACTCCCACTAGGAGTAGGACTCCTCCTTTTCCTAGTAGGAGTAGGAGAGGGGGAAGGAAAGGGAGAGGAGGAGAAGGAAAGAGGGGGTCGACCCCCTGCCCTAAATCAATTCGTTTTGGGCCTTGGGGGGCGTGCCCCACACTCCCCTTGCTTCCCTCTATTTCCACTAAGGCCCATGTAGGCCCATTAAGCCCCCCGAGGGGTTCCGGTCAAGATGGGAATGGGCCGGGTCGGGCCGCTAGGTCACTGACCCGACCCAAAATGTCGAGGCCAATGGGCCAGGTGGGGTTGGCCTTGAATCATATACGGGTCAGTGGAGCTGGCACCGTGTGACCCGATGGATCGCACGGGTCGACCCAGCCAGATGGTCGCTTTGCCCTAGTCCACCTCTGCCGCTGTCCCCGGCGATCTCTTCCGGCCGCCCTGACGATCTCTGCTGCCCCCGACGATCTCTGCCGCCCCCGATGATCTCTGCCGCCCCCGACCACCTCTGCCTCCGCCAGCGTTCCTACCACTGACGGTGTGCCTCTCGTTCGTCTTCTCGGTCGCCGTCGAGCTCGCCGTCCCACGGCCCCGGTCGCCGTTGAACTCGCCATTCCGGCCGCCGTCTTTTCCCCTTCTCCAACTTGTCCAGCTCGAAGGTGAGATTCCTGCCAGCCTCCTCCCCTTCCCAGCGCAGCTGCAATTCAAGCATTGCTCTTGTTTTGGTTCTTGGTCAGTGTTGTCTGCAATAGCTTCAGTGTTGATTCTGCAGTAGATTCAATGTTGGTTCTACAGTATCATGTACAATGAATCTGCATTAGTTCTATAGTATTGGTCCGTGTGAATGATGATCAGCAGCATCCACTTCATGGTACTACTTGTCTACTACTGCATAAGTTATTTCCCAACTTGAAAAGAAAGGGGAAGAGGTAGTAGTAAAAGTAAAGTCATCCAGCCAGTGTAGATGAACAAGTACATAAAGAACTAGATCATATTTATACTGGATCATTTTGCCCAGGGCAAGCAACAGATTTGGGGATCATGGTACTACTTGTCTACTGATTTGTAAATTTCTTCCCCCGAATCCTATTAAGTGTTTGGATTCTCAAACCAAATTCTGTTAAGTTAATATACAAAATTTGTTGGTTGTCCTGCATTAGTACAAGTAAATGAAATTTGGGTATTACATCTGCTGTTGATTTTGAAAGTTATTTCTCTCTAATGTTCATATATTTTCCTCTGATCAGAAAAATGGAAGAGGAAGAAGGGGACCATGAGGCATACCAAAGTGGTGGTTCATCGTTGATATTCGGTGCGACAATGAGAAGGGCTCAACCACCCCCGGGGGTGTCTCCTTCTTCGATAAACATTTGTAGAGCTTATCATGGTGAGTATTGTTAATCTTTCTTTTTCTAGGGATGCAAACTAATGGTTGCTAAAATAAAAAATACTCGTAATTGTAATGTTAACACTTGTGTCCTTTGCTCAGCAGGACGTTCACAAGACACTCGTATGGTTGATTTTGAAGAAGATGAGGCTGATGAAGAAGATGTTGACTATGAAGAAGAAGAGGAAGGAGAAGAAAATGAGGATGATGATGAAGAAGAAGAACAAGAGGGAGATAATGTGGATGAAGAGGGAGAGGTTGAGATCATTGACATGGGAAAATTTTCTGAACCAGGAAGAAAGTTTTTGTCTAAAGTGTGGAAAGAATATGAGCCAATCCGTGTTGATGGCATAGTTGTAGCTGCTGAGTGCAAACACTGTGCAAGGAATATTTGTGCTGAGCGTAAACATGGAACAAGTTCATTGCGCAAACATTTGAAGAGATGCAGGGAAAGGAAGAAGGTTCTTAGAGTTTCTGGACAACTGAGTGCTTCTATCGTGAGTCCTGATGGAGTTGCAATGGGGCTTTGGACCTTTAATCAGGCATTAGCACGCCGAGAGCTGATGAGGATGATAGTGTTGCATGAATTGGCATTCTCATTGGTGGAGTATGATGGATTTAGAAGATTTGTCTCTAGTCTAAATCCCAGCTTCAAGATGATATGCAGAAAAACAGTGAAGGAGGATTGCATGAAAGCATTCAAGGAAGAGAAGAGAATTCTGCAAAGGATGTTCCAAAACTCCAAATCCAAGATTTCTTTGACCACGGACCTATGGACATCAAATCAGACAACTCACTTCATTGATGAGGAGTGGAAGCAGCAGAAGAGATAGTTAAATTTGCCGCTATGGAGACGCCGCACACAGGAGCTGCAATGTTCAACATCATGGTGAATTTCATAAGAGAGTGGAAGATAATCTCTTTGCTGTGATGCTAGACAATGCATCGAATAATGGTGCAATGATGAAGCTATTGAAGGCACATCTCCTGCTTAAGAAGATGTTACCTGGTGGTGACAAGTTGTTTCACCAACGTTGTGCCGCCCATGTCATAAATCTGATATGTCAAGCAGGATTGAACTTCCTTGGTCCAGTGATCAACATGATACGTGAAACTGTGAAATACATTCAAAGCTCACCAAGTCGAAAGGAAAAATTTCAAGAAATCATTGAGCAACATGGTGTATCATGTGGGAGAACTCCAAGTCTTGATGTTCCAACTCGCTGGCACTCAACCTACATGATGATTGATATAGCAAAAGAGTATCGCGGAGTGTTTGACTCTTTGGCCATTCAAGATAAACAATATACCTTCAAGTCATCTTTTGAGGATTGGGAAAATGCCAAATATGTTTGCAGGCTACTGAAGGTATTTTATGAAGCCACTAATGTGATATCCGGCACAAAATATCCAGCTGCTAACTTGTATTTCCATGAAATGTGGAAAGTGAAGCTGACCTTAGAGCAACAACATTATGAAGAGGATTCTGAGATGGGCACAACGGTCAAATATATGAAGAGAAAATTCAGAAGATATTGGAAGATGACATGGTTGAGCCTTTGTATTCCAGTGATTTTGGACCCACAATTCAAGTTAAAATATATTGAGTTCCGATTTGGCCTAGAGTTTGGGAACGAAGCTACAACAATGATTGATAAAATAAAAAATGTGTTCCAAGGGTTGTTCAATGAATACCTCCAATTGAATGACAATGGATCAGATCCCATGTCACAAGGAGGTGATGATGACATGGTTGTAAGTGGTGAAGATCCTATGGCTGATTGGGACCAACATGTCACCCTCACTGCTCGATCAACAAATTTGGATTCCACCAAACTTGATTCGTACTTGTCAAAGGTACCCATCCGTCGAAGTGATCTATTCAATATCCTTGCATGGTGGCAGACGAACTCAGGTGAATACCCAACGCTGAGTCGCATGGCAGCAGATATCTTGGCGGCTCCTGCCTCTGCGGTGGCATCTGAGTCCGCCTTCAGCACAGGGAAGAGAGTCCTATCAGATTTTCGAAGTCGAATGACCGCAACGACACTTGAAGCTCTTGTTTGCTTACAAGATTGGATAAGGGCCAACGGTAAAACCATACGACACAAGTTTCTTCTTTGTTTCTTGTTAATGCTTCAAGTTTACAAGTTTCTTCTTCTTTTTCTGCAGCTAATACTCAATGCAGCTTGGCTTCAGTTCATGACATTATAATGGACTTACAAGGTATGAGAAACTTTCTGATGCATATAGTGCCATGTATATGAAAGTACACTTAAAGTATGAAGTCTGTTTTTTAATGAGGGATTTCATATCTACAGTTTGTTTCAGGGAACTATTTGCAAGATGCAGCCCAAACATGTAGATGAATATATAGAGTGCTTTACACACAGAACTAGTGCTTTTTGTTTTTGGTTTCCCCAAGTTATACTTGATCTCTAATATATATTTCTTTTTTCTCTCAGATATGAATGTGTAGTTCAGATTCATTTTTTTCATCGCCAAACTATATTAAAAATATGCATTGCTAACTAAAGTAACTTGATTAGAATATGTTGCGGAGTGGATGACGAGTAGTGTATAATGGATATTTAGAAGTGTATTTTCTTGCAAACCTGATCATGAATTGGTTTTCTGGAACACGCCTTTGCTACAAAGAATATTCCTCTGTTCATAAATATATTATTTAGTTTTTTTAGGGATAAATATACTATTTAGTTGATGTGCACAGAATCACTCTTGTAACATTTCTTTGTAAATACAGATATCGAGGACTGATGCTTGTTGGAGCAATTGATGTTAAACTTGAAGCAGATGGTGAAGCAAAGATATGTCAGCTTTCTCTATAACCTACCGGATGTCAAAAGTTTAGCATATTGAACCTGTAATATTTTGATCTTGTCTGAGTCTGTTGGATTGAGGTCATTAGCTTGACGTTATTTGAAACTTGTAATCTTTTGATCTTGTTCGAATATGTTGGATTGAGGTATTTTGCTTGATGCTCTTGAAACATGTAATCTCATGATCTTGCCATTTTACTAAATGTGAAAAGGTTAGACCTTTCATTTTACTGTATTGTGTACATGTTTGCTGACATATCTAATCTTTTGGGGACTTATTAGTAATTTGGCGAGGCCACAATTGTTGGACTGTGCAAACATTTGGTTCAAAAACCTATAATCCTCTGGGCTATGTAAACATTTGCTAAATTCTGGGTCGGCCTCATGTACCCAATGGGTCAATGGGGCCACAAAATTCTGATGAAATGGGCCGGCCCGTGGCCTCACATATTGATCTTGGGGCCACGGGGCCGGGGCCAGGGCTGGGTCGGCCCATTCCCATCTTGAGGTTGAGGTAACCCCTTGGTACTCCGGTATATGTCCGAAACCTTCTGGAACCTTTCCGGTGTCCGAACATAGTCATCCAATATATCAATCTTTACGACTCGACCATTTTGAGACTCCTCATCATGTGCATGATCATATTCGGGACTCCGAACTAACTTAGGTACATCAAAACACAAAAACTCATAATGCCGATCGTCACCGAACTTTAAGCGTGCGGACCCTACGGGTTTGAGAACTATGTAGACATGACCGAGACTCATCTTCGGTCAATAACCAATAGCGGAACCTGGATGCTCATATTGGTTCCTACATATTCTACGAAGATCTTTAACGGTTAAACCGCATAACAACATACGTTGTTCCCTTTTTCATCGGTATGTTACTTGCCCGAGATTTGATCGTCGGTATCTCAATACCTAGTCCAATCTCGTTACGGGCAAGTCTCTTTACTCGTTCTGTAATGCATCATCCCACAACTAACTCATTAGTCACATTGCTTGCAAGGCTTATAGTGATGTGCATTACCGAGAGGGCCCAGAGATACCTCTCTGATACACGGAGTGACAAATCCTAATCTTGATTCATGCCAACCCAACAAACACCTTCGGAAACACTTGTAGAGCATCTTTATAATCACCCATTTGCGTTGTGACATTTGATTGCACACAAAGTGTTCCTCCGGATATACGGGAGTTGCACAATGTCATAGTCCGAGGAACATGTATAAGTCATGAAGAAAGCAGTAGCAATAAAACTGTAACGATCACAATGCTAAGCTAATGAATGGGTCTTGTCCACCACACCATTCTCCTAATGATGTGATCCCGTTCATCAAATGACAACACATGTCTATGGCTAGGAAACATAAGCATCTTTGATGAACAAGCTAGTCAAGTAGAGGCATACTAGGGACACATTGTTTTGTCTATGTATTCACACATGTATCAAGTTTCTGGTTAAACAATTCTAGCATGAATAATAAACATTTATCATGAAATAAGTAAATAAATAATAACTTTATTATTGCCTCTAGGGCATATTTCCTTCAGTCTCCCACTTGCACTAGAGTCAATAATCTAGTTCACATCGCCATGTGATTTAACACCAATAGTTCACATTAGTATGTGATTAACACCCATAGTTCACATCGCCATGTGACCAACACTAAAAGGGTTTACTAGAGTCAATAATCTAGTTCACATCGCTATGTGATTAACACCCAAAGAGTACTAAGGTGTGATCTTGTTTTGCTTGTGAGAGAAGTTTAGTCAATAGGTCTGCCAAAATTCAGATCCGTATGTATTTTGCAAATTTCTATGTCTATAATGCTCTGCACGGAGCTACTTTAGCTAATTGCTCCCACTTTCAATATGTATCCAGATTGAGACTTAGAGTCATCTGGATCAGTGTCAAAGCTTGCATCGACGTAACTCTTTACGACGAACCTTTTGTCACCTCTATAATCGAGAAACATATCCTTATTCCACTAAGGATATTTTTGGCCGTTGTGTAGTGATCTACCCTTAGATCACTATTGTACTCCCTTGCCAAACTCAGTGTAGGGTATACAATAGATCTGGTACATAGCATGGCATACTTTATAGAACCTATGGTTGAGGCATAGGGAATGACTTTCATTCTCTTTCTATCTTCTGCCGTGGTCGGGCTTTGAGTCTTACTCAATTTCACACCTTGTAACACAGGCAATGATTCTTTCTTTGACTGTTCCATTTTGAACTACTCCAAAATCTTGTCAAGGTATGTACTCATTGAAAAACTTATCAAGCGTCTTGATCTATCTCCATAGATCTTGATGCTCAATATGTAAGTAGCTTTACCGAGGTCTTTTTTTTGAAAAACTCCTTTCAAAAACTCCTTTATGCTTTCCAGATAATGTTACATTATTTCCGATCAACAATATGTCATTCACATATATTTATCAGAAATGTTGTAGTGCTCCCACTCACTTTCTTGTAAATACAGACTTCACCACAAGTCTGTATAAAACTATATGCTTTGATCAACTCATCAAAGCATATATTCCAACTCTGAGATGCTTGCACCAGTCCATAGATGGATCGCTGGAGATTGCACATTTTGTTAGCACCTTTAGGATCGACAAAACCTTCTGGTTGCATCATATACAACTCTTCTTTAAGAACTCCATTAAGGAATGTAGTTTTGACATCCATTTTCCAGATTTCATAAAATGTGCAAATTTGCTAAGATGATTCGGACAGACTTAAGCATCGCTACGAGTGAGAAAATCTCATCATAGTCAACACCTTGAACTTTGTCAAAAACCTTTTTCGACAAGTCTAGCTTTGTAGATAGTAACACTACTATCAGCGTTCGTCTTCCTCTTGAAGATCCATTTATTTTCAATGGCTTGCCGATCATCGGTCAAGTCAACCAAAGTCCACACTTTGTTCTCACACGTGGATCATATCTCAGATTTCATGGCCTCAAACCGTTTCGCGGAATCTGGGCTCATCATCGCTTCCTCATAGTTCGCAGGTTCATCATGGTCTAGTAACATGTGACGCCCGGGTAATTAAGCTACAGTGATCCTCTGCTAATGATGCCACGTCACCTCGATTATAGTCGCTAATCTCGAGTTAGTTCGAGACCAATTCTAATTCAAATTCAAAATCAGGCAAACAATAAAACTTTTCAAATTTTAAAACTAAAATGTTCGGAGTGAACCAATTAATTCATAGGAAATTATGGTGGAGAAAACACACTTATTGTAAAAGGTTTAAATGCACTTAGGTAATTAAAGCAGTAGGTAAAACAATTATATAAATGCCTTTCTATTTATAAAATATCAGAATATCTTATTTAGTTGCCTGAAATTAATAGGTCAGTAGCATAATTATTATTGCTAAGTTGGGACTTGCTTTTAGGTTTTATAAAACTGTAATGAATCAAAAAGGAAATGAAAATAGAAAAGAAAAGTAAAAAGAAAGAAACTAGCAAAAAAAAAGAGGGAACCCCCTCCCACGGCCTACTGGCCTAGTTGGCCGGCCCATTCGGGCGCAGGCCCAACCGGCCACCCCCTCCCCTTATCCATACCCCCCCGAAACCCTAACCACCCCGTCACCCACTTCCCCTCCCCACGACGCCACTCCCTCCCCCCCTCTCCTCTCGATCCCATCTGGATCGGGGAGAGGCCCGACCCCGTCGCCCGTCCCCGCACGCCTCCCCCCCGCGCGCTCGTCCCCTGCGCGCCCATGGCCGCAGCCGCCTGGCGTTGTCTCCTGACGCCGCCGGGAGGACCACATCGCTGGAGCCCTGCGCCGCCACGAATCCGCCGCCTCCGTGTCTCTTCCTCACGCCGCCTCGACCACGCCTCCGTCGCCGGCACCCAACCCGGCGCCGCCCTCGCCGGACACGCCGCCTCGCCTCTCCCTCACCGGACGCCAACGCGCCCCGTCGCCCTCCCCTTCCCTGCTCGCAAGTGACCGCCGCTGTCCCCCTTCGCCCCCTCTCTCTGGGTAGCCACGGTCACCGTCCTCCCCGCGCATGGTCGACGCGCTCCGGCCGCGCCCGTTGCGCGCTCACCGCGCCCTTCTCCCCGTCGCCACGGCCTGTCATCGGCGTCGCGCCCACTTGCCCCTTCCCGCGCTCGCGTTGATGGCCACCGCCGCGTCGGAGCCACCCACACCCAACGCTCGTCGTTGCCCGCACCATCCCGCCTGCAGGATAGGGCCTTGCCCTCGCCAGCCCCGGCTGGTGCTGCTCTTCGCTGCTGGCGCCCGCCGCGCCTGCGGTGGCCCTTACGGCCCCGCCTCTCCGCCGGCCACCACTACACCTGGCCTTGCCCTTGCTTCCCCTTGCCGGTGCCGCGCCGCCGCTCCGGTGGCCATCGCCGGCCACGGCCTTGCCCGCGCCCCGTTCGGGCGGGCGCCCGCACCCGCTCGCCCGCGCCCTCTAGGCCCCGACGGGCCACAGACATGTGGGGCCCGGCCCCAAAACGTTAAAAAGAAAAGAAAAAAAAGACTTAATAAAATTAATTAATAATTAATTAATTAGTGAATTAATTAACTTAATTAATCTTGTTTAGTTAACCTAATTAAGTATTGTTAGTTAATTAAACTGTGATTAGATTAGTTAAATCCTAATTAGAGTAAACAGTGTATGACATGCGGGACCCACACGTCAGATTGACCCAGTCAACTCCCTGTTGACTGCTGACGTCATGTTGACGTCAGCGTGCACTATTCTGGATAATGTTAGAATTAAATAGTTAAATAAATTCTAAAAATGATAAAAATCCTTTTAAAATTAATATAAAATAAACCGTAGCTCGGATGAAAATACTTTGTACATGAAAGTTGCTCAGAACGACGAGACGAACCCGGATACGCAGCCCGTTCGTCCGCCACGCATCCCTAACCTATCAAACTCGCAACTTTCCCCCTCCGGCTCCTCTGCCCGAAAACGCAAAACACCGGGATACTTTCCCGGATGTTCCCCCCTTCATCGGTATCACCTCATACCACGTTAGAGCACCTCTAGAACTGATACTTGTCAGGTCATGCATCGCTATGCAACTGCTTGCTTAAATATTTATTGTTTCTTCCCCCTCTTCTCTCGCTAGACACCGAGACCGACGCCGCTGCTACCCAGTACGACTACGGAGTTGACGACCCCTCTCTCTTGCCAGAGCAACCAGGCAAGCCCCCCCTTGATCACCAGATATCGCCTACTCTTCTCTATACTGCTTGCATTAGAGTAGTGTAGCATGTTACTGCTTTCCGTTAATCCTATTCTGATGCATAGCCTGTCCTTGCTACTACTGTTGTTACCATTACCTGCTATCCTACTGCTTAGTATAGGATGCTAGTGTTCTATCAGTGGCCCTACACTCTTGTCCGTCTGCCATGCTATACTACTGGGCCGTGATCACGCCGGGAGGTGATCACGGGCATATACAATATACTTTACACAGTTACCTTACCTGTGATACTGTTCGGAGATGGGGGCTGAAGGGGCAGGTGGCTCCATCCCGGTAGAGGTGGGCCTGGGTTCCCGACGGCCCCCGACTGTTACTTTGAGGCAGAGCGACAGGGCAGGTTGAGACCACCTAGGAGAGAGGTGGGCCTGGCCCTGGTCGGCGTTCGCGGATACTTATCACGCTTAACGAGATCTGGGTATTTGATCTGAGTCTGGCCATTTGGTCTATACGCACTAACCATCTACGTGGGAGTAGTTATGGGTATCCCGGCGTCGTGGTATCAGCCGAAGCCTTCGTGACGTCAGCGACTGAGCGGCGCGCGCCGGATTGGAACGTAAGCCTGCTCTTGTATTAAGGGGGCTAGTTCTGCTTCCGGCCGCGTTCGCAACGTGCAGGTGTGCTAAGGGCGATGGGCCCAGACCCCTGTGCGCTTAGGTTTAGACTGGCGTGCTGACCTCTCGGTTGTGCCTAGGTGGGGCTGCGACGTGTTGATCTTCCGAGGCCGGGCATGACCCAGGAAAGTGTGTCCGGCCAAATGGGATCAAGCGTGTTGGGGAATGTGGTGCACCCCTGCAGGGAAGTTAATCTATTCGAATAGCCGTGATCTTCGGTAACAGGACAACTTGGAGTTGTACCTTGACCTTTTGACAACTAGAACCGGATACTTAATAAAACACACCCTTCCAAGTGCCAGATACAACCGGTGATCGCTCTCTCACAGGGCGACGAGGGGAGGATCATCGGTTAGGATTATGCTATGCGATGCTACTTGGAGGACTTCAGTCTACTCTCTTCTACATGCTGCAAGACGGAGGCTGCCAGAAGCGTAGTCTTCGAAAGGACTAGCTATCCCCCTCTTATTCCGGCTTTCTGCAGTCCAGTCCACATATAATAGCCTTATTCTAGTTGATACCAATGCATACATATGTAGTGTAGCTCCTTGCTTGCGAGTACTTTGGATGAGTACTCACGGTTGCTTTCTCCTTCTTTTCCCTCTATCCCTTCTACCTGGTTGTCGCAACCAAATGTTGGAGTCTAGGAGCCAGACGCCACCGTCGACGACGACTCCTACTACACCGGAGGTGCCTACTACTACGTGATGCCCGCTGTCGACGACCAGGAGTAGTTAGGAGGATCCCAGGCAGGAGGCCTGCGCCTCTTTCGATCTGTATCCCAGTTTGTGCTAGCCTTCTTAAGGCAACTTGTTTAACTTATGTCTGTACTCAGATATTGTTGCTTCCGCTGACTCGTCTATGATCGAGCTCTTGTATTCGAGCCTTCGAGGCCCCTGGCTTGTAATATGATGCTTGTATGACTTATTTTATTTGTAGAGTTGTGTTGTGATATCTTCCCGTGAGTCCCTGATCTTGATCGTACACGTTTGCGTGTATGATTAGTGTACGATTGAATCGGGGGCGTCACAAGTTGGTATCAGAGCCGACTGCCTGTAGGAATCCCCTTTCCAACTCCTTGGCCGAAGTCGAGTCTAGACTTTACAAAACTTTTACTAACATGGTTGTGCGGCCCATGGGCCCACGTCACCATTTGGTGGTATTAGAATATTTTATTCCTCGTCTATACTCTGGGACTCTGAACTCTCTTCTATTCGGGTTAAATGATTTTGCTAAAAACAAAACTAACTTTAGGTTCTCGATAATACTTCTCCCGGAGAGCCCCTCACTTCAGATGATCGCTTGATGCACTAGAAGATACCGAAGTTACTCTACGATGTTCTCTTGAGTCTTTGTGACGTCGCATTTGCGATTTCCGTCCACCGTCAACCCCTATGGAAATTGCATACACTTGCCATTCATACAATCATTCCCCGTTGATCTTGTTATTACAAGATGTCCCAAAATACTTTGTGTTGTTCCAAAAATCCTTTGAGCTTAGTGCCTTGCTGTACTTTGTCACCTGAATACCCCTACGGATAATTCTCGCCCTTACCGAGTATCCGCTCATCCCCAGTTGATTCAGGTATTTCACAAAAGTCTTCGTAATACCATTCGTTCTTCTGAAAATCCTCAACAGCCTAATGCTCTTGAAATTCTTGCTTGCTAGCATTATGATTAATCCAATAAGTCTAGTAATCTTATTGGCATCCTTGTCATTATCAATTAGAGTTTATTGATTCGATATGCTGCGGATGCTTGCAATCCTTAGAATTAACCCTTCCGGCTCAGACATCATGTTAACCATCAGCTGGTTCTCGACCAATCGGATTGCCATCGATTGTACCCCTAAGCTTACGCAACTTATCCATCCTTAATCAAAGTGTTTGCTTCTGATCTCTTGGTCAGAAATCATAATTCTTTTGCATTTGAGCTTTGAATTATTCAGTTGTTTCTATAGTCTAATCTCCTTGCATTGTTTCTCCCTCTGGTTGAGTACCGATGCTCACATCAGATCCTTTGAGGACCACCGGATCCTTTGTTGGATTTTAACCGTTAGAGTCCTTCATATCCAATCACTTTGGAAGTTCTTTCTCCATTGATAAATCCTATCCTCTGATTGACCAACCATGCTCTTCTTTCGAGCTTGTGGTATTTACTATTGAAGCTTGTGGTATATGTTTCCACGATACCCTGATGGGTTGAACCTATGCCTTCCTTAATATGCGTGAACTTGAAAGTTTTCACGAGTCACACACTTCTGGTATTTTGCTAGATAAAATTTCAACACTACAAATTCCTCGAATGTGAGAAGTGAATGAAAGGTTATGCATTGGAGAAGTGGGAGTCAACCTTGAACTTTGTGTTCATGCCCATGGACACGATGTAGATCCTATCATAGAAGCTTCTTGCAATATTAACTATTTCCTTAATATGACACCATCTGGTACCTATGTATTGATCATTTGCAATCATGATCCCGACCACATTTTCTCCTTGATTCCATTTCTCAGACAAGTTAAAGCACTTGTCTTTTGTTGATCGATACATCTCTGCAACCTCTATTTTTGATCTTCCTCGAGTATTAACCTCTGGTATCTCGAGTACTGTGTTGCTTCCTGCGAGTCTTCATCTAGTATTGTTTCTCACCGATCTCGGATCCCCCCAGGTTCTGAGATATTAGTCACTCGAGAACACCGATAAGTGAATCGATTCCGCACTCTGATTCAATAACTCTAAGTAATTCTTGTTGCTTACGAGTTTAATAATCCTTCAAGTCATTCCTAGCCTGATCGGCTATATCATTATCATGCTAAATTTTAACTATGCTACCTGGTCCTTAATCTCGGAGCACAACTTTCGATGATGAGCTAAACTTACATCGATCTTCCTCGTCATATCAGTTCACCTTGAGCAACAAGCTTGATTTAAAGTTTGTGTCCTACCCATGGTTCCAATGACCTTCCGCTTCATCATTTCTTTGACTCGATGTCGTTGCTGATTGTTTACATCTTGAAATCTCTCGACAAATGTGTCGTGAACATCATCAACCTTATGAGGTCTTCCAAGATATCTATCGAATTCTTGATGAGAAATAGCATCCTTTGCCCTCGATGATTTGGGTTATCATCGACAACATTATTGCATTCCCTCCAACACAAAACTTGTTCCTGTTTTGTGCTGTACCTTGAGTTCCTTGCTATCCAACTTATGTTATGTTCTACCGCGGAGTATTACCATATTTGATGTCAAGAATGTTGTGAGGATTGCTCCACCACTTAAGAATTCTTGGTATAGTGATACTTCTCACCATGACCATTCTTTCTTGGTCCTCGTATTGATTCCAACTGGGGTACCAACAAGTGAACGGTGATGTTTGGATTTTTCCCTTCTAGCAACCCTATTGCTTTGGAGTTAATGATCGATAATTCATTCTTAGCCTATCGGTTGCTGAACCACCATTCTAACGTTGATCATGCTACTATAAGCCCACATTTCGGTTGCACCTTTCAACTATGATTGATGGTGTATGTTTTCCTAGAGCATACAAAATTATATCATTTGAATTGACTAGTGTCATCTTCTTGTTCACATTATTGTGGAAAGCCCTCTGTTTAAAATTCTCGATGAATTGTCGCTGAGCCCATCAGCCACCTTCTCATTCCCTCCTTGGTTTAATGATGAACTATTATTCCAGGAACCCTCTCCCATGGTTCATTTCCCGAGAATCTTGCAATGTCATTTCGACTAATTGTGTTGCACCTTTTCTTCTCGGACATCTTGAGTCTGAGGTATCATGACACCAATTAGATCCGCACCTCGGTCAGATATGATGGTTGGAACATATTTCCAAGAGTTATAACATTGTTCTTTAACCCGGTAAGGTGATTCGTGCCTAGCGCACCTGGTCGGAGGCCCTATTGTTATAGTTCCCCTTTTAGCAAGGTTACCCCTTCTTCCGTGGGAAACTGTAAGATTTATTCTACAAGTTATTCCTGATGGATCCTATTTGTTTCCAAAGTCTGATTTTCACCTGTTGACCATGTCAATGCTATCTCGAAGCATGTCTGTGGTACTCCGATTTTCAATAAGAGCATTTGAAGCCCAATGCTAAATGTTTCTTGCTCAATTATCCAAACACCGTTGTATGGGTAATGTCTTGAAATTCCTCTCCCCTTACCTACTTTCTATCCTGTCATGGATATCATGCTCTGATTGTTCTTGGGAAGGATATACCCTTGAAAATGTGTTTAAACACATTTTCCTTTCCATTCTTCTGTTAAACCTGATAATCACATTTTCCTTTCCATTGTCTTGTTAAGCTTTCTTGTAATCTGATTTAACTGAGCAGTGATAATTCCCTGCTTAGTAAGCACCTCGTTGTACAACTCTGTCAGTAAGACCCTGTTACCATTGTTGATAGCATCCCGGTAACCACCGATGGACGAGAACTTTGCCTATTGGTCCGCCTCGTTCAACGAGCAGGAAAATGGTTCTCTTCGTCCCTCGCCCTTGGTATCGGTCTAGTTGCCGACATAACTGACAGGCTAGTCTCTGACATGCCTTGCTATCGTGACCATGCAAGATGTCACCACTCCTACTTTTATCCCACATGGTGGGCCCATAACCCACAGTTCCACAAGATCGAAACCTGACTCTCATGTACAACCCTGTTTCCAAAGTGTATGACCATTGAGGTTTTTATTCATGAACATAACAACAATTATTCTCTGACTTTAAATGAATAATCGTATTGCAATAAACATGATCAAATCATATTCATGCTCAACGAAAACGCCAAATAACATTTATTTAGGTTTAACACTAATCCCGAAAGTATATGGAGTGTGCGATGATGATCATATCAATCTTGGAACCACTTCCAACACACATCGTCACTTCTCCCTCAACTAGTCCCTGTTTATTCTGTAACTCATGTTTCGAGTTACTAATTTTTTAGCAACCGAACAAGTATCAAATACCCAGGGGCTACTATAAACACTAGTAAGGTACACATCAATAACCTGTATATCAAATATACCCTTGTTCACTTTTCCATCCTTCTTATCCACCAAATATTCAGGGCATTTCCGCTTCCAGTGATCATTTCCTTTGCAGTAGAAGCACTTAGTCTCAGGCTTAGGTCTAGACTTGGGCTTCTTCACTTGAGCAACTTGCTTGTTGTTCTTCTTGAAGTCCCCCTTCTTCCCTTTGCCCTTTTCCTTGAAACTAGTGGTCTTGTCAACCATCAACAGTTCATACTCTTTCTTGATTTCTACCTTCATTGATTTCATCATCATGAAAAGCTTGGGAATCGTTTTCGTCATCCCTTGCATACTATAGTTCATCACGAAGTTCTACTAACTTGGTGGTGGTGACTAGAGAATTCTGTCAATCACTATTTTATCTGGAAGATTAACTCCCACTTGATTCAAGCGATTGTAGTACCCATATAATCTGAGCACATGCTCACTGCTTGAGCTATTCTCCTCCATCTTTTAGCTACAGAACTTGTTGGAGACTTCGTATCTCTCAACTCGGGTATTTGCTTGAAATATTAACTTCAACTCCTGGAACATCTCATATGGTCCATGACGTTCAAAACGTCTTTGAAGACCCGATTCTAAGCCGTTAAGCATGGTACACTAAACTATCAAGTAGTCATCATATTGAGCTAGCCAAACGTTCATAACGTCTGCATCTGCTCCTGCAATAGGTCTGTCACCTAGCGGTGCATCTAGGACATAATTCTTCTGTGCAGCAATGAGGATAAACCTCAAGTTACGGACCCCGTCCATGTAATTGCTACCATCATCTTTCAACTTACTTTTCTCTAGGAACACATGTAAAACATAGGGAAGCAACAACGCGAGCTATTGATCTACAACATTATTTGCAAAATACTATCAGGACTAAGTTCATGATAAATTAAAATTCAACTAATCATATTACTTAAGAACTCCCACTTAGATAGATATCCCTCTAATCATCTAAGTGATCACGTGATTCATATCAACTAAACCATGTCCGATCATCATGTGAGATGGAGTAGTTTTCAATGGTGAACATCACTATGTTGATCATATCTACTATATGATTCACGCTCGACCTTTCGGTCTCTAGTGTTCCGAGGCCATATCTGCATATGCTAGGCTCGTCAAGTTTAACCCGAGTATTCTGCATGTGCAAAGCTGGCTTGCACCCATTGTAGATGAACGTATAGCTTATCACGCCCGATCATCACGTGGTGTCTCGGCACGACGAACTTTGGCAACGGTGCATACTCAGGGAGAACACTTTTATCTTGAAATTTAGTGAGAGATCATCTTATAATGCTACCGTCAATCAAAGCAAAATAAGATGCATAAAGGATAAACATCACATGCAATCAATATAAGTGATATGATATGGCCATCATCATCTTGTGCTTGTGATCTCCATCTCCGAAGCACCGTCATGATCACCATCGTCACCGGTGCGACACCTTGATCTCCATCGTAGCATCGTTGTCGTCCCACCAACTATTGCTTCTACGACTATCGCTACCGCTTAGTGATAAAGTAAAGCAGTTACAGGGCGATTGCATTGCATACAATAAAGCGACAACCATATGGCTCCTGCTAGTTGCTGATAACTCGGTTACAAAACATGATCATCTCATACAACAAAATATAGCATCATGCCTTGACCATATCACATCACAACATGCCCTGCAAAAACAAGTTAGATGTCCTCTACTTTGTTGTTGCAAGTTTTATGTGGCTGCTACGGGCTGAGCAAGAACCGTTCTTACCTACGCATCAAAACCACAACGATAGTTCGTCAAGTTAGTGTTGTTTTAACCTTCTCAAGGACCGGGAGTAGCCACACTCGGTTCAACTAAAGTTGGAGAAACTGACACCTGCCAGACACCTATGTGCAAAGCACGTCGGTAGAACCAGTCTCGCGTAAGCGTACGCATAATGTTGGTCCGGGCCGCTTCATCCAACAATACCACCAAACCAAAGTATGACATGCTGGTAAGCAGTATGACTTGTATCGCCCACAACTCACTTGTGTTCTACTCATGCAAATAACATTTACGCATAAAACCTGGCTCGGATGCCACTGTTGGGGAACATAGTAATTTCAAAAAAATCCTACCCACACGCAAGATCATGGTGATGCATAGCAACGAGAGGGGAGAGTGTTGTCCATGTACCCACGTTGACCAAAAGCGGAAGCGTTAGCACAACGCGGTTGATGTAGTCGTACGTCTTCACGATCCGACCGATCCAAGTACCGAACGCACGGCACCTCCGAGTTCTGCACACGTTCAACTCGATGACGTCCCGTGAGCTCCGATCCAGCAAAGCTTCACATGAGAGTTTTGTCAGCACGGCGGCATGGTGAAGGTGATGATGATGCTACCGACGCTGGGCTTCGCCTAAGCACCACTACGATATGATCGAGGTGGATTATGGTGGAGGGGGGCACCGCACATGGCTAAGAGATCAATGACCAATTGTTGTGTCTATGGGGTGCACCCTGCCCCCGTATATAAAGGAGCAAGGGGGAGGAGGCGGCCGGCCAGGGAGAGGCGCGCCAAGAGGGGAGTCCTACTCCCACTAGGAGTAGGACTCCTCCTTTTCCTAGTGGGAGTAGGAGAAGGGGGAAGGAAAGGGAGAGGAGGAGAAGGAAAGAGGGCGCCGGCCCCCTTTCCCTAAACCAATTCGGTTCGGGCCTTGAGGGGGCGCGCCCCACACTCCCCTTGCTTCCCTCTATTTCCTCATAATACCGATCGTCACCGAACTTTAAGCGTGCGGACCCTACGGGTTCGAGAACTATGTAGACATGACCGAGACTCATCTCCGGTCAATAACCAATAGCGGAACCTGGATGCTCATATTGGTTCCTACATATTCTACGAAGATCTTTATCGGTCAAACCGCATAACAAAATACGTTGTTCCCTTTGTCATTGGCATGTTACTTGCCCGAGATTTGATCGTCGGTATCTCAATACCTAGTTCAATCTCGTTACCGGCAAGTCTCTTTACTCGTTCCGTAATGCATCATCCCACAACTAACTCATTAGTCACATTGCTTGCAAGGCTAATAGCGATGTGCATTACCGAGAGGGCCCAGAGATACCTCTCCGATACACAGAGTGACAAATCCTAATCTTGATTCATGCCAACCCAACAAACACCTTCGGAAACACCTGTGGAGCATCTTTATAATCACCAAAGAAAGATGGGATGCCAACCGAGGCATCCCCAAGCTTAGATGCTTGAGTATCCTTAGAATATTTACTTGGGGTGCCTTGGGCATCCCCAAGCTTTAGCTCTTGCCTATCTTTATTCTTCTCACATCGGTAACTCCTCGTTCTTCGAACACTTCATCCACAAAAAACTTTAACAAAAACTTTGTGAGATCCGTTAGTATAATAAAGCAAATCATTACCTTTAGGTACTGTTGCAAACTCATTCCAATTTTATATTAGAACTATATCTAGTGTATTCCAACTTCACCATGGTTCATACCCCCCGATACTACCCATAGATTCATCAAAATAAGCAAACAACACACGAAAAACAGAATCTGTCTACAACAGGACAGTCTATAGAAATCTGAAGGTTTAGTAAATTCTGTAACTCCAAAAATTATGAAATAAATTTGAAAATTTGAAATATTTGTACAGAGGTAAAGTGCAAAAAGTTTCAGACCCATTTGACTTTCCAGTAAAAAAATGTAAAATCACGCGCTACAGCCAAAGTTTTTGTTTTTGTTCTGCACATAGTAAACAAGCAATCTAATCATCCTAAAACCAAAGCTCGGCACATTATTTTTATAATACAATGGATATATATATGGGGATAATTATTTATAGAGAAACTTCCATGAAAAATTCTACATTGTTTCCATGAGCATGAACACAAGTGCTCAAGGTCGACCCTCACTTCTTCAATGCATAACTTTCCAATCACTTCTCTTTTTGAAAACCTTTTTAGGCATGAGAGGCAAGTAATTTTTTTTGGGTATTTTCATTCTTTAAAAAAAATTATGTTTCACCCACAACTAAACAGAAAAAAAAATAAAAAAAGAAAATCTACTTAGTGAAGAAAGCAAACAAGCATACACGAGAATATAAACCCCACGCTATTGCTCCCCAGCAACGGCGCCAGAAAAGAGCTTGATAATCCCCAAGTGCAAGGAGTCATCGTAACAATTTCCAAAGGTGGAAGTGATAAGTATGGAGTGTCGAACCCACAAGGAGCTAAAAGTAAGATCAATATTCTCTCAAGCCCTATCTGCCACTGATACGACTCTACTTACACGGAATGTTTGCTTCCAACTAGCAATGAGAAATAAAACTATGTTGTGGGTATGAAGAGGATAACTTTGTATGATATCGGAGAGCTAAAATATAAAAGTAGGTGCGGTTATCATGAAGTTAGAATATATTACTAAATATTATAAATAGCGAGTGTGGAACAATGGTGGATCCGTGTGCGGAATTGTCCTAGGCAATCGTTAACAAGACTGGTAATCACTATTGCAGTTTCATATGAGGGAGAGGCATAAGCTAACATACTTTCTCTACTTGGATCATATGCACTTATGATTGGAACTCTAGCAAGCATCCGCAACTACTAAATATCATTAAGGTAAAACCCAACCATAGCATTAAAGCATCAAGTCCTCTTTATCCCATACGCAACAACCACCTTACTCGGGTTTGTGTTTCAGTCACTCACACAACCCACTATAAGTGAATCATAAACGTATTGCAACACCCTACAGCGGGAATCCCTCACGCTTGTGTAACACGGAGGGCACCATAGGACAGCATCAAAGTAAAACATACAACTCATACCAATCTAGATCATCAATCAATCCCAAAGACAAAGGATATCTACTCAAAACATCATAGGATGGCAACACATCATTGGATCATAATATGTGGCATAAAGCACCATGTTCAAGTAGGGATTACAGCGGGGTGCGGGAGAGTGGACCGCGTAAAAGAGATGAGGATGGTGATGATGATGGTGATGTTGATGAAGACGATCACCGCGACGATGATTCCCCTCTCGATGGCACTCCGGTGCCACCAAGAGAGAGGAGAGGTTCTCCCCCTTGTGCTTCCTCCTCCATGGCCTCCCCCTAGATGGGGAGACGTTCCCCCTCTGGTCCTTGGCCTTCATGGTTATGATGGCCCCTCCGGGATCCTCCTCCATGCCCTCCGATGATGATGGCCCCCTCCGGCAGGGTGCCGGAGAGGGCCTAGATTGGTTTTCGGTGGCTACGGAGGCTTCTGGCGGTGGAACTCCCGATCTAGGTTAATTTTTCGAGGTTTCTATATTTATAGGAATTTTTGGCGTCGGTCTCACGTCAAGGAGGTGCCCGAGGCGTCCACGAGGCAGGCCCACGCGCCTGGGGGGGCACCCTCGTGGACGCCCCGGGACTCTCCTGGACCAACTCTTTTACTCCGGGGTCTTCTTTTGGTCCATAGAAAATCGTCAAAAATTGGCACATCAATTGGACTCCATTTGATATTCCTTTTCTGTAAAACTCAAAAACAAGGAAAAAACAGAAACTGACACTGGGCACTAGGTTAATAGGTTAGTCCCAAAAATCATATAAAATAGCATATAAATGCATATAAAACATCCAAGGTTGATAATATAATAGCATGAATACTTCATAAATTATAGATACGTTGGAGACATATCAGCATCCCCAAGCTTAATTCCTGCTCGTCCTCGAGTAGGTAAATGATAAAAGAAATAATTTATGAAGTGTGAATGCTAGCAAGTGCATAAGTTTCATCAATAATAGTTTCAATCACTTTTTATAGCATCATTATATATCATAACAGTAGCTCATCTTCATAAAACTTTTCATGATCAAGTAACAAGCTATTCACATGTTAAAGTATAGATCATAACATTTCTTGAAACTAACAAACTATATTCTCAGTCATCAAACAATTGCAATTCATCTTATTTTCAGGAAGGGTCTATATCAGAGCTTTGATTTAGCAAACACCACATACTCAACTATCATTTAGTCTTTCACAATTGCTAACACTCACGTGATATTTATGGGTTCAAAGTTTTAATCGGACACAAAGAAAGATAGGGGCTTATAGATTCTCCTCCCAACCTTTTATCTCAAGGGTAATGTCAACAATAATAGTTCATGAAACTTACATCCAATTGGATATATATATATATATCAGGATCTTTCCAACACAATGTGCTTGCCAAAGGATAAAATGTAAAAATGAAAGGCATGACTCTTGCATAAGGGTAGAAGATAAAAGTAAAAGATAGGCCCTTCGCAGAGGGAAGCAGAGGTTGTCATGTGCTTTTATGGTTGGATGCACAAAATCTTAATGCAAAAGATCGTCACTTTATATTGCCACTTGTGATATGGACCTTTATTATGCAGTCCGTCGCTTTTATTTCTTCCACATCACAAGATCATATAAAGCTTATTTTCTCCACATTAATAGATCATACATATTTAGAGGGCAATTTTTTATTGCATGCACCGATGACAACTTACTTGAAGGATCTTACTCAATCCATAGGTAGGTATGGTGGACTCTCATGGCAAAACTGGTTTAAGGAATGTTTGGAAGCACAAGTAGTATCTCTACTTGGTGCAAAGAATTTGGCTAGCATGAGGGGGAAAAGCAAGCTCAACATGTTGGATGATCAAAGACAATATACTTTATTTCGGATATAAGGAAACATAACCCATTACGTTGTCTTCCTTGTCCGACATCAACCTTTTAGCATGTCATATTTCAACGAGTGCTCACAATTACAAAAGATGTCCAAGATAGTATATTTATATGTGAAATCTCTCTTCCTTCAATATTCTTTCATGAATTGTTCAAGTGACCAATTCTACGTTTGCTAACTTTCAATAAGTTTACTACCTATACTTGTTCTATGTGAAGTCATTACTCCCCTTGGTATAAGCATATGAAACATATATAAATTCAGATTTATGATATTCGATTATTCAACCATTTACTCATAGGATATACATGAAGCACGTGAGTAAATGACAAAGTACTCCAAAAGATAATAGTGAAGGACACTGAGTAGTCAAATAATTAACTAGACATGGGAGGATTCTTTTTCATTTAATATTTCAGATCCAATGATTTTAATCGAACAGCAAGTAAAATTGAAAATATGCTCCAAGCAAAACACATATCATGTGACGAATAAAAATATAGCTCCGAGTAAGGTATACCGATAGTTTTGAAGACGAAAGAGGGGATGCCTTCCGGGGCATCCCCAAGCTTAGGAGCTTGAGTCTTCCTTGAATATTACCTTGGGGTGCCTTGGGCATCCCCAAGCTTAGGGTCTTTTGACTCCTTATTCTCTTCATATCGATATCTCACCCAAAGCTTGAAAACTTCAATCACACAAAACTTAACGAAACTTCATGAGATAGGTTAGTATGATAAAGAGTAAACCATTCACCTTGGTACTGTCAAAGACAAAGATCATAATTGTACTCACACAATGCCTACTGTACCATATCATTTCTACAATTTATATTGAGGAATATATGTCATAGAAACTAGAAAACAAGCAAACTATGCAATGAAAACAGAATCTGTCAGAAACAGAACAGTCTGTAATGATCTGAACACTAACCATACTTCTGCTACTCAAAAAATTATGAAATAAATTGGTGGACGTGAGGGATTTGTCTATTAATATTCTGCAAAAATAATCAGCACCAAAGCACTCTTCTGTAAAAAAAATGCCAGCTAATCTCGTGAGCGCAAAGTTTCTGTTTTTCACAGCAAGATCACATTAACTTTCACCCAAGTCTTCCCAAAGGTCTTACTTGGCACTTTATTGAAACAAAAGCTATAAAACATGATTACTACAGTAGCTTAATCATGTAAACACACAAAAACAGTAAGGGTAAATATTGGGTTGTCTCCCAACAAGCGCTTTTCTTTACTGCCTTTTAGCTAGGCATGATGATTTCAATGATGCTCACATGAAAGATAAGACTTGAACATAAAGAGAGCATCATGAAGAATATGACTAGCAAATTTAAACCTAATCCACTTCCTATGCCTAGGGATTTTGTGAGCACACACTTTATGGGAACAAGAATCAACTAGCATAGGAAGGCAAAACAAGTATAACTTCAAAACTTTAAGCACATAGAGAGGAAAACTTGATATCATTGCACTCCTACAGGCATGTATTCATCCCTCATAATAATTTTCAGTAGCATCATGAATGAGTTCAACAATATTACCATCACATAAAGCATTCTTTTCATGATCTACGAGCATAGAAATTTTACTACTCTCCACATAAGCAAAATTCTTCTCAATCGGAATAGCAGGATCACTAGTTCCTAAAGTTGACACTCTTCCAAACCTGCTTTAGATAATAGTATTATTCATACTCCAAGAGATATAAGTTAAGTTCATGGAGCATTATACAATTAATATAAACTAACCCATATCCAAGCTCAAAATATATAAGTGAAGCACACAAAGCATTGTATAAAACCATACTCAAAAAATTTAAGTGAAGCACAAAGAGCAATTCTATAAGATCATAATTAAAAGATATAAGTGAAGCGCATGAAGCATTTTATAAACCAATGAAGGGCTATCTCATACTAGCATGGTTCATAAAGGAAGAACAAAAAACACAAAGGACACAAATCATGTGAACAAAACAAAAACCGAGGTATACCGATAATTGTTGAAGAAGAAAGATGGGATGCCAACCGGGGCATCCCCAAGCTTAGATGCTTGAGTATCCTTAGAATATTTACTTGGGGTGCCTTGGGCATACCCAAGCTTTAGCTCTTGCCTATCTTTATTCTTCTCACATCGGTAACTCCTCGTTCTTCAAACACTTCATCCACAAAAAACTTTAACAAAAACTTTGTGAGATCCGTTAGTATAATAAAGAAAATCACTGCCTTTAGGTACTGTTGCAAACTCAGTCCAATTTCATATTAGAACTATATCTACTGTATTCCAACTTCACCATGGTTCATACCCCCCGATACTACCCATAGATTCATCAAAATGAGCAAACAACACACGAAAAACAGAATCTGTCTACAACAGGACAGTCTGTAGAAATCTGAAGGTTTAGTAAATTCTATAAATCCAAAAATTATGAAATAAATTTGAATAATTTGTACAGAGGTAAAGTGCAAAAAGTTTCAGACCCATTTGACTATCCAGTAAAAAATGTAAAATCACGCGCTACAGCCAAAGTTTTTGTTTTTGTTCTGCACATAGTAAACAAGCAATCTAATCATCCTAAAACCAAAGCTCGGCACATTATTTTTATAATACAATGGATATATATAAGGGGATAATTATTTAAAGGTAAACTTCCATGAAAAATTCTACATTGTTTCCATGAGCATGAACACCAGTTCTCAAGGTCGACCCTCAGTTCTTCAATGCATAACTTTCCAATCACTTCTCTTTTTGAAAAACTTTTTAGGCATGAGAGGCAAGTAATTTTTTTGGGTATTTTCATTATTTAAAAAAAATTATGTTTCCCCACAACTAAACAGAAACAAAAAAGAAAATCTACTTAGTGAAGAAAGCAAACAAGCATACACGAGAATATAAACCCCACGCTATTGCTCCCCGGCAACGGCGCCAGAAAAGAGCTTGATAGTCCCCAAGTGCAAGGAATCATCGTAGCAATTTCCAAAGGTGGAAGTGATAAGTATGGAGTGTCGAACCCACAAGGAGCTAAAGGTAAGATCAATATTCTCTCAAGCCCTATCTGCCACTGATACGACTCTACGTACACGGAACGTTTGCTTCCAACTAGCAACGAGAAATAAAACTATGTTGTGGGTATGAAGAGGATAACTTTGTATGATATCGGAGAGCTAAAATATAAAAGTAGGTGCTGTTATCATGAAGTTATAATATATTACTAAATATTATAAATAGCGAGTGTGGAACAATGGTGGATCGGTGTGCGGAATTGTCCCAGGCAATCGTTAACAAGACTGGTAATCACTATTGCAGTTTCATATGAGGGAGAGGCATAAGCTAACATACTTTCTCTACTTGGATCATATGCACTTATGATTGGAACTCTAGCAAGCATCCGCAACTACTAAATATCATTAAGGTAAAACCCAACCATAGCATTAAAGCATCAAGTTCTCTTTATCCCATACGCAACAACCCCCTTACTCGGGTTTGTGTTTCAGTCACTCACGCAACCCACTATAAGCGAATCATAAACGTATTGCAACACCCTACAGCGGGAATCCCTCACGCTTGCGCGACATAGAGGGCACCATAGGATAGCACCAAAGTAAAACATACAACTCATACCAATATAGATCATCAATCAATCCCAAAGACAAAGGATATCTAATCAAAACATCATAGGATGGCAACACATCATTGGATCATAATATGTGGCATAAAGCACCATGTTCAAGTAGGGATTACAGCGGGGTGCGGGAGAGTGGACCGCGTAAAAGAGATGATGATGGTGATATTGATGAAGACGATCACCACGGCGATGATTCCCCTCTAGATGGCACTCCGGTGCCACCAAGAGAGAGGAGGAGAGGTTATCCCCCTTGTGCTTCCTCCTCCATGGCCTCCCCCCTAGATGGGGAGAGGTTCCCCCTCTGGTCCTTGGCCTTCATGGTGATGATGGCCCCTCCAGGATCCTCCTCCATGCCCTCCGGTGATGATGGCCCCCTCCGGCAGGGTGCCGGAGAGGGCCTAGATTGGTTTTCGGTGGCTACGGAGGCTTCTGGCGGTGGAACTCTCGATCTAGGTTAATTTTCCGAGGTTTCTATATTTATAGGAATTTTTGGCGTCAGTCTCACGTCAAGGAGGTGCCCGAGGCGTCCACGAGGCAGGTCCACGCGCCTGGGGGGGGCGCCCCCCACCCTCGTGGACGCCCCGGGACTCTCTTGGCCCAACTCTTTTACTCCCGGGTCTTCTTTTGGTCCATAAAAAATCGTCAAAAATTGGCACATCAATTGGACTCCGTTTGATATTCCTTTTCTGTAAAACTCAAAAACAAGGAAAAAACAGAAACTGGCACTGGGCACTAGGTTAATAGGTTAGTCCCAAAAATCATATAAAATGGCATATATATGCATATAATACATCAAAGGTTGATAATATAATAGCATGAATACTTCATAAATATAGATACGTTGGAGACGTATCACTAGCCCTTTCTGAGAGCGCAAAACATAAATGCAGAGCACCTTTAAAGATCAAGGACTGACTAGACATTGTAATTCATGGTAAAAGAGATCCTGTCAAGTCATACTCAATGTAAACTAACAGTTATGAATGCAAATTACAGCAGTGCTCTCCAACTGGTGCTTTTTAATAAGAGGATGATGACTCAACATAAAAGTAAATAGATAGGCCCTTCGCAGAAGGAAGCAGGGATTTGTAGAGGTGCCAGATCTCGGTTTTGAAATAGATATGAATAATATTTTGAGCGGTATACTTTCATTGTCAACATAACAATCGAGAGATCTCGATATCTTCCATGCTACACACATTATAGGCGGTTCCCAAACATAATGGTAAAGTTTATACCCCCCTCCACCAACAAGCATCAATCCATGGCTTGCTCGAAACAACAGGTGCCTCCACCTAACAAGAGTCCCGGGGGAGTTTTGTTTGCAGTTATTTTGATTTGATTTGCATAAAGCTTGGGACTGGGCATCCCGGTGACCAGCCATTTTTCTCGTGAGTGAGGAGCAGAGTCCACTCCTCTTGAGAATAACCCGCCTAGCATGGAAGATACAGACAACCCTAGTTGATACATGAGCTATTCGAGAATACAAAACAGAATGTTTATTTGAAGGTTTAGAGTTTGTGAAGGAAATATGCCCTAGAGGCAATAATAAAGTTATTATTTATTTCCTTATTTCATGATAAATGTTTATTATTCATGCTAGAATTGTATTAACCAGAAACTTGATACATGTGTGAATACATAGACAAAACAACGTGTCCCTAGTATGCCTCTGCTTGACAACCTTGTTCATCAAAGATGGTTATGTTTCCTAGCCATAGACATGTGTTGTCATTTGATGAATGGGATCACATCATTAGGAGAATGATGTGATGGACAAGACCCATTCATTAGCTTAGCATTGTGATCGTTACAGTTTTATTGCTACTGCTTTCTTCATGACTTATACATGTTCCTCAGACTATGAGATTGTGCAACTCCCGAATATCCGGAGGAACACTTTATGTGCAATCAAATGTCACAACGTAAAACAATTATCGGTATACCTCGGTTTTTGTTTTGTTCACATGATTTGTGTCCTTTGTGTTTTTTGTTCTTCCTTTATGAACCATGCTAGTATGCGATAGCCCTTCATTGGTTTATAAAATGCTTCATGTGCTTCACTTATATCTTTTAAGTATGATCTTATAGAATTGCTCTTTGTGCTTCACTTAAATTTTTTGAGTATGGTTTTATAGAATGCTTCGTGTGCTTCACTTATATATTTTTGAGCTTGGATATGGGTTAGTTTATATTAATTGCAGAATGCTCCATGAACTTCACTTATATCTCTTGGAGTATGAATAATACTATTATCTAAAGCGGGTTTGGAAGAGTGTCAACTTTAGGAACTAGTGATCCCGCTATTCTGAATGAGAAGAATTTTGCTTATGTGGAGAGTAGTAAAATTTCTATGCTCGTAGATCATGAAAAGAATGCTTTATGTGATGGTAATATTGTTGAACTCATTCATGATGCTACTGAAAATTATTATGAGGGAGGAATACATGCTTGTAGGAGTGCAATAATATCAAGTTTTCCTCTCTATGTGCTTAAAGTTTTGAAGTTATACTTGTTTTGCCTTCCAATGCTAGTTGATTCTTGTTCCCATAAAGTGTGTGCTCACAAAATCTCCAGGCATAGGAAGTCGGTTAGGTTTAAATGTGCTATCCATATTCTTCATGATGCTCTCTTTATGTTCAAGTCTTATCTTTCATGTGAGTATCATTGAAATCATCATGCCTAGCTAAAAGGCAGTAAAGAAAAGCGCTTGTTGGGAGACAACCCAATATTTACCCTTACTGTTTTTGTGTGTTTACATGATTAAGCTACTGTAGTAACCATGTTTTATAGCTTTTGTTTCAATAAAGTGCCAAGTAAGACCTTTGGGAAGACTTGGGCGAAAGTTAATGTGATCTTGCTGTAAAAAAACAGAAACTTTGCGCTCATGAGATTAGCTAGCATTTTTTACAGAAGAGTGCTTTGGTGCTGATTATTTTTTCAGAAGATTAATAGACAAATTCCTCACGTCCACCAATTTATTTCATAATTTTTTGAGTAGCATAAGTATGGTTAGTGTTCAGATCATTACAGACTGTTCTGTTTCTGACATATTCTGTTTTCATTGCATAGTTTGCTTGTTTTCTAGTTTCTATGACTTATATTCCTCAATATAAATTGTAGAAATGATATTGTACATTAGGCATTGTGTGAGAACAATTATGATCTTTGTCTTTGACAGTACCAAGGTGAATGGTTACTCTTTATCATACTAACCTATCTCACGAAGTTCCATTAAGTTTTGTGTGATTGAAGTTTTCAAGATTTGGGTGAGATATCGATATGAGGAGAATAAGGAGTCGAAATACCCTAAGCTTGGGGATGCCCAAGGCACCCCAAGGTAATATTCAAGGAAGACTCAAGCGCCTAAGCTTGGGGATGCCCCGGAAGGCATCCCCTCTTTCGTCTTCAAAACTATCGGTATACCTTACTCGGAGCTAAATTTTTATTCGTCACATGATATGTGTTTTGCTTGGAGCATATTTTCAATTTTACTTTCTGTTTGAATAAAATAATTGGATCTGAAATATTAAATGAAAAAGAATCCTCCCATGGCTAGTTAATTATTTGACTACTCAGTGTCCTTCACTATTATCTTTTGGAGTACTTTGTCATTTACTCACGTGCTTCATGTGTATCCTATGAGTAAATGGTTGAATAATCGAATATCATAAATCTGAATTTATATATGTTTCATATGCTTATACCATGGGGAGTAATGACTTCACATATAATAAGTATAGGTAGTAAACTTATTGAAAGTTAGCAAACATAGAATTGGTCACTTGAACAATTCATGAAAGAATATTGAAGGAAGAGAGATTTCACATATAAATATACTATCTTGGACATCTTTTGTAACTGTGAGCACTCATTAAAATATGACATGCTAAAAGGTTGATGTCGGACAAGGAAGACAACATAATGGGTTATGTTTTCTTATATCCGAAATAAAGTATATTGTCTTTGATCATCCAACATGTTGAGCTTGCTTTTCCCCCTCATGCTAGCCAAATTCATTGCACCAAGTAGAGATACTACTTGTGCTTCCAAACATTCCTTAACCCAGTTTTGCCATGAGAGTCCACCATACTACCTATGGATTGAGTAAGATCCTTCAAGTAAGTTGTCATCGGTGCATGCAATAAAAAAATTGCCCTCTAAATATGTATGATCTATTAATGTGGAGAAAATAAGATTTATACGATCTTGTGATGTGGAAGAAATAAAAGCGACGGACTGCATAATAAAGGTCCATATCACAAGTGGCAATATAAAGTGACGTTCTTTTGCATTAAGATTTTGTGCATCCAACCATAAAAGCGCATGACAACCTCTGCTTCCCTCTGCGAAGGGCCTATCTTTTACTTTTATCTTATACCCTTATGCAAGAGCCATGCCTTTCCTTTTTACATTTTATCCTTTGGCAAGCACATTGTGTTGGAAAGATCCTGATATATATATATATATATATATATATATCCAATTGGATGTAAGTTTCATGAACTATTATTGTTGACATTTCCCTTGAGATAAAAGGTTGGGAGGAGAATCTATAAGCCCCTATCTTTCTCTGTGTCCGATTAAAACTTTGAACCCATAAATATCACATGAGTGTTAGCAATTGTGAAAGACTAAATGATAGTTGAGTATGTGGAGTTTGCTAAATCAAAGCTCTGACATAGACCCTTCCTGAAAATAAGATGAATTGCAATTATTTGATGACTGAGAATATAGTTTGTTAGTTTCAAGAAAGTTTATGATCTATACTTTAACATGTGAATAGTTGTTATTTGATCATGAAAAGATTTATGAAGATGAGCTACTGTTATGATATATAATGATGCTATAACAAGTGATTGAAACTATTATTGATGAAACTTATGCACTTGCTAGCATTCACACTTCATAAATTATTTCTTTTATCATTTACCTACTCGAGGACGAGCAGGAATTAAGCTTGGGGATGCTGATATGTCTCCAACGTATCTATAATTTATGAAGTATTCATGCTATTATATTATCAACCTTGGATGTTTTATATGCATTTATATGCTATTTATATGATTTTTGGGACTAACCTATTAACCTAGTGCCCAGTGCCAGTTTCTGTGTTTTCCTTGTTTTTGAGTTTTACAAAAAAGGAATATCAAAAGGAGTCCAATTGATGTGCCAATTTTTGACAATTTTTTATGGACCAAAAGAAGACCCCGGAGTAAAAGAGTTGGGCCAGGAGAGTCTCGGGGCGTCCACGAGGGTGGGCCCCCCCAGGCGCATGGGCCTGCCTCACGGATGCCTCGGGCACCTCCTTGACGTGAGACCGACGCCAAAAATTCCTATAAATATAGAAACCTCAGAAAATTAACCTAGATTGGGAGTTCCGCCGCCAAAAGCCTCCGTAGCCACCAAAAACCAATCTAGGCCCTCTCCGGCACCCTGCCGGAGGGGGCCATCATCACCGGAGGACATGGAGGAGGATCCTAGGGGGCCATCATCACCATGAAGGCCAAGGACCAGAGGGGGAACCTCTCCCCATCTAGGGGGGGAGGCCATGGAGGAGGAAGCACAAGGGGGAGAACCTCTCCTCCTCTCTCTTGGTGGCATCGGAGTGCCATCGAGAGGGGAATCATCGCCGCGGTGATCGTCTTCATCAACATCACCATCCTCATCTCTTTTACGCGGTCCACTCTCCCGCACCCTGCTGTAATCCCTACTTGAACATGGTGCTTTATGCCACATATTATGATACAATGATGTGTTTCCATCCTATGATGTTTTGAGTAGATATCCTTTGTCTTTGGGATTGACTGATGATCTAGATTGGTATGAGTTGTATGTTTTACTTTGGTGCTGTCCTATGGTGCCCTCTGTGTCGTGCAAGTGTGAGGGATTCCCGCTGTAGGGTGTTGCAATACGTTTATGATTCGCTTATAGTGGGTTGCGTGAGTGACTGAAACACAAACCCGAGTAAGGGGGTTGTTGTGTCTGGGATAAAGAGGAATTGATGCTTTAATGCTATGGTTGGGTTTTACCTTAATGATCTTTAGTAGTTGCGGATGCCTGCTAGAGTTCCAATCATAAGTGCATATGATCCAAGTAGAGAAAGTATGTTAGCTTATGCCTCTCCCTCATATGAAACTGCAATAGTGATTATAGGTCTTGTTAACGATTGCCTAGGACAATTCCGCACACCGATCCACCATTATTCCACACTCCTATTTATAATATTTAGTAATATATTCTAACTTCATGATAACAACACCTACTTTTATATTTTAGCTCTTCGATATCATACAAAGTTATCCTCTTCATACCCACAACATAGTTTTATTTCTCATTGCTAGTTGGAAGCAAACGTTCTGTGTACGTAGAGTCGTATCAGTGTGTTGGGGAACATAGTAATTTCAAAAAATTTCCTACGCACACGCAAGATCATGGTGACGCATAGCAACGAGAGGGGAGAGTGTTGTCCACGTACCCTCGTAGACCGAAAGCGGAAGCGTTAGCACAACGCAGTTGATGTAGTCGTACGTCTTCACGATCCGACCGATCAAGTACCGAATGTAAGACACCTTCGAGTTCAGCACACGTTCAGCCCGATGACGTCCCTCGAACTCCGATCCAGCCGAGTGTTGAGGGAGAGTTTCGTGAGCACGACGGCGTGGTGACGATGTTGATGTTCTACCAACGCAGGGCTTCGCCTAAGCACCGCTACAATATTATCGAGGTGGACTATGGTGGAGGGGGGCACCGCACACGGCTAAGAGATCAATGATCAATTATTGTGTCTCTAGGGTGCCCCCTGCCCCCGTATATAAAGGAGCAAGGGGGTGTGGCCGGCCAAGGGAGAGGGCGCGCCAGGAGGAGTCCTACTCCCACTGGGAGTAGGACTCCCCCCTTTCCTAGTTGGACTAGGACTTAAGGGGGAAGGAGTGGAGGAGAAGGAAGGAAGGGGGGCGCCGCCCCCCTCTCCTTGTCCTATTCGGACTAGGGGGAGGGGCGCGCGGCCAGCCCTTGCCTCCTCTCCTCTCTTCCACCTAGGCCAACTAAGTCCCATTTGATTCACGGGGGGTTCCGGTAACCTCCCGGTACTCCGGTAAAATCCCGATTTTACCCGGAACACTTGCGATATCCAAACTGAAAGTGCGTTATATCGACTAGAGGGGGGGTGAATAGGCGATATTTATGAAAGTCTTCAATACGTGAGAGTTATGAAGACAAACAGCGAAGATTATGCCTTTTACTATGCAGCGGAAGTTAGATTACACTAGGCCAGCCATGGTCATGTATTCAATAGAGTGAAAGCACAATGACAAACAACTGCAGTGTAATAAGGATCAGGTAGGAAGAAGTTATGAAGCCAAACAGTTCATACATACACGTTGTGAAGACAAGAGATAAAGCAAGCATGCAATGGCTTCACAATGTGTAACAGTAAGAAAAGGAAGTGAAGATGAAACCAGTGACTCGTTGAAGACAATGATATGTTGGACCAGTTCCAGTTGCTGTGACAACTATACGTCTGGTTGGAGCGGCTAGGTATTTAAACCTTAGGACACACAGTCCCGGACACCCAGTCCTGAACACACAGTCCAGGACACCAAGTCCTCACCGTATTCTCCTTGAGCTAAGGTCACTTAGTCCTCGCCCAATCACTCTGGTAAGTCTTCAAGGTAGACTCCCAAACCTTCACAAACTTCGTTCATTGGCAATCCACAATGTCTCTTGGATGCTCTAAACGCGACGCCTAACCGTCTGGAGGATTCACAGTCCTCAAGTGTAATAAGTCTTCAGATCACACAGACAAGAAGACTCAAGTGATGCCCAATTTGCTCTGGCTCTGGGTGGTTATGGGTTTTCTCCTCACTAGGAATTTTCTCTCAAAGGCTTCGAGGTGGGTTTGCTCTCAAACGACAAAAGTCGTGCACTGAAATCTGAGCAGCCAACCGTTTATGGTTGTGGGGGTGGGCTATTTATAGCCACTTGGCAACCCGACCTGGTTTGTCCGAAATGACCCTGGGTCACTAAGGAACTGACACGTGTCTCAACGGTCAGATTTCAAACTCTCGTGGAAACTTTACTTGGGCTACAAGCAAAGCTGACTTGTCCGGCTCTGGACAAGATTCACTCTCATTGTCTTCGCTCGAAGACATAGGTTTTTGATTTAGGCATCACTTCGATCATTCTTACTGGTTCTCCTGGACCCCACTTAACAGTACGGTGGTTCCTATGACTCACCACAGAATAAAAAGAACTACGAAAGATCTAAGTCTTCGAGTTCCATAGGCTTCATAACGTGTCTTCTTTTGTCATAGTCTTCAATGTGAATATCTTCATATACCACCTTTGTCTTCAATGTCTTCATACATTTTTAGGGGTCATCTCTGGTAGTAAAACCGAATCAATGAGGGACTTCTACCTGTGTTTTCCTGCAATTCTCACAAACACATTAGTCCCTCAACTAGGTTTGTCGTCAATACTCCAAAACCAACTAGGGGTGGCACTAGATGCACTTACAATCTCCCCCTTTTTGGTGATTGATGACAAACTAGTTGAAGTTTTCAACGGGGAATATAAAGTGTGAAGTTTGTAAAGGATAGGGAATTGTCTTCATAAGTTGCAAGGGCTCCCCCTGAAGATGTGCATATAAGTTAATTTGCTTTTGGAATGCAAATGCACATGGCAGGTTGTACTTGTGGAGATCCACTTCAGCTTATGATGACAATCCACTATGCATGTGAAAGTATATGAAGATAATGTCATGCATAATGGAAAATGGACGTCTGCAGAATGAGACAAGTGCGGAATTTATCATCGCACATGCGGAATTTAAACAGAGTGGCAAACGAGTAGCAGACGACCATCGAGTTTTAGTGTTTACAACTCAAAGAACCAAATGAAGCAAAATCAAGAGTTGTAAACATATAAGGCACCCGCCCATATTGACCCGCTTGAAGACTATAAACATCATATGCTTCTCCCCCTTTTGTCAGTAATGACCAAAAAGGTTTAGACATAGAGTTTTCTATGCGTTCCCAGGCGCAGCAGGGTCGGTGGAGTTGTTTGGCGGTGGAGAGCTTGGATATGCTGAAGCAGGTGGTGGTGATGTAGCATCGTCGTCTTCATCAATGATCCTTGCAGTAACGGTGGCAGCAGATGAAGAAAACTCAGAGTCTTCAAGTGATGGTGTGTTGCGCATCACAGCCCTTCTAGGAGGTGTGGTGTCAAACTTGAAACGCTCTGTGAAGCCATCCTCTTCAAGTTCAGCTTTAGTGCATATCATTGAGAGCCCTTTCCATGTACGACGACAGGTTTCGTGGGTAATGAAGGCATTCTTGGTGGCAAGGTTTCGAAGACGATTGACATCCACCAAGAGGCTCTTCATCTGACGTTTTAGCCAGTTGTGATGCCTATCCTGCTTTTGGTGAAGGGCCACAAGAAGCTCTCGGTCAGTGAGGACATGATCACGCTTCTTGGGTCTTGGAGCATTGGTGCTGTCTGTGGCTTCAGTAGATGCTGGTTCACGTGTAGTGCCAGCCAACGGATATACCCTGGATATGGCTTCAACACCTTCAACATTCTGCATGAAGCTCTGGTGTTCTACATTCTGAAGACTTATCGGTTGCTTGGCAGGCTCAGGGTATATTGCCAGCCCTTTCCATGTACGACGACAGGTTTCGTGGGTAATGAAGGCATTCTTGGTGGCAAGGTTTCGAAGACGATTGACATCCACCAAGAGGCTCTTCATCTGACGTTTTAGCCAGTTGTGATGCCTATCCTGCTTTTGGTGAAGGGCCACAAGAAGCTCTCGGTCAGTGAGGACATGATCACGCTTCTTGGGTCTTGGAGCATTGGTGCTGTCTGTGGCTTCAGTAGATGCTGGTTCACGTGTAGTGCCAGCCAACGGATATACCCTGGATATGGCTTCAACACCTTCAACATTCTGCATGAAGCTCTGGTGTTCTACATTCTGAAGACTTATCGGTTGCTTGGCAGGCTCAGGGTATATTGCTTTAGCAGAGGTATCCACATCTGGCAAGAAGATCCGATGGTTTCGGGCAGTGGGCTGATACGAGATCGCAGAGTGCAGTTTGATTAGCCTCATCACCCAAGGAGCACAGAACTTCAAACCAAATAATTCTGAGCCTGACGCTGCAAGTTGGCGTATGAAGAGATCCTGTGCGTTGAAGCATTTGCCATGCAGGATATAGAATATGAGAGTCTTCATTGCACCCTCAATCTTAGCATGTGGTGAGTGTCCCTTAATGGGCCAGAGAGTCCGCCGGATGATGTGATATATGGTCCTGGGCAGGTATTCTAGGTCTTCAACAAAGAACTCAGTTGGATAGGGTGCATCCTGAGGCAATGGCTTCATCATTGAGAGCATCTGACTCATATTGGGTTCAGGCTTCTGGAATATGCTCTCAATAGCTTCAGAATGGAGTTGACAGCCTTCCTCGAAGAATTCACCTGGAGTGGGCAGGCCGGTGAGCTCAATGATATCAAACGCATTGGCTTCATGATGGACATTGCCGGTCATCCACTCTAGGGTCCAAGTCTTCGGATCTCTGTTGTATCCTTTGATATGGAGAGTGGCATAGAACTGAAGCAGAAGCTCTTCATTCCAGTGCTCTTCATCAGTCACAAACGGCAGCACACCCACTTGCCTGAAGCAATCCAGTGCTTCCTCTAAGCAGGGCAGACCAGCAATGGCTTCAACCTCAAGGCGCTTGTGCGGAAAGATGCGGCCTTGGTTGTATAAGATGCATGAATAATAGCTGCGCTGAGAATAGCTCCAGAATCTGTCTGATACAATCCTTTCCCTTGAATAGGGGTTCTTGGAGCTATTGAAAAATGTATTGTCTGCCTTGAAGCTGTTAATATCAAAGGAGCCAGGTGCTGATGCAGGACCTGGAAACCTTGGAAGCCTTGGGACTGGCTTCTGGACATGAGGCCTGTGCTCAATATGATAATCAAACTATGGACCTGCAGCAGACTCAGGGACTGAAGTGTCTAGCTCAGTAGCTTCGCTGTCCGCTGAAGCATTTGGTGGGGCGGGCTCCACATTGGCTTCAGTGTTTGTGGTGGCAGCCGCAACATTTTCTTCCTCCGCTTGTGTAGTTGGAGGGACAACCTCAGGCACGTTCTCCTGGAGAACTGCATCTTGATGGAGCAGGGGAGTGGGTTCTGGTGGTGCTTCTTCATTGTCTTCGGCTGATGCAGCCGGAATTTCTGCAGTATGGACTTGAGGCCGTGGACCTTTAAGAAGCCTACGGAACGCAGACGACGCTTGTGGGGTCGGAGTGGGCTGGACCTCAAAGTCTTCTTCCTCCTGAGGGCGATCCGCCCATGACTCATCTTGTGCCATTGGCGTCAGAGGACGGCCAATACTGATGAGTTCGCTTGTTTCACGCTGAGGAAGGGCTGCATCATCTTGTACATTGTCTTGATGACCAATGTCTTCAGCAGCTATGGGGTCGGCCGCTGGAATATCTTCAGCTTCAGGAGCCTCTGTGGGAGCAGGCTCATGAACTGTCAGTCGTCTTTCTGCATTGGGGTGATGACAGAAAGGGTTCAACCATCAAGGGCTCTGTGGGAGCAGCCCTAGATTTCTTGGTCTTGCGCTTCTTTTTGCTGGGGGCAGTAGGAGAGGCTGAGCTCTTCCTTTTTCTGGCTTCAGCCTCTGCAGTTCTGTCTTCTTAGCTCTGAAGCTGTGACCGGCTCTTTGGCTTCGAGCCAGTCGTTACAGTGGGGAAGACAATTTGAACGCTTCTTGCCGAGGTGCTCTGGTTCATTCACAGCAGGCTCCTTCTTCTTCTTTGCGGCCATCTTGGGGTCGATGCCAGGACGCCCAAGTGCCTTGCGCTTTTCAGCCTCGTTGTAGGCCTTGAACACATTTTTCTGCCAAAGACTTCATCCTTTCACGCGAGCCCTGAGCTTCAGCACGCTTCTTCAGAAAGTTTTCCTTTGAGCTCATGCAGCATGATTTTGAAGCTCCTCACTTCCTGCACGCTGAGGCTGGCCATGTGCTTCTTGAACTAAGCCTTTTCGTGATCAATTTTCTGCTTCAGCTCAACAATGCGCTGAGCAATGGCCAGTTCTGAAGCAATTGCGCCTTGGAAGGCGACGCTGAGTCCACAGGCAGCTGCAGATCATTGAAGCTTATGTCTGGTGAGTCAAACCATTCATCGATGAAGCTGTGGATGATGGCGACATCAAAAGAGAGGCAGATTTTGAAGATTTCAGCTTCTTCTTTGCTTTTGATAAGCTGCTCTAGAGCGTCATCTCCAGATCTTCATCGCTTGATAGATCAATGGCTTCGCTGCGCAGAATGGCAGCAGCAGTGAGCTCTTTGCCTGTTTGTTGCTGGGGCTCCTTTTCCTTCAGGGGCTTGGAGACGCGGGATACGTCTTCAGACTGCACACTGACTTCAGGAGGTGCAGTTTTCAATGGCTTTGCCCTTGAGATTTTTGAGGCAGGGGCCGGCTTTGAAGCTTTTGGTTTCTTTGTCTGCTTTGGCTTCGGCACAGCAGGAGCTTCATCAGACTCAGAGTCAGCTGGAGGGTCATTCACGGCAGTCCTTGGACTAAGATGTGGGTGATCAGGCCCTCAAGATTGGCAAACGGACCGATGATATTGGGTTCCGCGTCGCGTGTGCCATCTGCCCTTGGTGCGGAGGGACCAGGGTTGAAGTCTAACCCAAATTTCTTCTTATTCAACTTCGCTGATTGTTGGGCAAACTGAAAGTTGCGCTTGAAGAGATTGTCGTCACGGCACCAGAGGAGTGACACAGATGCGCATCATCAGGCTGTGGTCCTCGGACCATGCATGGGTAGAAGCCCTGAGCAATGGCTTCATCTCTGGTCTTGGGTATGAGGTTCTTGTAAAAGATGTCCCCCCATGGCTTCTTGATGGCACATTTTCTCAGCATACTCCTGAGTGACGAAGCGGTATTTGAACCACTGTTCTGCCCAATAGCGTCGAATCCATTGGATTCGGGTCTTGCGCTGCCCATAGCTCTCTTCTGGATCTGTTTTGTACATTTCTGCCAAGTCTTCAGGCAGATCTTTGGAAGTTCCCTCACGTCTCTGTCTGCCCCCCTTCCTTGCTGCTGCTTCTGAAGCCATAAACTTTTAACTGAAAGGCTTCAAGTTTTCAAAGGCTTCAAAGGCTTTCCTTTTCTGGACCAACAGGAACTGGCTTCAGGAGAGTTTATGTGATGCTGTAGGAATTCTGCAAATGAATGCAGACTATGAGAACCAAAGGATTCTCCCACGGACATGTACCTGTGAGCATTAAGGTGCGAGGGAAGGGGAAGAGGTCATATGCATTCTCAGAAGGTTTTGAAGATTAATCAGTTTAGAAGACATTGACCTCATCGTGCGAAGACATTCACTCATAGATAAGAAGTTGGTTCCAGATTTGTACGAACCCACAGATCAGTACAAGTGAGGAATCTAACTACTTTATGAAGCACAAGTGAATATACTAGGCATGTTATGAGATGCAGCGAGAGATCTAACTAGTGTGAAGAGAAACTTCTTATGGTAGAAAGTGACAGAACCATGAGATCAAAAGAGGCTGTAAAAAGAAGTTTTATTTACCACACTGGAACTGCTAGACGGAAGGGAGTTGATGCCGAGCAGTTCAGTCCTCCGTGCCCTAACTTGGCGACAGAAAACACCTACGGCGACGGCGGAAGAGGACGATGTCCGCGGTCGGCGTGAGGACGGCGTTGGAGAGGTTGCGGCAGCGAAGCGCTTCGTCTCCGGCGTCGTCGAGTGCTAGCGGTGGCGCTAGGGTTCTTGCGAGGGAGGAAGAAGGAGATAATGACTGTGGTAAGTGTGAATTTATAGGCTCGGGGGCGGCACTGTGCTATTACACAGGTGCCCCTGGCGGTTCGCATTTGGGGAACGCGTGGCCAGTTAGCGGAAGTTTGGGGTTTGTTCCACATCCCACGCACGCCTAAGTTATCGGGCAGTCGTTCCTGCTTCTCCGGATTTTATGTGGAGGAATGAGCATTAAAAACGGACTTTATGGTTGTCTCTATATCTTCAACTGACAAGGACATAGTGAAGACATTCGACAGTTTCAACAGAATGCATATGACTTAGAGAGATAGAGTTTGAGATAGAAAGCATAGAGAAGTTTGGGGTCCGATCACATTCACTTAGTTCAAAAGATTCAACACGAAGCCATAACTATAAGTGAATGTTGTAGAGGACAGAGCACTAGTATATATATATATATACAAGCAACGTAGTGAAGATAATTATGAAGACATGTTCGAAGCCAAACCAAATGTGAAGAAAATCAAATGTGAAGATATTGCAAGGTAACGCCATGAGTGAAACACTTCAAAATAGAACGTTTGGTGGTGGCGTTACCCACCGTATAGGAAGTATTAGACCCAGACACGGTGCACAATTATCGTGGCGCTCCGAAGTCAAGTTCCACATTAATGTATTCATACTTAGAATGTATGTCTTCATTGAATGAAGATATACTTTACTTTGTGTGTTGCACATCTAAGTCATCAATATGCATAAGTGTTAGGGTGTGTGCCTGATCACAGGACATTTGAGGATTCCAAGATATTTAGCTCACACCGTAACTTGCAAAATCTCTTCCCATCCAAGGGCTTGGTGAAGATATCCGCCAATTGCTCTTCAGTGTTGACGTGTATGATATCAATGTCTTCCTTCACAACATGATCTCTGAGAAAGTGATGACGAATTTCAATGTGCTTTGTCTTCGAGTGCTGAACTAGGTTGTTGGCAATCTTGATGGCGCTTTCGTTGTCACAGTAAAGTGGCACTTGCTTCAGATGAATGCCATAGTCCTTGAGTGTTTGCTTCATCCACAGAAGCTGAGCGCAGCAAGATCCAGCAGCAATGTATTCAGATTCAGCAGTGGAGAGAGATACACAGTTCTGCTTCTTTGAAGACCAACATACAAGTGATCGTCCCAGGAAGTGACATGTGCCTGATGTAGACTTGCGATCAACCTTGTCACCAGCATAATCAGCATCCGAAAATCCAACCACATCAAATTCTGAGCCCTTTGGATACCATGATCCTAGAGTTGGGGTGTGAGCCAAATATCGAAGAATTCGCTTCACAGCTAAGTGGTGCGACTCCTTTGGTGCCGCTTGAAATCGAGCACACATGCAAACACTAAGCATAATATCTGGCCTAGATGCACATAAATAAAGCAAAGACCCAATCATGGAGCGGTATACCTTTTGATCGAACTCTTTACCATTGTCGTCAGGACCTAGATGATGTTTGGCTGGCATTGGTGTTGTGAAGCCTTTGCAGTCTTGCATACCGAACTTCTTCAGGCAATCTTTGAGATACTTCTCTTGAGATATGAAGATGCCATTGCGTTGTTGTCGTATTTGAAGGCCAAGGAAGAACTTCAGCTCCCCCATCATGGACATCTGATATTGCTCTTGCATCATATATCCAAACTCTTCACTGTACTTCTGATTGGTGCAGCCGAAGATAATGTCATCCACATATATTTGGCACACAAACAGTTCACCATCATATGTCTTCGTGAAAAGAGTGGGATCCAGGGAACCAGGTATGAAGCCTTTGCTCTTCGGGAAGTATTTGAGTGTGTCATACCAGGCCCTAGGGGCTTGTTTGAGGCCATACAATGCCTTGTTGAGCTTGTATACCATGTCAGGATGTTTTGGATTTTCAAAGCCAGGTGGTTGTGCAACATACACTTCTTCTTCAATCTTGCCATTGAGAAAGGCACTTTTCACATCCATTTGATATAGAAGTATGTTATGATGATTTGCATAGGCCAGCAGTATGCGTATAGCTTCGAGCCTTGCCACAGGAGCAAATGTTTCATCAAAGTCAATGCCCTCCACTTGAGTATATCCTTGAGCAACGAGTCGAACTTTATTTCTGACAGCTTGACCATGCTCATCTTGCTTGTTGCGGTATATCCATTTGGTGCCTATTATGTTGTGCTTCCGTGGATCAGGACGCTTAACCAGTTCCCATACATTATTCAGCTCAAACTGTTGAAGCTCTTCTTGCATAGCTTGAATCCATTCAGGTTCCATGAAGGCTTCTTCAACTTTCTTGGGTTCTGATATTGAGACGAATGCGAAGTGCCCATAGAAGTTTGCTAGCTGAGTTGCCCTTGAACGAGTGAGTGGACCAGGTGCATTGATGTTGTCTATTATTCTGTCAATCTGCACTTCATTTGCAACACGAGGATGTACAGGGCGAAGACTTTGCTCTTGCTGATCTGTGTTGTTGTTGGGAGGAATGTCTTCAGGCTGAGCATTGTCTTCATGTTGATCAGGTGCTGAGATGATAAGTTCTTCTTCAGGATGAGCTTCAGAAGGTATAATCTCTCCAGTTCCCATAAGCTTGATTGATTCACTAGCTGGAGCTTCATCTAGCACATTTGGCAGTTGCTCTCTTTGTGAACCATTTGTCTCATCAAACCGCACATCCACTGTTTCAACCACTTTGTAATGGAAGAGATTGAAGACTCTGTAGGAGTGTGAATCCTTTCCATATCCTAGCATAAAGCCCTCATGTGCTTTAGGTGCAAATTTTGAAGTGTGATGTGGGTCCTTGATCCAGCACCTTGAGCCAAATACTCTGAAGTAACTGACATTTGGCTTCTTGCCTGTTAGGAGTTCATAAGATGTCTTGTTCAGAAGCTTGTGAAGATAAACACGATTGATTGTATGGCATGCAGTGTCAATGGCGTCAGTCCAGAATTTTCTTGGAGTCTTGTATTCATCTAGCATCGTTCTGGCCATCTCAATGAGTGTTCTGTTCTTGCGTTCGACGACGCTATTCTGCTGTGGCGTGTACGGAGCTGAGAATTCATGTGTGATGCCCAAGGTATCAAGGTATGTATCAAGGCCAGTGTTCTTGAATTCAGTGCCATTGTCACTTCTGATGTGCTTTATCTTGGCGCCAAAATTGTTCATAGCTCGATTGGCGAAGCGTCTGAAGACATCCTGCACTTCAGTCTTGTAAAGGATTATGTGCACCCAGGTATATCTAGAGTAATCATCAACAATCACGAAACCATAGAGGCAAGCAGTAGCGGTGAAAGTTGAGTAGTGAGTGGGACCGAAAAGATCCATGTGGAGCAGTTCGAAGGATTGAGTAGTAGTCATGATTATCTTCGAAGGGTGCTTTGCCCTTGTCATCTTCCCTGCTTCACAGGCACCGCATAAGTGATCTTTCTTGAACTTGACGCCCTCGATGCCTATGACATGCTTCTTCTTCGCAAGGGTGTGGAGGTTCCTCATGCCAGCATGCCCAAGCCTCTGATGCCAAAGCCAGCATTCTGAAGCTTTTGCAAGAAGACATACTGCAAGTTGTGGTCCTGCTGAGAAATCTACCACGTACAAATCACCTTTCCGATACCCTTCAAACACTAGAGACTTGTCAGATTCCATTAGTACCAGGCAACGATATTTTCCAAACATTACGATCATATTCAAATCGCAAAGCATTGAGACAGACATTAAGTTGAAGCCAAGGGATTCAACAAGCATGACTTTATCCATGTGTTGATCCTTTGAGATTGCAACTCTACCTAGACCCAATACCTTACTTTTACCAGTGTCAGCAAATGTGATGTAGCTCTTGTCGGATGGACGTAATGTTGAGTCCATAAGAAGGCTTCTTTTGCCAGTCATGTGATTTGTACACCCACTGTCAATAATCCATTCTGAAGACTTTGAAGTCGCTGGTGTCGTACCCTACAGTGCAGTTAGGGGGATAGGCTTCACGAAGAGAATTGTGAAGCATAAACATTTGACGAACCAGTGGGTTATGAAAACTTAGATCCAGATTAGGACTAATAGGGAGAGTAGCATGCGATTCAGGAACGAAGTACATAATGATGCCATTCGGGCATTTTATCTTGCGCCCTACAAGATTTTTAAGGTCCCCAGCAATAGCATCAGCAGATTTTGTTTTTCTGCTGGAGACCTTTCCCTGCAAAAGAGAGTTAAGCTTTCTTAACCACCCACATCTTCAAGGGTGGCTTAGGAGCAATAAGTCTAAGTGCAGCATCTGAGAATTTTGGCTTTGAAGCCTTAGCAAACAGTCTAGCAGGTGGACAATAGTACTCATAGGAATAGGCAGAATAATTTTTGGTCATATGAAGATGACGATTCGAAGAACCGCTCTCATATTCATATGCCTGAGTATGGTTTCCCTGCAAAACATTTGCATTAGTGTGACTCAGGTGAGTCCTCTGTTTGTATGAAGCCTTTGGACCATATGAAGCCTTTGGTCTGAGGTTTGTCTTCTTCAAGTGAGGTGTCATGAAGACATTCACAGGAAGATTTTCCAGACATTTTTTCGGAACCCAGATCTTCTTCATAGGAGGTCCATTCCTGTAGTTAGTACCAATGTACCTGGCAAATACTTCACCATTCTGATTCTTAAATAGTTTATAGTTTGCATCAAAGGATTCATCAATGATAATGGGGTTAGCACAAGTGAAGCCAGATAAATTGGATGGATCTGCTAAAAGTTCCTTTGCAGCAACCCATGTGGTTTTGGGGTACTGCTCAGGTTTCCAATAAGAGCCATCTACATTTATTTTCCTCACAAACCCAACACCCTCTTTCCTAGGGTTTCGGTTCAGAATCTGCTTCTTGAGGACATCACATAATGTCTGATGTCCTTTAAGACTTTTGTACATCCCTGTTTCAAGCAATGTCTTCAACCTAGCATTCTCATCAGCAATAGCAGTGGTATCCTCAGCAGAGGGGTTAGTTACCACATCAATAGTTGAAGATATTGCAATAGCAGTAGCAGTGGAACATTCAGCAACAGAAGTAGCATTATCACGCTCAATGCATTTAAGACATGGTGGTTCAAATCCTTCCTGAGCGGAACTGATCTGTTCGGCGCGAAGTGACTCGTTTTCCTTTTGAAGATCTTCATGAGCAGCTCTCAATTTCTCAAGTTCTTGCTTCCTTTGAAGATAATCATAGGAAAGCTTTTCATGAGTTGTTGAGAGAGTATCAAGACGATCTTCAAGTTCCTGATACTTAACGTGAAGGTTTTTTATGTCTTCAATTAAGGATTCAGATCGAGTCATTTCAGCACCCAACAGATCATCGCTTCTGTCTAATAGTTTTTGAGTATGTTCCATAGCTTTCTGTTGTTCAGTTGCAATTTTTGCAAGTGTTTTGTATCTGGGTTTTGAAACACAGTCAGAGTCATCGTCGCTAGATGTTTGATAGCGAGTAGTGCGTGTGTTTACCTTGGCACCGCGTGCCATGAAGCAGTAGGTAGGAGTGGAGTCGTCCTTGTCATTTGCGTCGGTGTCGGTGATCTAGTCATTGTCTTCAGTGTTGAAGATGGACTTGGCGACGTATGCTGTAGCCAGACTCGCAATGCCAAAATCAGACTCCTCCTCAGACTCCACCTCTGCCTCCTCAGATGCGGACTCCTCCTCTGAATCCATCTCCTTGCCAACAAACGCACGTTCCTTGCCAGATGAGCTCTTCTTGTGTGATGAAGACTTTGAGGAAGACTTGGAAGAAGACCTTGAGTATTTCTTCTTCTTCTTGTCGTCAGAATCATATTCCTTGCTCTTCTTCTTCCTTCTGTTCTCATTGTCCCACTGTGGACACTCAGAGATGAAGTGTCCAGTTTTCTTGCACTTGTGACATGTTTTCTTCTTGTAGTCATGAGCAGAAGCTTCATCATTCCTTGAGCTTGATCGTGAAGATTTTCTGAAGCCTTTCTTCTTGGTGAATTTTTGGAACTTCTTCACTAGCATTGCAAGTTCCCTTCCAATGTCTTTAGGATCATCAGAACTGCTGTCAGATTATTCTTCAGATGAGGAAACAGCTTTTGCCTTCAAGGCATGAGTTCATCCATAGTTTGGACCGTAGATATCTCTTTTCTCAGAAAGCTAAAACTCATGTGTGTTGAGCCTCTCAAGTATGTCAGATGGATCGAGTGTCTTGAAATCAGGACGTTCTTGAATCATCAGGGCTAGGATGTCAACCGAACTATCAAGTGATCTCAGCAGCATCTTGACGATTTCATGTTTGGTGATCTCAGTGGCGCCGAGGGCTTGAAGCTCATTTGTGATGTCAGTGAGCCGGTCAAATGTGTGCTGGACATTCTCATTGTCATTTCGCTTGAAGCGGTTGAAGAGGTTGCAAAGAACACTGATTCTTTGATCTCTCTGGGTTGAGACGCCTTCATTGACCTTGGAGAGCCAGTCCCAGACCAGCTTGGATGTCTTCAAGGCACTCACACGGCCATACTGTCCTTTTGTCAGATGACCACAGATGATATTTTTGGCAGTAGAGTCCAGTTGAGTGAACTTCTTGACATCAGCAGCAGTGACACCTTCTCCAGCCTTGGGAACGCCGTTCTCGACGACATACCATAGGTCGACGTCAATGGCTTCAAGATGCATGCGCATCTTATTCTTCCAGTAGGGATATTCAGTTCCATCGAACACGGGGCACGCAGCGGAGACTTTGATTATCCCTGCAGTCGACATAGCTAAAACTCCAGGTGGTTAAACCGAATCACACAGAACAAGGGAGCACCTTGCTCTGATACCAATTGAAAGTGCGTTATATCGACTAGAGGGGGGGTTAATAGGCGATATTTATGAAATTCTTCAATACGTGAGAGTTATGAAGACAAACAGCGAAGATTATGCCTTTTACTATGCAGCGGAAGTTAGATTACACTAGGCCAGCCATGGTCATGTATTCAATAGAGTGAAAGCACAATGACAAACAACTGCAGTGTAATAAGGATCAGGTAGGAAGAAGTTATGAAGCCAAACAGTTCATACATACACGTTGTGAAGACAAGAGATAAAGCAAGCATGCAATGGCTTCACAATGTGTAACAGTAAGAAAAGGAAGTGAAGATGAAACCAGTGACTTGTTGAAGACAATGATATGTCGGACCAGTTCCAGTTGCTGTGACAACTGTACGTCTGGTTGGAGCGGCTAGGTATTTAAACCTTAGGACACACAGTCCCGGACACCCAGTCCTGAACACACAGTCCAGGACACCAAGTCCTCACCGTATTCTCCTTGAGCTAAGGTCACTTAGTCCTCGCCCAATCACTCTGGTAAGTCTTCAAGGTAGACTCCCAAACCTTCACAAACTTCGTTCACTGGCAATCCACAATGTCTCTTGGATGCTCTAAACGCGACGCCTAACCGTCTGGAGGATTCACAGTCCTCAAGTGTAATAAGTCTTCAGATCACACAGACAAGAAGACTCAAGTGATGCCCAATTTGCTCTGGCTCTGGGTGGTTATGGGTTTTCTCCTCACTAGGAATTTTCTCTCAAAGGCTTCGAGGTGGGTTGCTCTCAAACGACAAAAGCCGTGCACTGAAATCTGAGCAGCCAACCGTTTATGGTTGTGGGGGTGGGCTATTTATAGCCACTTGGCAACCCGACCTGGTTTGTCCGAAATGACCCTGGGTCACTAAGGAACTGACACGTGTCTCAACGGTCAGATTTCAAACTCTCGTGGAAACTTTACTTGGGCTACAAGCAAAGCTGACTTGTCCGGCTCTGGACAAGATTCACTCTCATTGTCTTCGCTCGAAGACATAGGTTTTTGATTTAGGCATCACTTCGATCATTCTGACTGGTTCTCCTGGACCCCACTTAACAGTACGGTGGTTCCTATGACTCAACACAGAATAAAAAGAACTACGAAAGATCTAAGTCTTCGAGTTCCATAGGCTTCATAACGTGTCTTGTTTTGTCATAGTCTTCAATGTGAATATCTTCATATACCACCTTTGTCTTCAATGTCTTCATACATTTTCAGGGGTCATCTCTGGTAGTAAAACCGAATCAATGAGGGACTTCTACTTGTGTTTTCCTGCAATTCTCACAAACACATTAGTCCCTCAACTAGGTTTGTCGTCAATACTCCAAAACCAACTAGGGGTGGCACTAGATGCACTTACACAAACATAGGCTTCCAATATATCAATCTTCATGTCTCGACCATTTCGAGACTCCTCATCATGTCAGTGATCACATCCGGGACTCCGAACAACCTTCGGTACATCAAAACATATAAACTCATAATATAACTGTCATCGTAACGTTAAGCGTGCGGATCCTACGGGTTCGAGAACTATGTAGACATGACCGAGACACGTCTCCCGTCAATAACCAATAGCGGAACCTGGATGCTCATATTGGCTCCTACATATTCTACGAAGATATTTATCGGTCAGACCGCATAACAACATACGTTGTTCCCTTTGTCATCCGTATGTTACTTGCCCGAGATTCGATCGTCGGTATCTCAATACCTAGTTCAATCTTGTTACCGGCAAGTCTCTTTACTCGTTCCGTAATACATCATCCCGCAACTAACTCATTAGTTGCAATGCTTGCAAGGCTTAATTGATGTGCATTACCGAGAGGGCCCAGAGATACCTCTCCGACAATCAGAGTGACAAATCCTAATCTCGAAATACGCCAACCCAACAAGTACCTTCGGAGACACCTGTAGAGCACCTTTATAATCACCCAGTTACGTTGTGACGTTTGGTAGCACACAAAGTGTTCCTCCGATAAATGGGAGTTGCATAATCTCATAGTCATAGGAACATGTATAAGTAATGAAGAAAGCAATAGCAACATACTAAACGATCGTGTGCTAAGCTAACGGAATGGGTCATGTCAATCACATCATTCTCCTAATGATGTGATCCCATTAATCAAATGACAACCCATGTCAATGGCTAGGAAACTTAACCTTCTTTGATCAACGAGCTAGTCAAGTAGAGGCATACTAGTGACACTCTGTTTGTCTATGTATTCACACATATATTATGTTTCCGGTTAATACAATTCTAGCATGAATAATAAACCTTTATCATGATATAAGGAAATAAATAATAACTTTATTATTGCCTCTAGGGCATATTTCCTACAGTCTCCCACTTGCACTAGAGTCAATAATCTAGATTACACAGTAATGATTCTAACACCCATGGAGCCTTGGTGCTGATCATGTTTTTCTCGTGGAAGAGGCTTAGTCAGCGGGTCTGCAACATTCAGATCCGTATGTATCTTGCAAATTTCTATGTCTCCCACCTGGACTAGATCCCAGATGGAATTGAAGCGTCTCTTGATGTGCTTGGTTCTCTTGTGAAATCTGGATTCCTTCGCTAAGGCAATTGCACCAGTATTGTCACAAAAGATTTTCATTGGACCCGATGCACTAGGTATGACACCTAGATCGGATATGAACTCCTTCATTTGCTGCTTCCGAAGCAGCTATGTACTCCGCTTCACATGTAGATCCCGCCACGACGCTTTGTTTAGAACTGCACCAACTGACAGCTCCTCCGTTCAATGTAAACACGTATCCGGTTTGCAATTTAGAATCGACCGGATCAGTGTCAAAGCTTGCATCAACATAACCATTTACGATGAGCTCTTTGTCACCTCCATAAACGAGAAACATATCCTTAGTCCTTTTCAGGTACTTCAGGATGTTCTTGACCGCTGTCCAGTGATCCACTCTTGGGTTACTTTGGTACCTCCCTGCTAGACTTATAGCAAGGCACACATCAGGTCTGGTACATAGCATTGCATACATGATAGGGCCTATGACTGAAGCATATGGAACATCTTTCATTTTCTCTCTATCTTCTGCAGTGGTCGGGCATTGAGTCTTACTCAACTTCACACCTTGTAACACATGCAAGAACCCTTTCTTTGCTTGATCCATGTTGAACTTCTTCAAAACTTTGTCAAGGTATGTGCTTTGTGAAAGTCCAATTAAGCATCTTGATCTATCTCTATAGATCTCAATGCCCAATATGTAAGCAGCTTCACCGAGGTCTTTCATTGAAAAACTCTTATTCAAGTATCCCTTTATGCTATCCAGAAATTCTATATCATTTCCAATCAGCAATATGTCATCCACATATAATATCAGAAATGCTACAGAGCTCCCACTCACTTTCTTGTAAATACAGGCTTCTCCAAAAGTCTGTATAAAACCCAATGCTTTGATCACACTATCAAAGCGTTTATTCCAACTCCGGGAGGCTTGCACTAGTCCATAAATGGATCGCTGGAGCTTGCACACTTTGTTAGCTCCCTTTGGATCGACAAAACCTTCCAGTTGCATCATATATAACTCTTCTTCCAGAAATCCATTCAAGAATGCAGTTTTGACATCCATCTGCCATATTTCATAATCATAAAACGCGGCAATTGCTAACATGATTCGGATGGACTTAAGCATCGCTACGGGTGAGAAGGTCTCATCGTAGTCAATCCCTTGAACTTGTCGAAAACCTTTTGCAACAAGTCGAGCTTTGTAGACAGTAACATTACCGTCAGCGTCAGTCTTCTTCTTGAAGATCCATTTATTCTCAATTGCTTGCCGATCAACGGGAAAGTCAACCAAAGTCCACACTTTGTTCTCATACATGGATCCTGCCGGTGTCAAAACCGGCGGATCTCGGGTAGGGGGTCCCGAACTCTGCGTCTAAGGTGGATGGTAACAGGAGGCAGGGAACACGATGTTTTATCCAGGTTCGGGACCTCTTGATGGAGGTAAAACCCTACGTCCTGTTTGATTTATTCTTGATGATATGAGTATTTGTAACATCCCAAATTTTCAATTTGGAATGTAATACATTAGATCATCAATGCATATCATATTTTATTTTGCATTTTGGTTGATCCTAGAAATTCTACGCAACTCAATGACCCACGGAGAGAGTTGGGGATTTCGTTATTTTCATATTTGAGTTTCCTCAAATTTTGAGAATAGGATCATTTGATTTTATTTATTTTATCATCAATTATTTCTATTACAAAAATATGAGAGAGGGAATAAAATGACTTTCCCAAAATAAAGAAATATTGAGGATTTAATAATAAAATCAAATAAGTTTTTATTTCGGAGTTTTCCGGTGTTTTATTTGAATTTAGGAAAAATGTGCGTTTTTCAAAATTGCATTTAGGTCCCAAATAAATGTTCACCTTGTGCGGCTTGATTTTAGAAGCCCATGAAAATTTATTTCGGAATTTTTGGAGTCGGTTTAGTATTTCTTTTTATTTTTCTTCCGAGCAAAATAAAAAAATGAACCGACCTACGGGCCGTGTCCGGATAGGACTCCGGCCCGAGGTGGCTTTATAAGCTCGCCCACCCGGGAACCCTAGCCCCAGCCGCCCGACCCCGCCGCCACCCGCGCCGCCGCCGCCACCCGCCGCCGAGGTTCGCCGCGCCTCGACTTCCGTGCCATCGGTTTTTTAAAAGAATTAGATCGGTTTTCGTCGGATTTTTCTGTCGGTTTTTTTAGATTCGGTTTTTTTAATAGATCGGTTTTTCCAGTTTATTTAAATAGAGAGCATTCGTCCGTTCGTTCGTTCTAGCGAGCGTTCGTAGTTTTTCTTTCTCTCGGATTAAATCCGCGATTTTTCTGATCGCGATTCCTGATCCGATTTTCGTTTTAGTATAACTTTTCGCTTCTTTATCGGAATCAGGCGATTCAAGCGCCTAGAGTTTCGTCTCGAAACCCTCTATCCGTTTAACCAACTTAAACAAGATTTTGCTACTGTAAAAATTTCCCTAGATCCATATTACTAGAACGAAGTGTTTTCTTTCGCCGTTTGACTTTCATTGCTTCGTTCGATTTGATTCTTTTTGCCAACCGGAGTTCTTAAGTTGAACCTTCTGGTTAGATCTCTTATTTGAGTTTTACCTGTGCATTAGATGAGTACTTATTGTATGCTTGTTTGTTTGTCTGCGATAGAATACCCGGAGTGCGCCGCCTGTTACTTCGAATCGTTAGGTTTCGCGGATCATCAGCAAGGCAAGTAACACTTTGATCATACCTTTTCTACTACCCAGTTTTCTTGCATTAGATCAATCCTCACACATTGCATGATTAGGATCTAATTAAATTGTGGGATGGGAAGTAGTTGAGGTAGTACCTATTACCTGTTTATTATCAAACCTTTGGGAGTTACTTCTGCGTTTGCTTATTATGCCATGCTATGCTAGTAGACGTGGATTGGGTGAGTGATATCCATGACAGATGTGAGATTGTTAATTAATGGTTTATCTAAGGTGGCAACTTAAACACACATCTTGGTGGATTGAGGCACCTGGGTATTCCAGGACTTGCCTGTTTTTCTTTTGGACCGCCACCTAGGCTCAAAGGGATCATGAGACTATTCATACTAGAAACTTCTGTGTGCAGCCACAAGCTATTATGGGCTCTAGCATAGTTGACTAAGTCATGCGAACTCTTACAGTGGTAGACTAGCAGATGTAGGGGATGTAGGTGGTACGGTCTACCCGATCGTAAGGTGCTAGCGCTTCTGAAAGACTATGTCTCGGTCATCCGTCTTCTCAAACACCATGTAGTGCGAGAAACCAAACGGAGGCGATCGAGTCTTGTGGGGAAAAGTGCGCAAACCTCTACAGAGTGTAATAAACTAATCATGGTTAGCCGTGTCCCCGGTTATGGACATCTTGAGTATCTAGTACTTGGATTATCATGTGAATCTCAACATGTTACTCTAAATTAATTTTGTTGGGTCATGTTTAATGATGATGCTTAATTGGGATTGAGAATACTATCAACCATTCTCAATGTTTAACAACTACCATGATAGTTAAAAAAATGTATTCCTTTGAAGTAGGGGAAAATTGGCTTTACGCAAAACTGTAACCATAGAGCTTTCCACCAGCCAAATATGCATATAGTATAGCTGTTTCATTCCATTACTCTCTATGTGTTACATTGACAGCATATTCCATGTGCTGACCCGTTTTCGGGCTGCAACATTAATGTTGCAGACTTTTCAGACGACGATTAAGGAGTTTTAGGTCGTGGTTCTATACTCAGTGATGCCGTTGGAGTTGATGGACTCACTTATCTTCCAAGCCTTCCGCTGTTATCGTTATTAGATGGCCTTAAGCCATATTTATTTGTAATAAGTTCTCTATGGAGACACTCGATGTAATAAGTGTGTGATTGCTACTCTGCTATAAATCCTCCGAGTACTGTGTGGTGTCAGCATTACTGATCCAGGGATGACACCGGAGCACAGAGATCGGACTGTTTGAGGTCTGGTCGCTACAGAGATGGTATCAGAGCACACGCTGACTGTAGGACACGACCACTAAGCTAAAGACCTAGATCACTATTCACTCTCTTCTCTTCTGACCTCTCATCTTTTCTACTCTTTAGGATGTCGGATGCAAGGAACAAGTTCACGCAACCGGATGAAGATACACCCTTTGGACGTCGCTTGAAGGATGTCACTAGATACCTGAACATAGGAGTACCAAGCTTCACCGGAACCTACAACACCACTTTACCTGAAGAAGAACGCTGGATGATTCAAGTTCAAGTTCCAGGAAGGACGTTCATGCCAGTCACTGAGCCCATAGAGTTTTCTTTTGATGCACCAACTTGGAGTCTAGGAAAGAGCATGGCAGCTCACATCGCCATGGGACGCATTGGAGAAGTCTACCGCAAGGATCTCAAGGATACTATCTACCAGATTTGTGGGCGTCGAGATGAACACTGGGAGATGATCAGCACCAGAAAGGATAGATCAATCGCAGCTTTTATCCAGGAGTTAAACTAGCACATTCGACGACAGGAGAACCAGATGTGCGCCGACATGATAGACCTGAAGAAGGCTAAGACTAGAATCAAGGAACTGGAGGAAGAACTCAAGGCTACACGTGAAGAGTATGAGGAGGAAATTGAAGTATTGGTGGAGAAGAATGACGACATGATCAAGAAGATTGGAATATTTATGGGAGGCCCTACGCCAGTAGATGAAGACGAAGAACCCAAGGATATTAGCCCGGAAGACTACATCATCATCGACGACACCGACTCAGATCCAGATAGTAGCGATGATGACTATGTTGATGAAGCCAGAGCAGATATCATGGAGTCTGCAACCGAAGAATATTTCTAGTAGACCACCTCATCAGTAGTAGTAGTCCACCATGTAAATATAGTAGTCCGAGCACTCTTGCGATAGTTAGATTGATTGTATGCCCTTGTTTGATTGAATGAAGGGAATTGTTTGCTTTTGCCTCATGTGCATATGGGTAGTGTTTTCTCTTTAGACCCCCTCTATTCTTACATCTCATCTTTTCTAAACCCTTAGATGCCTCCGAGACGTGACCCCGGATTTGCCTTTCCACCGGAGCTCACCCAGTTGATTCAGCAGCAGAACACATTGATGCAGTTGCTAGTCCAGAATCAGAATCAAGGGAACAACAACAACAACCCACCACCACCACCACCACTTGTTGACCACTTAGCCCGTTTTCTTAGGCTGAATCCGCTGGTGTTTTCCAGTAGCACCGAGCCGATAGTAGCAGATGATTGGCTCCGCAAGACAGCTAGGGAATTGACCACAGAAGGATGCACATATGCGGAGAAGGTGAAGTTTTCCGCACATCAGCTAGAAGGACCCGCAGCATCATGGTGGGAGAATTTCACAGCCACTTTCCCAGTTGACACTGTCACATGGGACCAGTTTCAGCAGGCTTTTCGTACTGCACATGTTTCAGCAGGAGCTATGGCCATGAAGAAGCGTGAGTTTCGCAACTTGCGCCAAGGAGGACGGACAGTTGGCCAGTATGTGGAGGACTTTAGTAAGTTAGCACGTTATGCCCCAGATGACGTCGCTACGGATGCAGCTAAGCAGGAGAAGTTTCTAGAAGGACTGAATGATGAGTTGAGCATGCAGTTGATGGTAGCCACCTTCAACAACTACCAAGAGTTGGTAGATCGTGCTCTTATGATTGAAGGGAAGCAGCGGCAAATTGAGAATCGCAAAAGGAAGTATGGACAAGGAAAGTACAATTCAGGAGCTCAGCAGAAGCCACGTTTTACCCCTAGACCGGGAGGACATTTCAGCATACCCATGGAGGAGGTAGCTCGCACAATCACAATGGCACCAAGAATGGTAATGGCAATGGAGGAAGCAACGGCCAGAACCGCACCAACCCATCAACCCCAGCCAAGAAGGACCTAAGCCAAGTCACTTGCTTTAAGTGTCAGAAGACCGAACATTATGCCAATGAATGTCCTGAAGGCCAAAATGGCAATGGAAGTTCTGGGAAGAAGCCTAACCCTTTCAACAGGGGACAGGTGAACCACGTTAGCGTGGAGGAGGTTGAAGCTCAGCCCGATGCAGTAATAGGTAAGTTTTTGGTTAAGTCATTTACTGCACTCGTTCTTTTTGATACCGGTGCATCGCATTCATACATCTCAAGGGGATTTGTGGATAAGTATAACCTATCAACCCAAGCCCTTAGGTCACCCATGTTAGTAACCTCGCCTGGAGCAGAGTATGTGGCTAGTCTATGGTGTGATCGGTTACCATTAAGGATTGGTAACTATGTTTTTCCCTCAGACCTAATAGTATTGGAATCTCAAGGATTAGATGTGATATTAGGCATGGATTGGTTATCAAAGTATGAAGGGAATATTGAATGTGCTAGTAAGTCAATTTTGCTTACCACCCCAGAAGGGAGAAGGATCAAGTATGTATCCCGACATGTGCCAAAGAGGACTCAAGTAAATTGCCTAACAGGAGTTGTGCAGGAGGAAGTACCAGTGGTAAGGGATTTTCCTGAAGTATTTCCAGAAGAGTTGCCAGGCATGCCACCGGATAGAGATATCGAGTTTTTGATTGAGCTATTGCCAGGCACAGGGCCAATATCAAAGAGACCATATAGGATGCCCGCAAAGGATTTGGTGGAAATTAAGAAGCAGATTAAGGAGTTACTGGATAAGGGATATATTCGCCCAAGTTCTTCGCCTTGGGGATCGCCAGTACTACTAGTGGAGAAGAAGGATGGATCGTTAAGGATGGTTGTTGATTATCGAGGATTGAATGAAGTAACGATCAAGAACAAGTACCCACTACCAATGATCAACGATCTGTTTGATCGATTGCAAGGAGCTAAGGTATTTTCCAAGATCGATCTGCGATCAGGATACCACCAGTTGAAGATTCAAGAACAGGATATACCTAAGACAACTTTTACCACCAGGTACGGGCTGTATGAGTATACCGTTATGTCATTTGGTCTGACTAACGCACCTGCCTATTTTATGAACATGATGAACAAAGTGTTTATGGAGTTCTTGGATAAGTTCGTCGTAGTGTTCATTGATGATATCCTGGTTTACTCGAAGAATGAAGAGGATCATAAGGAGCATTTGCGTTTGGTACTTGGAAAGCTCAGAGAACATCAATTATATGCCAAGTTCAGCAAATGTGAGTTTTGGTAGAAGGAAGTAGGATTCCTCGGACACGTTATATCTGGAGAAGGTATAGCAGTTGATCCCACTAAAGTTGATACCGTGACCAAGTGGGAAGCCCCAACAACAATTGGAGAGATCCGGAGTTTTCTTGGACTCGCAGGATACTACCGGAGATTTATTGAGAATTTCTCAAAGATTGCGAAGCCTATGACAGAGTTCTTAAAGAGAGATACCAAGTTCATATGGACAGAGGAATGTGAGGCAAGTTTCCAAGAGTTGAAGGAACGCTTAGTTACCTCACCAGTGTTGATTTTGCCAGACCAGACCAAAGATTATGAGGTGTATTGCGACGCTCCACGTCGAGGACTTGGAGCAGTGCTTATGCAGGAAGGGGGAGTTGTTTCATATGCCTCAAGACAACTGAAACCTCATGAGTTGAATTATGCCACGCATGATTTGGAGTTAGCAGCCGTAGTGCATGCTTTGAAAACATGGAGACATTTCCTCATTGGAAATCATTGTGAGGTGTACACGGATCATAAGAGTTTGAAGTACATTTTCACACAAAAGGAGTTGAATCTCAAACAAAGGAGATGGTTGGAGCTTATCAAGGATTATGGTATGAAATTGCATTATCACCCCAGAAAGGCTAATGTAGTAGCTGACGCATTAAGCCGTAAGAGCCATGTCAATACGTTAATGACGGGAGAAATACCCAAGGAGTTAGCGGATAATCTTCGTGAACTATGTGTGGAAATAGTTCCGAGAGGCTATGTAGCAGCATTGGAGATTCAGTCAACTTTGATGGATAGAATCAGAGAAGCTCAGAAAACTAACAAAGATATTGCCGCTATAAAGGAGAAACTGAGCAAAGGAAAAGCTAAAGGATTTCGTGAGGATGAGCACGACACCCTATGGTTTGAAGACCGCGTTTACGTGCCCAATGACCCGGAGATCAGGAAGTTGATTTTGCAAGAGGCACGCGATTCACCATATTCAATTCACCCAGGAAATACCAAGATCTATTTGGATTTGAAGGATATTTTCTGGTGGACCGGAATGAAGAAGGATATTGCGGAGTATGTAGCAGTTTGTGATGTATGTCAGAGAGTAAAGGCAGAGCATCAGAAGCCAGCAGGATTGTTACAACCCTTGCCGATACCCGAATGGAAGTGGGATAAGCTAGGCATGGATTTTATCACGGGATTGCCCAGGACTCATTCCGGCTATGACTCGATTTGGGTTGTAGTTGATCGATTGACAAAAGTAGCTCATTTCATCCCAGTAAAGACCACTTACACCAGTGTTAAGTTGGCAAAGATATACATGACCAGGATCGTATGTCTGCATGGAGTTCCAAGGAGTATCGTATCAGATAGAGGAACCCAGTTTACCTCAAAGTTCTGGAAGCAATTGCACGAAACTTTGGGTACCAGGCTAGAATTCATTATAGCTTTTCATCCACAGACAGATGGACAGACCGAGAGAGTCAATCAGATCTTGGAGGATATGCTGAGAGCTTGTGCGCTAGATTATGGATCTAGTTGGGATGATAATTTGCCATATGCAGAGTTCTCTTACAACAACAGTTATCAAACCGGTTTAAAGATGACCCCTTTCGAAGCCTTGTACGGAAGGAGGTGCAGGACACCGTTGCCATGGGACGAAGTTGGAGACCGCCAGTTGTTTGGACCTGACTTGATTAAAGAGTCTGAACAGAAGGTGAAGTTGATTCACGATAGGCTCAAGGTAGCCCAGTCCAGATAGAAGAGTTATGCAGATTCTAAACGCAAGGAGACAGTTTACGAAGTCGGAGATAGAGCTTATCTTCGAGTATCTCCACTTCGAGGAACAAAGCGTTTTGGAGTTAAAGGGAAGTTAGCACCACGATTTGTAGGACCATATCGAGTTTTGGAACGTATGGGAGAAGTGGCCTACAAGTTGGAATTGCCCGAAGGATTTTCAGGAGTTCATGATGTGTTCCACGTTTCCCAGTTAAAGAAATGTCACGCGGAGATGACTGACATACCGTTGAGAGACATAGTGCCCTTAGAAACTATTCAGTTGGATAACGATTTGACCTACAAGGAGAAGCCAATTAAGATCCTTGAGTTTGCCAGCCGAGTTACCCGCAGCAAGGTTATCAAGTTTTGCAAAGTTCAGTGGAGCCACCACACCGAGGATGAAGCCACCTGGGAGCGAGAGGAAGATTTGCTCAAGGACCACCCTCACCTATTTTCTAGCCAACCCGAATCTCGAGGGCGAGATTAATCTTAAGGGGGGTAGGTTTGTAACATCCCAAATTTTCAATTTGGAATGTTATACATTAGATCATCAATGCATATCATATTTTATTTTGCATTTTGGTTGATCCTAGAAATTCTACGCAACTCAATGACCCACGGAGAGAGTTGGGGATTTCGTTATTTTCATATTTGAGTTTCCTCAAATTTTGAGAATAGGATCATTTGATTTTATTTATTGTATCATCAATTATTTCTATTACAAAAATATGAGAGAGGGAATAAAATGACTTTCCCAAAATAAAGAAATATTGAGGATTTAATAATAAATCAAATAAGTTTTTATTTCGGAGTTTTCCGGTGTTTTATTTGAATTTAGGAAAAATGTGCATTTTTCAAAATTGAATTTACGTCCCAAATAAATGTTCACCTTGTGCGGCTTGATTTTAGAAGCCCGTGAAAATTTATTTCGGAATTTTTGGAGTCCGTTTAGTAATTATTTTTATTTTTCTACCGAGCGAAATAAAAAAACGAACCGACCTACGGGCCGTGTCCGAATAGGACTCCGGCCCGAGGTGGCTTTATAAGCCGGCCCACCCGGGAACCCTAGCCCCAGCCGCCCGACCCCGCCGCCACCCGCGCCGCCGCCGCCGCCCGCCGCCGCCGCCGCCGAGGTTCGCCGCGCCTCAACTTCCGTGCCATCGTTTTAAAAAAAAAGAATTAGATCGGTTTTCGTCGGATTTTTCCGTCGGTTTTTTTTAGATTCGGTTTTTTTGAATAGATCGGTTTTTCCGGTTTATTTAAATAGCGAGCGTTCGTCCGTTCGTTCGTTCTAGCGAGCGTTCGTAGTTTTTTTTTCTCGGATTAAATCCGCGATTTTTCTGATCGCGATTCCTGATCCGATTTTTGTTTTAGTATAACTTTTCGCTCGTTTATCGGAATCAGGTGATTCAAGCGCCTAGAGTTTCGTCTCGAAACTCTCTATCCATTTAACCAACTTAAACAAGATTTTGCTACTGTAAAAATTGCTCTAGATCCAAATTACTAGAACGAAGTGCTTTCTTTCGCCGTTTGACTTTCGTTGCTTCGTTCGATTTGATTCTTTTTGCCAACTGGAGTTCTTAAGTTGAACCTTCTGGTCAGATATCTTATTTGAGTTTTACCTGTGCATTAGATGAGTACTTATTGTATGCTTGTTTGTTTGTCTGTGATAGAATACCTGGAGTGCGCCGCCTGTTACTTCGAATCGTTAGGTTTCGCGGATCATCAGCAAGGCAAGTAACACTTTGATCATACCTTTTCTACTACCCAGTTTTCTTGCATTAGATCAATCCTCACACATTGCATGATTAGGATCTAATTAAATTGTGGGATGGGAAGTAGTTGAGGTAGTACCTATTACCTATTTATTATCAAACCTTTGGGAGTTACTTCTACGTTTGCTTATTATGCCATGCTATGCTAGTAGATGTGGATTGGGTGAGTGATATCCATGACAGATGTGAGATTGTTAATTAATGGTTTATCTAAGGTGGCAACTTAAACACACATCTGAGTGGATTGAGGCACCTGGGTATTCCAGGACTTGCCTGTTTTTCTTTTGGACCGCCACCTAGGCTCAAAGGGATCATGAGACTATTCATACTAGAAACTTCCGTGTGCAGCCACAAGCTATTATGGGCTCTAGCATAGTTGACTAAGTCGTGCGAACTCTTATAGTGGTAGACTAGCAGATGTAGGGGATGTAGGTGGTACGGTCTACCCGATCGTAAGGTGCTAGCGCTTCTGAAAGACTATGTCTCGGTCATCTGTCTTCTCAAACACCATGTAGTGCGAGAAACCAAATGGAGGCGATCGAGTCTTGTGGGGAAAAGTGTGCAAACCTCTGCAGAGTGTAATAAACTAATCATGGTTAGCCGTGTCCCCGGTTATGGACATCTTGAGTATCTAGTACTTGGATTATCATGTGAATCTCAACATGTTACTCTAAATTAATTTTGTTGGGTTATGTTTAATGATGATGCTTAATTGGGATTGAGAATGCTGTCAACCATTCTCAATGTTTAACAACTACCATGATAGTTAAAAAATTTATTCCTTTGAAGTAGGGAAAATTTGGCTTTACGCAAAACTGTAACCATAGAGCTTTCCACCAGCCAAATATGCATATAGTATAGCTGTTTCATTCCATTACTCTCTATGTGTTACATTGCCAGCATATTCCATGTGCTGGCCCGTTTTCGGGCTGCAACGTTAATGTTGCAGACTTTTCAAACGATGATTAAGGAGTTTTAGGTCGTGGTTCTATACTCAGTGATGCCGTTGGAGTTGATGGACTCACTTATCTTCCAAGCCTTCCGCTGTTATCGTTATTAGATGGCCTTAAGCCATATTTATTTGTAATAAGTTCTCTATGGAGACACTCGATGTAATAAGTGTGTGATTGCTACTCTGCTATAAATCCTCCGAGTACTGTGTGGTGTCAGCATTACTGATCCAGGGATGACACCGGAGCACAGAGATCAGACTGTTTGAGGTCTGGTCACTACAGTATTACAAGAGTTGATCTACCACGAGATCGGAGAGGCTAAACCCTAGAAGCTAGCCTATGGTATAATTGTTGTTGTCCTACGGACTAAAACCCTCCGGTTTATATAGACACCAGAGGGGGCTAGGGTTACACAAGGTCGGTTACAAAGGAGGAGATGTCCATATCCGTACTGCCTAGCTTGCCTTCCACGCCAAGTAGAGTCCCATTCGGAACGAGACGAAGTCTTCAATCTTGTATCTTCATAGTCTAACAGTCCGGCAAAAGGATATAGTCCGGCTGTCCGGAGACCCCCTAATCCAGGACTCCCTCAGTAGCCCCTGAACCAGGCTTCAATGACGAAGAGTCCGGCGTGCAGTATTGTCTTCGGCATTGCAAGGCGGGTTCCTCCTCCGAATACATCACAGAAGAATTTGAATACAAGGATAGTGTCCGACCCTGCAAAATAAGTTCCACATACCACCGTAGAGAGAATAATATTTCCACAAATCTAATCTGCTGACACGTTTTGGTAACATGACATTATGCCATGGCCTGGTAATTATTCGAACCGTTTCCTTTAAATAGCCCCGCACACAACGCAAGGCAGTTTCTTGACACGTCTTGTCAAAGCAGAGATCGTGTTTCCCTTATTACGGGATTCCCATCAATACGGGCGTGGGTAACCCAACCGCACCATCGATTACGGTGCTTGGGGGATAAGCGAGTTTTACCAGGCTAGTGGGGGCGCATAGTTTCGGCCGCCCTTATAAAGGGACAAGGTTTAACCTTTTTTCTACCCACGCCTTCTTCCTCCTTGCTCATCCACTCTTGCGCACTCGAGCTCCAACGCCCAAGCCCACATCCTTCCCCTCAACCTTCTCCAATCATGTCCGGAGCGGGAGGCAACCGGATGGCTTCCACCTTTACGGAGGGACACATCAAGAAGCTGCGCGGAGCCGGATACTTGGCCGCGAATATAGCGCATCGGCTGCCTGCTGCGGGGCAGATCGTTCCTACCCCTGAACCTCATGAGAGGGTAGTTTTCCTCCACCACTTCCTCGGCGGACCGGGGTTTCCCCTCCATCCATTCGTCCGCGGTCTCATGTTCTACTACGGGCTGGACTTCCATGATCTGGCCCCGAACTTCGTCCTCAACATTTTGGCGTTCATCGTCGTGTGTGAGGCTTTCCTCCGCATCCGGTCCCACTTCGGCCTGTGGTTAAAGACCTTCAATATCAAGCCGAAGGTGGTGGGCAGCCAACAAGCAGAATGCGGCGGAGCCATGGTGGGCAAGATGACCAACGTTATATGGCTTGAAGGCTCCTTCGTGGAGACCATAAAGGGGTGGCAATCGGCGTGGTTCTACATCACCGAGCCGCGCGACACCAAATGGGTGGCTGCCCCCAAGTTTCGATCCGGATTCCCTACACGGCTCACTTCCTGGAAAGAGAAGGGCTTGTCATGGGGTTCATTGGTGGAGCTAGACGGACTCCAGAAATGTATCCTGAACATGACAAGCAAGAAACTCAAGCTTGTCAACATAGTCCAGGTCATGCTCATCCGCCGGATCCTCCCGTGCCAACAACGGGACTTCAACTTGTGGGAGTTCGACCTGGCCCAGCACCAGACTCTGAGCGAGCTCTTCGACACGATGCACAAGGACGTCTGGAAGGTGCTGTTCAAGGGCGTCGAGGTCCCTCCCTCTCTCACCGAGGACCGCGGGCTAAGCGCGAAGCGCCGAGCGCATTCGGTGAGTTCTATACATCCGGTAGGATATTTATTTCCCCTAGCTTAACCATGTGCGGGGTCTGATCTCCATGCCTTTGACAGGACTGGGTGGAGACGTAGGGGCAGATTAACTGTCCGGCCCCTCTGCTCGAAGACACTGCAGACGCTCTCCTGATGGAGATGCTGACTCCGGCTCCTTACAAGGTGCCGGAGAAGACCAAGAAGGCCAAGGGAACCCGAAAGAGTTCCCGACGCCAGGTGTTATCGGACTCATCGTCCGATAACTCCGCGATGCACTCCTCCCCTAAAGACGAGGAGGAAGATGAAGATGCTCCCCCTCCAGTCGGGGGAGACAAGAAAAGGAACGCCGCCCCAACCGGGGGGGGCGAAGGGTCCAAGAAGGGAAGGACTCTCCTTCCGGACTACTCCACCACCGCCGCCGAAGGCGAAGACAAGTGGCTGCTCAGGGACAAGCCCCTGGCGAAGTCATAAGTATTCGGATGCCAGAGTAACTCATAGCATACCTTTGTCGCACTGCCTCTCCTAATGCCGAATTATGACTATGCAGACCGCCACGAGCCCGTATCGACGTATCGTCGGACGGCTCCCTGGGCTAGTTGGATATGGATAGCGATCCACTTCCGACCGCCACCTCCCCTTGCCCTACGGACAACGCCGAGGTATTGTCTCAAGAGGCACCGGGTCGAGGGGGGACAGTCCCGGAGGCGCCTCAAGGCGACCTTTCGGACTCCGGGAGCAGAGGGAGCAAGGCTCCCGAGGGCTCCGAGTTCGGCCCTCAGCCGAACACCGCGCCGGAACCCCCAGTGGTTCCAGACTCGGGCAGGCGGCCTCCTTCCAAAAGGGGCAAGACGCCTGTGCCGGTGACATCTGTCCATCTAGAGGCACTGGACAATCTGTTGGGAGCGCTTCGTAGCGCTTCCATTGATGAAGAGCACCGCACTATTATGAGTGCAGTGGTCCAGAAGGTTCAGTCTGCCAAGAGCGGATTGACTGAAGCCTGTGCTAGCCTTCTAACAGGCTTTGAGGTAAGTTTTTGAAATATAGGAGAAATATTACCGCATAGACAGTAGCCCCTGATGCTCTGTTCGGTGTTCACAAAGAAAAGCCGAATAGAGGATCAAACAATATCGCAGGAGTCTAATATAAGTATGTCAATATGTGTATGCAGGCTTCGCTGCTAGCATCTGTCGCACTGACTGCAGAGGTCATCGCACTGAAGCAGGACCCTAAAGGGTCCAAGGATGAGCTCGGCCTTGCCAAGAGGCAGCTCGAGGAGAACAAAGGTAAGTAGTACCTAGTCTATAGATATGTATAAAAAGAATGCGATTGCAAAATGACAGGATCATCGTAAATTTGCCAGGAGCCACGATCGAGGTGGCGACCCTGAAGCAAGCGCTATCCGAGGCCGAAAACAAAGCGGCCAAGGAGCGCACCGAGCGGGAAAGGCATGAGGCACGGGTGGGCAAGGTGCAGCAAGAGCTCCACGCTCTCGTGACGAAGCACGAGGCGTTGGAGCTTGACTTGAAGACGCGAGAGTCTGAGCTTGCCGCGGCCCTCGAAAGCGCAAAGAGCGCCAAGGACGAAGCCCAAAAGGCCCTCCAGGAGATTGATGCGATGAAGAAGATAGCGGCGGGTAAGGCATTCTATATGTAAAGCAAGCATGTGAAAGTAAATTACTTATTACTTACCCGAATCCGGAGCTCTCCAGGAGCATTCGCAGATTTGCCCCGCAGCGTGTCGAATGCCGCAACGTTTTACCAGGACGAGGAGGGAACCTCAACGGAGAAGTTGTTCTGGGCCCAATATACTGGGACCGAACACCCGGTGCCTATGAGTGACCAGCTAAAGCAGCTGGTCGAGCTACACAAGGCGGCCGAACAGCTCATGAAGGGCTTTATAGTACGGCTGTGGCCTGGCGACGCCCTTCCGGGCAGCTACTTCGGCCTGGTGAGGCGGCTTGTGGACGCCTGCCCACGACTGGAAGTCGTCAAGCGGTCCATCTGCATCGAAGGTGCATGTCGGGCTTTCGCCCGTGTGAAGGTGCAATGGGCCAAGCTAGACGCCCTGAAGATGATCAAGGAAAGGCCGCCAGAGGGCAAGGAGCATCGCCACCCCGAGATGTACTATGAGGGTGTCCTGAAGGGTGCCCGTCTCGTAGCGGACGAGTGTACCAAAGATACAATATTTGAGTAAACCCGCTCGTGTAATCCTGTATTCATGAAAACTTGTTCATATGCGTTATGCAACGCTTGTTTGAATTTAAAATATTACCTTCTGTTCGGTTGTTTATCAAATCTGAGAGATGGCTAGTCGTCGGCTTCTGCCCCCATGCCATGAGTGCTGGGGTGTTCGGGATAAACCTGAGCACTCTTGTTCCCATTTTTGGGTCCTTCGAGGGAGGTGCTCAGCACAACGAACAAGGCAATCGGACTATAATGCGTTATCACTCTCACTTAGCCAAAGAATTCTATAATTTTAAATTTTGGCGAAGCCCCTAGTATTCGGAAGGCCGAATCTGGGGCGCGATACACGCCTTAAGCCGAACAGGGCCGACTCCTCGCTCTAGGCGGCATAAGTCTTTAAGGACTCGAAAACCTCTCGAACAGCGACCAGTCTCTCGCCTTATCATGACAGTCAGTTTTAGCTTTCTCTACTGAGGTGCTTAGCCCAGCAGAACCGGGGCACAATCGCAGTAGTTCTCCCAGTGCTACCTTAGCCGATATAGCGGAACGTAAGGTACCAAAACATGGGAGCCGGGCAAACCCAACTATTGACCCAAGACATGATTCCGAGCTGATGCATATAATGCTATAAGTTCGGGGTGTCGCACTGTCGAAAGTGTTCGGGCTTCTCACGCCGTATTGTGGGGTATGCTGAAGCCCCTAGCGTATTGGCTGTACTAGAGTGTACGGGTGCTGGATGTCATGAATGAACATATATATATATATAAAGAAGAATGCAATAAAATCCTTAATGCAATGCATTGTTTATTAAAAAACGTGCATTAGAGCAGAATGATACAGGTAGTGCGATAAGCAAAAAGTAGGACTATGTCCCCTCCAAGGGCAAGCTGAGGAATAATATTAAAGCAAGTATTTCACTCATTATCGTAATCCACCTGGGAGTTCCGTGGTGTGATGTAGCTTGCTGCCTCCTTGGTTGCTGCATCATGTGTTCGGCAATCATGCTGCCGGACAGGGTTTCCAGAGATTAATGTCCTGAAATAGAGAAAAATAACAAAGCGGGAAGCCCCTAGTGCGGTTTAAGCCGCGTCTTGGGGCGTGCCGTAGTCGTGCCCCCTTCCCCGCATGTGCCCATGGTATTTTTAATGCGTAATTATGTACGCGTGGCACGGATTTCGCCGTTTGGCTGGGACCGGGGTGAGGGCCGCATTGCTATGCGAGCTCAGAACGTGCCAGGCGGTCCTGTTGCCGATTACTCCGGGCGCGCTTGAAGGTGTCCGGGTCCTTAAACGCCAACTAGTGGATTGCCTTAAGAGGCTGCTTTGCGCTTCCGCTGCGAGGGCCGCAGTGTGCTCCTCCGTTCGGAGAGAGCGCTCTGTGTTTCCATTAACTGTAATGACCCCCCGAGGTCCTGGCATCTTGAGCTTGAGGTATGCATAATGCGGTACCGCATTGAATCTCGCAAATGCGGTTCGCCCGAGCAGTGCATGATAACCACTGCGGAACGGGACTATATCGAAGATTAACTCTTCGCTTCGGACGTTATCCAGGGATCCGAAGACCACTTCCAGTGTGACTGAGCCTGTGCAATGGGCCTCTACACCTGGTATGACGCCTTTAAAGGTCGTTTTTGTGGGTTTGATCCTTGAGGGGTCTATACCCATTTTGTGCATTGTGTCCTGATAAAGCAGGTTCAGGCTGCTGCCGCCATCCATAAGGACTCGACTGAGGTGAAATCCGTCAATGATTGGGTCTAGGACCAGTGCGGCAAATCCACCATGACGGATACTAGTGGGGTGGTCCCTGCGATCGAAGGTGATCGGACACGAGGACCATGGGTTGAACTTTGGGGCGACTAGCTCCAACGCATACACGTCCCTGAGCGCACGCTTTCGCTCCCTCTTGGGGATGTGGGTTGCATATATCATGTTCACTGTCCGCACTTGTGGGGGGAACCTCTTCTGTCCTCCGGTGTTCGGCTGCCGGGGCTCTTCCTCGTCATCGCTATGTGGCCCCTTATCTTTGTTTTCAGCAACTAACTTGCCGGCCTGCTTGAACACCCAACAATACCTGTTGGTGTGGTCGGCTGGCTTGTCGGGGGTGCCGTGTATTTGACACGAGCGATCAAGTATGTGGTCCAAACTGGACGGGCCCAGAGTGCTTCTTTTAAATGGCTTTTTCCCCTGGCCGGGTTTAGAGCCTTTGAATCCGGCATTGACTGTCGTATCCTCGGTATTGTCGCTGTTAATGCAGTGTATATGTTTGTTGTGACGTGACCTGCCATTGCCATCCTTGGTATCCGAAGTACGACGGTTCTTTGATATGTTATTACCGCGAACTAGCCAGCTGTCTTCTCCCGCACAAAAGCGGGTCATGAGTGTCATGAGAGCTGCCATAGATTTCGGCTTTTCCTGACCAAGGTGCCGGGCTAGCCACTCGTCGTGGATGTTGTGTTTAAAAGCTGCTAGGGCCTCTGCATCCGGACAGTCGACGATTTGATTTTTCTTTGTTAGGAATCGTGTCCAGAATTGCCTGGCCGATTCCTATGGCTGTTGAATTATATGGCTCAAGTCATCGGCGTCTGGTGGTCGCACATAAGTGCTCTGAAAGTTGTCGAGGAATGCGGCTTCCAGATCTTCCCAACAGCCAATGGACTCTGCTGGCAAGCTATTGAGCCAATGCCGAGCTGGTCCTTTAAGTTTGAGTGGGAGGTATATGATTGCGTGTAGGTCATCACCGCGGGCCATGTGGATGTCCAGGAGGAAATCCTCGATCCATACCGCAGGATCTGTCGTGCCGTCGTATGATTCTATGTTTACGGGTTTGAAACCCTCTGGGATTTGATGATCCATTACTTCACCTGTGAAGCATAAGGGGTGTGCAGCACCTCTGTACTGGGCTATATCGCGACGCCGCTCCAATGAGTCTTGCCCGCTGTGTTCGGCCCGGCCGGATTTACTTTTACTGTATCCGGCGTGACGTTTATCGTCTCGCATAGTGGCGTGCCCTCGTGATCCGTAGATCGATCTTGCATGTTTTGCTTTGTCCTCCAATACGTCTCGCAGGTCTGGCGTGTTTCCCCATGCCTTTTTATTTGAATGGCGTCGGGGTGCAGGCTGAGCTTTTGGTTGGAATGCCTCTCTATCGCGGCCACGAGGTGGCCGATCAGCCGCGTCATACGCTTCTTCCTCCAGTTGGGGTAGCAACCTGCATTTTGGGTAACTCTTGGAGGGGCGTTCGAGTTTATATTCCTCGACCGCGAGGACTTCAGTCCATCTGTCAGCTAGCAGATCTTGATCAGCTTGAAGCTGCTGCTGCTTTTCCTTAAGGCTATTTGCCGTGGCTATAAGCCGGCGCTTGAAGCGCTCTTGTTCGACGGGATCCTCTGGCACGACGAATTCGTCATCATCGAGGCTTGCCTCGTCTTTGGAGGGGGCATGTAATTATCATCCTCCGCCTCTCCATCTGCCGCTCTCTCTGGAGGGCTGGCCTCTCCATCCTCCTGTCCTAGATCGTGCTGGAGGGGATTGTTGCCATCTTCGGCACTATCCGGAGTGTTATTATATCTTGTGCCGGTATCACCACTTTTGCTTTGGCGAGACTTAGAGCGGTGCCGCTGACGTTGGCGCTTGGGTTGCTTCTTGGAGGGGTCATCCTCCGTTGTCTCGTCGCCATTGCCTTATTTGGGTGTGTCCACCATGCATATATCGTATGATGAGGTGGCTGTCCAGTGCCCTGTGGGCAGTGGTTCCTATTCGTCTCCCGCATCATCGTCCATACATTCGATGTCTTCGGAGTCGAAGTCAAGCATGTCGGTTAAGTCGTCGGCAGTGGCTATGAAGTGGGTGGTGGGTGGGCGTCGAATTTCTTCGTCGTCCGCATCCCAATCCTGCCGGTCATAATCCGGCCAGGACTCTCCTGACAAAGAGAGAGACCTTAGTGAATTCAGTATGTCGCCGAAGGGAGAGTGTTGAAAGATATCCGCGGCAGTGAACTCCATGATCGGCGCCCAATCGGATTCGATTGGCAGGGGCGCGCATGGTTCAGAGTTCGGAGGAGAGTCCGGCAATGTGGAGTCATGGGCCTCGCGAAGGATAAGGTTGGTGTTCGGCTCGATCGTCGTTGAGGCTGCAGCCTCCACGGCGGGGTCTAGCCACCCGCCCTCGGTCGGCGCAGTTGGCTCCGAATTAAAGGTCGGAGCGGATGCGGGTGCGGCCTCCAGGGCACTGTTCGGCGGCAGAGCTAAATCATGCCCATCGTGACAGTGCGGCGCACTCGGCAGGGGCTCGAATCCGTCGAAGATCAAGTCTCCGCGGATATCGGCCGTGTAGTTTAAGCTTCCAAACCTGACCTGATGGCCAGGGGCGTAGCTTTCAATCTGCTCCATATGGCCAAGCGAATTGGCCCGCAGTGCAAAGCCACCGAATACAAAAATCTGCCCGGGGAGAAAAGTCTCACCCTGGACTGCATCGCTAACGATGATCAAAGGAGCCATCAAGCCTGATGATGACGACACAGAGGAACTCTCAATGAAAGCACCAATGTCGATGTCAAAACCGGCGGATCTCTGGTAGGGGGTCCCGAACTGTGCGTCTAAGGTGGATGGTAACAGGAGGCAGGGAACACAATGTTTTACCCAGGTTCGGGACCTCTTGATGAAGGTAAAACCCTACGTCCTGCTTGATTTATTCTTGATGATATGAGTATTACAAGAGTTTATCTACCACGAGATCGGAGAGGCTAAACCCTAGAAGCTAGCCTATGGTATGATTGTTGTTGTCCTACGGACTAAAACCCTCCGGTTTATATAGACACCAGAGCGGGCTAGGGTTACACAAGGTCGGTTACAAAGGAGGAGATGTCCATATCCGTACTGCCTAGCTTGCCTTCCACGACAAGTAGAGTCCCATCCGGACACGAGACGAAGTCTTCAATCTTGTATCTTCATAGTCTAACAGTCCGGCAAAAGGATATAGTCCGGCTATCCGGAGACCCCCTAATCCAGGACTCCCTCAGATCCCATCTCAGATTTCATGGCTTCAAGCCATTTTGCGGAATCTGGGCTCACCATCGCTTCTTCATAGTTCGTAGGTTCATCATGATCTAGTAGCATGACTTTCAGAATAGGATTACCGTACCACTCTGGTGCGGATCTTACTCTGGTTGATCTACGAAGATCAGTATCAACTTGATCTGACGTTTCATGATCATCATCATTAACTTCCTCACTAGTTGGTGTAGGTGTCACAGAAACCGATTTCTGTGATGTACTACTTTCCTATAAGGGAGCAGGTACAGTTACCTCATCAAGTTCTACTTTCCTCCCACTCACTTCTTTCGAGAGAAACTCCTTCTCTAGAAAGGATCCATTCTTGGCAACGAATGTCTTGCCCTCGGATCTGTGATAGAAGGTGTACCCAACAGTCTCCTTTGGGTATCCTATGAAGACACATTTCTTCGATTTGGGTTCGAGCTTATCAGGTTGAAGCTTTTTCACATAAGCATCGCAGCCCCAAACTTTAAGAAACGACAACTTTGGTTTCTTGCCAAACCACAGTTCATAAGGCGTCGTCTCAACGGATTTTGATGGTGCCCTATTTAACGTGAATGCGGCCGTCTCTAAAGCATAACCCCAAAACGATAGCGGTAAATCTGTAAGAGACATCATAGATCGCACCATATCAAGTAAAGTGCGATTACGACGTTCGGACACACAATTACGTTGTGGTGTTCCAGGTGGCGTGAGTTGCGAAACTATTCCGCATTTTTCAAATGTAGACCAAACTCGTAACTCAAATATTCTCCTCCACGATCAGATCATAGAAACTTTATTTTCTTGTTACGATGATTTTCAACTTCACTCTGAAATTCTTTGAACTTTTCAAATGCTTCAGACTTATGCTTCATTAAGTATATATACCCATATCTGCTTAAATCATCTGTGAAGGTGAGAAAATAACGATATCCGCCATGAGCCTCAACATTCATCGGACCACATACATCTGTATGTATGATTTCCAACAAATCTGTTGCTCTCTCCATAGTACCGGAGAATGGCGTTTTAGTCATCTTGCCCATGAGGCACGGTTCGCAAGTACCAAGTGATTCATAATCAAGTGGTTCCAAAAGTCCATCAGTATGGAGTTTCTTCATGTGCTTTATACCGATATGACCTAAACGGCAGTGCCACAAATAAGTTGCACTATCATTATCAACTCTGCATCTTTTGGCTTCAACATTATGAATATGTGTATCACTACTATCGAGATTCATCAAAAACAGACCACTCTTCAAGGGTGCATGACCATAAAAGATATTACTCATATAAATAAAACAACCATTATTCTCTGATTTAAATGAATAACCGTCTCGCATCAAACAAGATCCAGATATAATGTTCATGCTCAACGCTGGCACCAAATAACAATTATTTAGGTCTAATACTAATCCCGAAGGTAGATGTAGAGGTAGTGTGCCGACCACGATCACATCGACTATGGAACTGTTTCCCACGCGCATCGTCACCTCGTCCTTTGCCGGTGTTCGCTTAATCCGTAGTCCCTGTTTCGAGTTGCAAATATTAGCAACAGAACCAGTATCAAATACTCAGGTGCTACTGCGAGCTCTAGTAAGGTACACATCAATAACATGTATATCACATATACCTTTGTTCACCTTGCCATCCTTCTTATCCGCCAAATACTTGGGGCAGTTCCGCTTTCGGTGACCAGTCTGCTTGCAGTAGAAGCACTCAGTTTCAGGCTTAGGTCTAGACTAGGGTTTCTTATCCTGAGCAGCAACTTGCTTGCTATTCTTCTTGAAGTTCCCCTTCTTCTTCCCTTTGCCCTTTTTCTTGAAACTAGTGGTCTTGTTGACCATCAACACTTGATGCTCCTTCTTGATTTCTACCTCCGCAGCTTTTAGCATTGCGAAGAGCTCGGAAATTGTCTTATTCATCCCTTGCACATTATAGTTCATCACAAAGCTCTTGTAGCTTGGTGGCAGTGATTGAAGAACTCTATCAATGACACTATAAACCGGAAGATCAACTCCCAGCTGAGTCAAGTGATTATGGTACCCAGACATTCTGAGTATATGTTCACTGACATAACTATTCTCCTCCATCTTGCAGCTGTAGAACTTACTGGAGACTTCATATCTCTCAATCCGGGAATTTGCTTGAAATATTAACTTCAACTCCTGGAACATCTCATATGCTCCATGACGTTCAAAACGTCGTTGAAGTCCCGGTTCCAAGCCGTAAAGCATGGCACACTGAACTATTGAGTAGTCATCAGCTTTGCTCTGCCAGACGTTCTTAACGTCATCAGTTGCATCAGCGGCAGGCCTGGCACTCAGCGGTGCTTCCAGGACGTAATTCTTCTGTGCAGCAATGAGGATAATCCTCAAGTTACGGACCCAGTCCGTGTAATTGCTACCATCATCTTTCAACTTTGCTTTCTCAAGGAACGCATTAAAATTCAACGGAACAACAGCACGGGCCATCTATCTACAATCAAACATAGACAAGCAAGATACTATCAGGTACTAAGTTCATGATAAATTTAAGTTCAATTAATCATATTACTTAAGAACTCCCACTTAGAAAGACATCCCTCTAATCCTCTAAGTTACCACGTGATCCAAATAAACTAAACCATAACCGATCATCACGTGAAATGGAGTAGCTTTCAATGGTGAACATCACTATGTTGATCATATCTACTATATGATTCAGGCTTGACCTTTCGGTCTCAGTGTTCCGAGGCCATATCTGCATATGCTAGGCTCGTCAAGTTTAACCTGAGTATTCTGCGTGTGCAAAACTGGCTTGCACCCGTTGTAGATGGACGTAGAGCTTATCACACCCGATCATCACGTGGTGTCTGGGCACGACGAACTTTGGCAATGGTGCATACTCAGGGAGAACACTTTTATCTTGAAATTTAGTGAGAGATCATCTTATAATGCTACCGTCAATCAAAGCAAGATAAGATGCATAAAAGATAAACATCACATGCAATCAATATAAGTGATATGATATGGCCATCATCATCTTGTGCTTGTGATCTCCATCTCCGAAGCAGCGTCATGATCACCATCGTCACCTGCGCGACACCTTGATCTCCATTGTAGCATCGTTTTCGTCTCGCCAATCTTATGCTTCCATGACTATCGCTACCTCTTAGTGATAAAGTAAAGCATTACAGGGCGATTGCATTGCATACAATAAAGCGACAACCATATGGCTCCTGCCAGTTGCCGATAACTCGGTTACAAAACATGATCATCTCATACAATAAAATTTAGCATCATGTCTTGACCATATCACATCACAACATGCCCTGCAAAAATAAGTTAGACGTCCTCTACTTTGTTGTTGCAAGTTTTACGTGGCTACTACGGGCTTAGCAAGAACCGTTCTTACCTACGCATCAAAACCACAACGATAGTTTGTCAAGTTGGTGCTGTTTTAACCTTCGCAAGGACCGGGCATAGCCACACTCGGTTCAACTAAAGTTGGAGAAACTGACACCCGCCAGCCACCTATGTGCAAAGCACGTCGGTAGAACCAGTCTCGCATAAGCGTACGCGTAATGTCTGTCTGGGCCGCTTCATCCAACAATACCGCCGAACCAAAGTATGACATGCTGGTAAGCAGTATGACTTATATCGCCCACAACTCACTTGTGTTCTACTCATGCATATAACATCAACGCATAAAACCTGGCTCTGATACCACTATTGGGGAACGTAGTAATTTAAAAAAAATTCCTACGCACACGCAAGATCATGGTGATGCATTGCAATGAGAGAGGAGAGTGTTGTCCACGTACCCTCGTAGACCGAAAGCATAAGCGTTAGCACAATGCGGTTGATGTAGTTGTACGTCTTCATGATCCGACCGATCAAGTACCGAACATACGGCACCTCCGAGTTCAGCACACGTTCAGCCCGATGACGTCCCTCGAACTCTGATCCAGCCGAGTGTTGAGGGAGAGTTTCGTCAGCACGACGGCGTGGTGACGATGTTGATGTTCTACCGACGCAGAGCTTCGTCTAAGCACCGTTATAGTATTGTCGAGGTGGACTATGGTGGAGGGGGGGCACCGCACACGGCTAAGAGATCAATGATCAATTGTTGTGTCTCTAGGGTGCCCCCTGCCCCCGTATATAAAGGAGCAAGGGGGGTGTGGCCGGCCAAGGGAGAGGGCGCACCAGGAGGAGTCCTACTCCCATTGGGAGTAGGACTCCCCCCTTTCCTAGTTGGATTAGGACTTGAGGGGGAAGGAGTGGAGGAGAAGGAAGGAAGGGGGGCGCCACCCCCCTCTCCTTGTCCTATTCGGACTAGGGGGGAGGGCGCGCGGCTAGCCCTTGCCTCCTCTCCTCTCTTCCACCTAGACCCACTAAGGCCCATTTGATTCCCAGGGGGTTCCGGTAACCTCCCGGTACTCCGGTAAAATCTCGATTTTACCCGGAACACTTCCGATATCCAAACATAGGCTTCCAATATATCAATCTTCATGTCTCGACCATTTCAAGACTCCTCGTCATGTCCGTGATCACATCTGGGACTCCGAACAACCTTCGGTACATCAAAACATATAAACTCATAATATAACTATCATCATAACATTAAGTGTGCGGACCCTACGGGTTCGAGAACTATGTAGACATGACCGAGACACGTCTCCGGTCAATAACCAACAGCGGAACCTGGATGCTCATATTGGCTCCTACATATTCTACGAAGATCTTTATTGGTCAGACCACATAACAACATACATTGTTCCCTTTGTCATCGGTATGTTACTTGCCCAAGATTCGATCGTTGGTATCTCAATACCTAGTTCAATCTCGTTACCGGCAAGTCTCTTTACTCGTTCCGTAATACATCATCCCGCAACTAACACATTAGTTGCAATGCTTGCAAAGCTTAAGTGATGTGCATTACCGAGAGGGCCCAGAGATACCTCTCCGACAATCGGAGTGACAAATCCTAATCTCGAAATACGCCAACCCAACAAGTACCTTCGGAGACACCTATAGAGCAGCTTTATAATCACCCAGTTACGTTGTGACGTTTGGTAGCACACAAAGTGTTCCTCCGGTAAACGGGAGTTGCATAATCTCATAGTCATAGGAACATGTATAAGTCATGAATAAAGCAATAGCAACATACTAAACGATCATGTGCTAAGCTAATGGAATGGGTCATGTCAATCACATCATTCTCCTAATGATGTGATCCCGTTAATCAAATGACAACCCATGTCAATGGCTAGGAAACTTAACCATCTTTGATCAACGAGCTAGTCAAGTAGAGGCATACTAGTGACACTCTGTTTGTCTATGTATTCACACATGTATTATGTTTCCAGCTAATACAATTCTAGCATGAATGATAAACATTTATCATGATATAAGGAAATAAATAATAACTTTATTATTGCCTCTAGGGCATATTTCCTTCACAGTGGCAGATAGGGCTTGAGAGAATATTGATCTTACCTTTAGCTCCTTGTGGGTTCGACACTCCATACTTATCACTTCAACCTTTGGAAATTGCTACGATGATTCCTTGCACTTGGGGATTATCAGCTAGCGAGATACCATCTTGTCATATCATACCATGATTGTTTTGAGAAAGTGTTGTCATTCGAGATTTATTATTATTGCTCGCCAGTTGATTATGCCATTGATATGAGTAAACATGAGACCTAAATGTTATTGTGAATATGTTAGTTCATAATCTTTGCTGAAAACCTAAATGTTGGCTTTACATATTTACAACAACAAGAGCAAACAGAGTTTGTAAAAGTTTTTCTTTATCACTTTTAGTTTATCAACTGAATTGCTTGAGGACAAGCAAAGGTTTAAGCTTGGGGGAGTTGATACGTCTCCGTCGTATCTACTTTGCCAAACACTTTTGCCCTTGTTTTGGACTCTAACTTGCATGATTTGAATGGAACTAACCCGGACTGATACTGTTTTCAGCAGAATTGCCATGGTATTATTTTTGTGCAGAAATAAAAGTTCTCGGAATGACCTGAAAATCAACGGAGAATTATTTTGGAATATATAAAAAAATACTAGAATAAAGATCCACGTCAGGGGCCCCACCACATGCCCACAAGGGTGGGGGCGCGCCCTACCCCCCTGGGCGCGCCCCCCTTCCTTGTGGGCCCCCTGTTGCTCTACCGACCTCAACTCCAACTCCATATATTCGTGTTCGGGGAGAAAAAATCAGAGAGAAGGATTCATTGCGTTTTACGATATGGAGCCGCCGCCAAGCCCTAAACTCTCTCGGGAGGGCTGATCTGGAGTCCGTTCGGGGCTCCGGAGAGGGGAATCCATCGCCATTGTCATCATCAACCTTCCTCCATCACCAATTTCATGATGCTCACCGCCATGCGTGAGTAATTCCATCGTAGGCTTGCTGGACGGTGATGGGTTGGATGAGATTTATCATGTAATCGAGTTAGTTTTGTTAGGGTTTGATCCCTAGTATCCACTATGTTCTGAGATTGATGTTGCTATGACTTTGCTATGCTTAATGCTTGTCACTAGGGCCCGAGTGCCATGATTTTAGATCTGAACCTATTATGTTTTCATGAATATATGTGAGTTCTTGATCCTATATTGCAAGTCTATAGTCACCTACTATGTGTTATGATCCGGCAACCCCAAAGTGACAATAATCGGGACCACTCCCGGTGATGACTGTAGTTTGAGAAGTTCATGTATTCACTATGTGTTAATGCTTTGGTCCGGTACTCTATTAAAAGGAGGCCTTAATATCCCTTAGTTTTCAATAGGACCCCGCTGCCACGGGAGGGTAGGACAAAAGATGTCATGCAAGTTCTTTTCCATAAGCACGTATGACTATATTCGGAATACATGCATACATTACATTGATAAACTGGAGCTAGTTCTGTGTCACCCTATGTTATGACTGTTACATGATCGATCGCATCCGCCATAATTTTGTATCACCGATCCAATGCCTACGAGCTTTCCATATATTGTTCTTCGCTTATTTACTTTTCCGTTGCTACTGTTACAATTACTATAAAATACCAAAAATATTACTTTTGCTACCGTTACTTTTGCCATCGTTACCACTACTATCATATTACTCTGCTACTAAATACCTTGCTGCAGATATTAAGTTTCCAGGTGTGGTTGAATTGACAACTCAGCTGCTAATACTTGAGAATATTCTTTGGCTCCCCTTGTGTCGAATCAATAAATTTGGGTTGAATACTCTACCCTCGAAAACTGTTGTGATCCCCTATACTTATGAGTTATCAAGATGGAATTCAAAACCTCCAATGGTGATCGTTGAAATTTTTCCAATAGAGTTGATACTGTTGACTTGAGGATGTTTTCTCGGAAAGTGCACCACATGCTCATTACCATTAACATGAAAAGTGACATTGCCTTTGTCGCAATCAATAACAGCCCATGTAGTATTCAAAAAGGGTCTAACAAGAATAATAGGCATACTATCATCCTTGGGAATGTTAAGAATAACAAAGTCCATTAAAATAGTAACGTTTGCAACCACAACAGGCACATCCTCACAAATACCGACAGGTATAGCAGTTGATTTATCAGCCATTTGCAAAGATATTTCAGTAGGTGTCAACTTATTCAAATCAAGTCTACGATATAAAGAGAGAGGCATAACACTAACACCGGCTCCAAGATCACATAAAGCAATTTTAACATAGTTTCTTTTAATGGAGCATGGTATAGTTGGTACTCCTAGATCTCCTAGTTTCTTAGGTATTCCACCTTTAAAAGTATAATTGGCAAGCATGGTGGAAATTTCAGCTTCCTGTATCTTTCTTTTATTTGTAACAATATCTTTCATATACTTAGCATAAGGATTCATTTTAAGCATATCAGTCAAACGCATACGCAAAAAGATAGGTCTAATCATTTCAGCAAAGCGCTCAAAATCCTCATCATCCTTTTTCTTGGATGGTTTAGGAGGAAAAGGCATGGGTTTCTGAACCCATGGTTCTCTTTCTTTACCGTGCTTCCTAGCAACGAAGTCTCTCTTATCATAACACTGATTCTTTGATTGTGGGTTATCAAGATCAACGGCAGCCTCAGTCTCTACATCATTGTTATTGCTAGGTTGAGCATCAACATCAACATCATCATTAACATTATCACTAGGTTCATGTCCATTACTAGATTGTGTTCCAGCATCAGAAATAGAAATATCATTGGGATTCTCAGGTGTGTCAACAACAGGTTCACTAGAAGCATGCAAAGTCCTATAATTTTTCTTTTTCTTCTTTTTAGAAGGACTAGGTGCATCAACATTACTTCTCTGAGAATCTTGCTCAACTCTAACAGCATTATCATTTTTACCCCCTCTAGTCACGGAACAACTCTAACAGCATTATCATTTTTCTTATTATTTAATTCATTGAGCAAATCATCTTGTGCTTTAAGCACTTGTTCTACTTGAGTGGTAACCATAGAAGCATGTTTACTAATAAGTTTAAGTTCACCTTTAACTCTAAACATATAATCACTCAAGTGTTCAATCATATAAGCATTACGTTTCAATTGTACCAACATAAGCATTGAAGTTTTCTTGTTTAACAATAAAATTATCAAACTCATCCAAGCATTGGCTAGCAAACTTAGTAGATGGGATTTCACCTTATCAAATCTATAGAGAGAATTTACCTTTACTACCTGTGTCGGGTTATCAAGACCATGTATTTCTTCAATAGGTGGTAAATTCTTAACATCTTCAGCTTTAATACCCTTTTCTTTCATAGATTTCTTTGCCTCTTGCATATCTTCAGGACTGAGAAATAGAATACCCCTTTTCTTCGGAGTTGGCTTAGGAGTTGGCTCAGGAAGTGTCCAATCATTATCATTACTCAACATATTATTCAATAGCAATTCAGCTCGATCAATAGTTCTTTTCCTGAAAACACAACCAGCACAACTATCCAGGTGGTCTCTCGAAGCGTCGGTTAGTCCATTATAAAAGATATCAAGTATTTCATTTTTCTTGAGAGGATGATCAGGCAAAGCATTAAGTAATCGGAGAAGCCTCCCCCAAGCTTGTGGGAGACTCTCTTCTTTAATTTGCACAAAATTATATATTTCCCTTAAGGCGGCTTGTTTCTTATGAGCCGGGAATTATTTAGGAGAGAAGTAATAAATCATATCCTGGGGACTACGCACACAACTAGGATCAAGAGAATTAAACCATGTTTTAGCATCACCCTTTAATGAGAACAAAAATAACTTCAGGATATAGTAGTAACAAATTTTTTCCTCATTAGTGAATAGGGTGGCTATATCATTCAATTTAGTAAGATGTGCCACAACAGTTTCAGATTCATAGCCATAAAAAGGATCAAATTCAACCAAAGTAATTATCTCAGGATCGACAGAGAAATCATAATCCTTATCAGAAATACAGATAGTTGAAGTAGCAAAAGCAGGGTCATATTTCATTCTAGCATTCAAAGATTTTTCTTTCAGCTTAGCTAACAGTTTCTTAAGATCATATCTATCCTTGCAAGCTAAAAGATCTCTAGCAGTTTCTTCATCCATAACATAACCCTCAGGTACATCAGGCAATTCATATCTAGGGGGAGAATCTTCATCATCACTTTCATCAATATTATCAGTTTCAATAATTTCATTCTCTCTAACCCTAGCAAATTGTTCATCGAGAAATTCACCTAACGACACAGTATTATCAAGTATAAAAGTAGTTTCATCATAAGCATCATGCATAGCAGAAGTGGCATCATCAATAATATGCGAGATATCAGAATAAATAGCAGGAGTAGGTGTCGCAAGTTTACTCAAAACAGAAGGTGAATCAAGTGCAGAGCTAGATGGCAGTTCCATACCTCACCTCGTAGTTGAGGGAAAAATCTTGGTTCTTTCATCTTTCAAGTTCCTCATAGTGATCAACAGATATAAATCACAAGTGCCTCAAAGAATAGAGCTATGCTCCCCGGCAATGGCGCCAGAAAATAGTCTTGATAACCCACAAGTATAGGGGATCGCAACAGTTTTCGAGGGTAGAGTATTCAACCCAAATTTATTGATTCGACACAAGGGGAGCCACAGAATATTCTCAAGTATTAACAGTTGAATTGTCAATTCAACCGCACCCGAAAGACTTAATATATGAAGTAAAGTATTTAGTAGCAAAGTAATATGGAAGTAACGGTAATGGTGGCAAAAGTAACAGTAGTAGTTTCAACCGCACCTGAACTTTTATTTCTACACAAAAATAACACCATGGCAATTCTGCTGAAAACAGTGTCAGTCCGGGTTAGTTCCATTCAAATTATGCAAGTTAGAGTTCAAAACAAGGTCAAAAGTGTTTGGAAAAGTAGATACGATGATGACGTATCAGTACACACATAAGGATATACTCCCACCGTTCATAAATACATACAACATACAGACTCAAATAAATGAACAAATACACTAAAACATGTTTATATGCATATAATTCATTAAAAATTAGCATCTTATAATTGTGGAGGGGGTCTTATTTTAAGAAATAGACATTTTAGTTAGTTTTTATGCAATATTTTTCAAACATAATTCTTTCTTAAAAAGCACCCAAAAGTCGTTAAAAATACCCAAAGGACATCTTATAACTGAAGTTTATCCTGGAAAACATACAATGAAAAAACCAGGAACTCCTGAGGTGAGATTTGAACTTAGGTTGGCGACATCCCCTTCGGGTAATGTGTACCAGTTGGCCTCTGCTCGATTCTCCGGAAAACATACAATGAAAAGACAACAAAACACAAAATGACTAGAAAAAGTAAAATTACATTAAAAAAACCATATTGATCGTCTCCTTCCTTCAATTGTACCAGCAAGGAGGGAAAGAGACACATGCATACACCCATCTCATACCCTACTTTGAAGACCGTATCACTCGTCTCTAGAAACGAGATCCAATAACTGCTAGAGAAATATCGGTTGGGGCATCACTCCAAGCAACACAAAATTGCAATCATTCGTCGTCAGTCCAGAAGGTTGGAGAAATCGGATCATGTCACAAAAGAGGTCATAATCGATGTACCAAGATCCGCTCAGCTGCCAAGATTTGAAGAGAGCCGAAAAATTTGGCAACGCCTACCCTTACAGGTCATTCATTCGCCAACGACCGATCGGACGTCGTTGAGGTAGGAGAGACTGGAGAGACATTATTCCAATGTATCATCGCCGCCACCACTCATAGATGCTACCGCGAAAACAAAAACCTAGGAGAAACAACAACTAAGAAAAAGGAAAGGGAAAGATTCCCACTGCCCTAGCCACCGATGAACCACCAGGCAGGAAAGACAAAGAGAAGGGGGGAGAGGCAGCGACGTGGAAGAGACTGTGACAGCAAGAGTTAGGGACAAGGGGCTGCTGTTGCCATGACACAACTCTTTGGATAATATAATTCTCCTCTTTTTGCGAGAAAACAATATAATTCTCCTTTTAACTAGACAGTATCATAAGAGCAACTCCAATGGGGCGACCCATTTCGCCCGCCCGCGTCCGTTTGGGTCGGCGCGGACAAAAGTGGCAGCCCAATGCACCGACCCAAACGGGCGCGCGTCCGTTTTTCGTCCGCGGGCGACCCATTCCCGGCTCAATTTTGAGCCGGATTTGCGTCGGCGCCGACAAGAGACGGACGCGCGCGCGTGCCGACTCCTCTCCCTGGGCCCGGCGGTCGGTGGCAGCCACCACCATTTCCCCCCATTTTCCCCAAAAACACTCCTGACCGCGCGTGCTCCCACCCCCCAACCAGCCATGGAGGACGCCATCGACCTCGACCTCGACGCCGCCGCCGGCCTCGCCTCCCTCGCCTTGTCCGGCGCCGCGCCCCCTCCGGCAAAGGCAAGCCTCGTGCCCCGTGCAAGACCGCCGCCGCGACCAAGCCAAAGAAGGCGCTGACGCCCGAACAACAGGCAAGGGAGTCGGCCAAGAGGAAGGGCCGGAGGCATGCCGCGGACGCGAGGGATGAGGCCGCCGCCGTCGCCGCCACGCAGCAGGAGTTCACCAACGCCCGCTTCGCGGCGGCAATGAGGGAGGCGCTCTACATGCTGGGGATAAACCCTAGCTAGCACAGCCTCGTCCAAGCCGCCATCGCCACGGCCAGCACCGGCTCGTCGGCGTTTCCTCGGATGGTGCTGCCCGACTCACCGCGCGCGTCGGCTTGCAACCCGATCCCCGGCTTCCACATCTACCCGCAGGCCTCCGGCCTCTCCGGGGAGTGCTCGCCCGACGTGAGCGTGGTCGCGCCTTCCATGCCCGCGCCCGCGCCCATCGACCTCAACGCCACCCCGCGGTCGGTGGCTCGTCATCCGGCGGCACGAGGAAACGCGCTTGGCAGACGCCGGCCGGCGGGCTCCTGGACGCCCGTAACCTGTTTGAAGAAATGTCGTCCACCGTCGACGAGGACTACATGCAAAACCTCATCTTCGAGGGTGTTGCGTCGGGCGCTGGCTACGATCCCGACGAGACACAAAGCCAGGACGACCGCTGGCTATGATCCCGATCAGACGGCCTTCATGCATGATCAGGTGGGCATCGACCTAGACGGCTTCCCCCTCGACCACGAGTTCCCGGACGACTATGGGCTAGAGGAAGAGGACGAGTGCGGCATCGAGGTGGAGCCTTTGTTCGAGGACGAGCTCGCCAACCAAGCCGCCGGTCCTAAGCCGAAGCGCAAGAGCAAGCGCACGAAGGCGTACACAGCTACCGAGGACAAACTTCTTTGCGAGTGTTGGCGAGACATTTGACAAGACCCAAAGACGGGCGCCGAGCAAAAGCATTCAACCTTTTGGACTCGTGTGCACCGAGAGTTTCATGAGCGCAAGAAGTTTCCACCTTACCAATTTGTGAGCACGCGCGGGTGGGTCTCCATTTCCAAGCGGTGGAGGGTGATCCAACAAGAGTGCAACAAGTTTTGCGCCACCCTTGAGAGCGTCAAGGCCTGCCCCGTGAGCGGCATCGGCATGCAAGACATGGTATGATAGCAAGCAAGCCGCCCTCTTTTCTGTCATCAAGATCATCCTTTACGTGTTCATTTGCATATCACTTGCCCATATGCTTGCATGGAAACATTTTGTAGGCATTTCAAGCTTTGGAGGCATTCAAGGTTCAACACAATGGCAAGTGCTTCAACCTCTCCCATTGTTATCGGGTCATCAAGGACGAGGAGAAGTTCAAGGCGCAATATGCCGCACTCAAGGCACGTGGAGGGAATAAAGCCGTGGAGGATGTTGGGGAGGGCGAGCCGGCACGGCCGCGGGGGAAGACCAACTCCAAGGAGGAGGACAAGCGAGATGCGGCCACCAACACCTTGATCGCAAGCGTGAAAGGCATGATGAACAAGAAGGACTCAAGGGAGGAGGAGCGCCTGCGTTTCAAGGCGGAGCAAATGGATGCTTTCATAGAGATCCAAAGGAGGAGGCTTGATCTTGACGCCGAGAAGCAAGCCAAGATGTTCGAGCTCGAGTCGGAGAAGCAAATCAAGATGCTAGAGATCGAGGCCGCCAACGCCAAGACCAAGGCGAAAGAAGTGGCTCTCGCGAGCATGATGACCGGGCTGGAGATCATGAAGGTGGATCTCAACACCGTGTCGCCAAGGAAGAGGTCGTGGTTCGAGAAGATGCAGGCCGACATGCTCAAGTTCGATAACGAATGATCTATGGCGGCGAGGGCCATCTTTTTTGTATGCTGACAGGTGTGTCGGCATGATCGTGGGAGCCGCGATGGCGTGGTCGAACTCAGTCCCACCTTTTTTGTGTGTGCTGGCATGTGTGCCGGCCGGTTGACGAGTGCGCCAGCATGAACTGTGATGATATTTTCTGAAGTCGGCATGTATGCCGACGCTGCATGGTGTCGGCATGAGACATAGCCGCTGACATGATCGGCCGCGGGCCTTTTTTATTTAAAAGTTGGATTCGGACATGAAATGGGTCGACGCGTTGGGCACAATGCCGACCCAAATGCAAAACTGGGCGGACGCCGGACGGGCGGCCGACCCAAACGAACAAAAAACGGACAGATGCACCGTCCGTTTGGGTCGGCTCGTTGGAGTTGCTCTAAGACTTCTGAAGCTCAGCACAAACGTTAGACCAAGAACAAGCTTTAACAAATTCCCAAAAGGGAAAGAAAAAAAAAGTTTTAGCAAACATGGACAACAAGTTCCCTTGGCACCAGTTTAACACGTGTTTCGGGGAAGAACAAACTACTGTACATTGATGTACAGCTAGTACAAACTTGGACTGGAGAACATGATCCGGTCAGCGTTACAACCAGGCAAACGTTTCAGATATCATTAGCGCTTAAATTTACAAACATTTTTTGTAATGATGAAACCACGAACAGCCTTATTTTCATCAAGATTATAGCACAACAACATTCATGTTCCTCCATTGAGAAAATACGGCATTCACGCCTCATCCTACGGTGAAAGAGAGACTTTTATAGCAACAGAAGTAAAAGAAAAGAAACACCAAAACGTAGTAGCAAAAACAGAAACATCATCATAGTGCAAAGAGACAATTCAAACCAAAACATCACAAGAATATTTCTCCACGCACGGGCCAAGTCAGAGTTAACGCACAAATCAACACCCAGCAATTGCAGGACAGGAATTTGAACAGCTGAACCATGACCAGCATTTACAAGAACTTAGGTGCACCTGACCACTGCACCCTCTCACCAAAAGAATAATTTAGTCAGAACAAAATGCTGCTAACTATGCCTCACCACCTCTAATCACAATTCACAAATCCATTCTGGTGCAATTTCAAAAAGAAAAGTGAGCAAAAATTTGCCGACTATACCACACACTTTGAGATCCACATTTGCCTACCACTTATAAGTTTCAACATTTCAAGGCACTGATCAAGATGACCGAGGAGATCAGCCAAAGCGCAGCTCACCACCTTGGAGAAGAGCATTTCCAGAACACATCCTGTTGCAGATATCCTCGAGGATCTCTACTGCATTCTTGGGAGGGTAATACAGTCAGAAATCCAAGTTGAGATCGGCAGCAGGTCGCCAGATTAGACGTTTTCAAGTACCCGTCAGGTGAAATGGATCAAGGCCGACAAGGGTACTATGAGCTATATGGACCTTTCACAAGACCTACAACTCTACAGATAAATTATCTACAACAACAATACAAGGTATGAAACACTGTTCTTTCATCTTCCATGTTGCAATTTTGTAAGAGCATGTGCTGCAGTACTAACTTGATGTGTCAACCTCCTTCCCATGATCTTCATTTATTGTTCTTCGGAACCTTCGTAACCATATTTCATAGTCCATTGGGTACGGGGTCCCACAAAGGCTGTCAACATAATCTGCAAATGCTTTCAAAACTGCTGCAACATCACCCAGCTTCTGTTGTATAACTCTCCTTGACCATGATGCCTCTCTCCATTGAAGTGCACCTTCAACCGAGTCAAGCTCTGGGCAGACTCCACCACACGAGAAATATAAAAGGTATATTAAACTTTCAGCATCAGATGCGGCACATAGCTTCCCTTCCTGAAGAGCAAAAGTAGATGAAAAGAATAGATTCATCAAAGGTCGATCCCTATCTTCTAGGATAGCATGACCCCATCCAATAAGTACAAAATGTGGTTGCCTTGAACCATTGCTGACACGGATCACATTTTCTGGCCGGATATCACCATGACGGATTCCCGCAGATGATGCAGCAGCAAGAGCAGATAAACAGTCATGGCAACATCTCAGAGCCTCCTCAACACCAAACAATCCATTCCGTATCAGATTTGAAATGGTCTCCCCAACTGGTGAGGTGACAAGGATTGGAGTGCTGCACAGTGGATGACCACAACTCCCACTGGAGTTCGGCTTGTTGCACAGGCCTGGATGGCCTACACGTCCAGAAGCTACCATCTGTGGTATGTATCTGCTAGAAATGTCCCTTTGCTTCATCAAGGTCAGTACTTTCGTCTGTCTTTGAACTTGGTACCAGGAATTCATATCCTCCCATGCTGGCTCCAGATGAGAAGGACTGGAACCTACATACAGCAAATAGGATTTGGTAGGCTCTTCCACAGGAACAGCACCATAAATAGGAGGCTCACTTTCTGTTCGAATATCATTGATTTGAAAACCCTTCTGGCAGTTAGAATCTTCCATGAAGACAATGGACCCAATCTCAAGCTTCAAGATTTCATCTGGTTTTACATCTACAGTGCCTTCCTCCTGCACTTCAACAATTTCAGGAGAATGACTTCGCTGCTGGAACCGAAACAGACCGTTTCCATTGGATTGTCTGTCGACCAAGTGTCTCTCCGATCTTCGACTCTGTAACCGGGAACTATGCTCCGTGGCCAGTTCATCGAGAGAATACTTTGGTGCTCCGCAGAATTGGACCATTGAGTGGTAAACTGCAAGGAGAACTTGAAGGGTCCCAATGTCTCCCCAGTTAGCATTCCCAAGTTTATTCCATACCCGGTCAACGGAAGAAACTGTAATTTTGGCATCCTTTTTTATCCATTCAGCAGCACACTCATAAACATTGTTCAAATCAAAATTTAGCTTGTTCAGATCGCCTTGGACATTGACCACCCCTCCAAACTGTGAATCTACGAGGAGCACATAAACAGAATCTGAATTTCGAAGGACAGTGGAGGACCTGCTGAGGCTCCGAGAAAGCAATACACGAAGTGCAAAGAATAGCGCCTCCCCCAGGACAGCAGGGGACAGATGCTGGTCACTCTGCGCAGAAACCATTCCAATATCAGGTCTCAACAAAGCCAACACAACAATATGATCCCACCTCCCTTGTGAATGCTTTGAATTCTTGAGCAGCACAGCTGTCGCACAGACACCATCGAGTTTTCCGCTGCCAATAGCCTTCTCGGCAGGGTAAAATCTGGAGCTCGTGCTGTGTATGCAAGCAACAGAGAAAGGCATAGCTTCCTCAGGACCCCAGAAAGCTTCCCACAGCCCCTTGATGCCAGCGTGCAGAAAATCCTCCAGGGCAAGATGCGCGGTAGCTTCAAAAACATCCGATGTGGATGCATGAAGAGCGTTGGGCATCCGCACTAGCTGCTGAAAAGTAACACCTTCCAAAGCATAGTCAAAATTCTGCAGCTCCGCAAGGTCAAAAGGAACATCGAAAGCCGGCTTCCGGAAACCGCAGTCCTCGCTGTCCCCAGAAAACCAATCCTCTAGGCTTGCAGTGAGAAGCTCGCTGTCCACAAACTTGCGGAGGAAATCTTTACAGGCGGATGACGATGAACTGCGCCGGTCAGGCGACTGGCCTGCCAGACACCACAAAATTCTCCAATTACAGTGTGTAAAGTTTGCACGGCAAATATGCCAAGTGATCGAATTTGAAGGACTTGAGGAAAGTACGTGATTCAAGTTACCAGTATTAAGTGCTAGGAAATAGCAGGACGGGGCAAATAGGAGGACTCTAGAAGCACGGAAAGGAAGTGGATCACGGGTGCTAACCTGACGGCGTGGCCGCGTGAGAGCCGTGGCGAGGGCGGGGCCGGCGAGATCTTTCGGCGGCGAGGGCGAGACCGGCGAGATCTCGCGTGGGCGGGGCGGCGGGGTCGAGGCGCGTGAGATCTCGCGGCGGCGGGGTCGATGCCATCGTCGGCCCGCACCACGCCTCACCGCCTTGTCACTGACTCACTGTCACCGTCGTCCTCGGCGCCGTTGTCGTCTACGTCTCCGCGGGCAGGGGGCCGAGCAACCGCCGCCTCCTCCGGCTCCTCTGCCGGTCGCCGCGCCGGATGCGGAGGGGGAGAGGCGGCGTGGGGAAGAGAAAAAGAGGAGAGGGGATTGGGGATCGAGCCGACTCGAGTGGCTGCTTCTGGTTGATGAGTGCGTTGTGTGCTGCGGCTGCGGCTGGGGCGAAACACCTGGGCCACATGGTAAGTGAGGTACAGCTGTGCAAACACTCCCATCCCCATGTAGCAACCGATTGTTACTGCTCCGCTTTTCGCTCGCGCTGCCAATTTACAAAACCCTGCGTAAATGAGTTCCATAACCCCTGCAAAATCGAGTTTCAAAAAATTAAAAGCCTGCAAGCGCTGAAAGTTCAAAATTAAACTTAAATATGTGCCGAAATTTGGACCGACAAATTTATTTTTATCCCGCTTGACTTTTTTGCGGGTAAACTAACTCGGTGGCCTTAGAGTTATGGAGGTGCAGTGTATCCCGGTCTTTACTAGCGAGAGGGCAACTACTCCGTTTTCTTTTTAGTTTGGTTAGAGTTTGTGTTCTGTCCAAGGCGAGGCGACGATGGCGGCTCCCTAAAAATGAAATAAAGTTCTCTTCGCCTGGCCCCCGCCCCGGTGGTGTATCTAGCATCGTTGGAGGGTGTGTTGAGGTGTGACTCTGAAGGATCTCGTAGGATTCGGCCGGTGTTTGTCTCCGGCGGATCTGTTTAGTTCTGGCCTTCGTTCGTGTGTCTACGGGTTGGATTCCTTCAATTTTCACTTCTCTTTGTCGACGGTTGTTGTTCTAATGCGCTGGTCCCGTGGGATCTTAGCACGACAATCTCCCGAATGTTTACTACAACAATATTTGTCCAACATGTATTTTTTGTTACTTCTAATATTCTATGTACTGTCATGACAACAGATGAACATGTTGAAAGTTTTTCCCACAAAATGAATAATGAATAGGATTACAGTCATTTTCACATACTATCTTACAAAAACTCATCAGAACCTAACCAAACAATTGTACGTTGGGAACTCTTATATGAGCCATGAAATGTGCAGAGCCATTAACTAACCTCCGCACGTACATAAAGTTGTTGTCGTTGCATCCCATGAAGGAGGCCCTTTGTCTCCTCCACCAAGCCAGACACCAAGGATCCGTTGATAATACTCTCTACAAGGGTGTCCACCCCTTTCTTGCAACCTTGCTAAATGATCACGGGCTTGTCCATTCTTTCTAGCTTCACGGGTGTACCCTCGAGACACACTGAGATTTTCGCCTCCAGCTAGGAACGGCAGGATCGAAGAAAACGACACACCAAGAAAATCACTTCACTTGGAAGCAAGGATATCACTTTTCGACTTTGATTCTCCATTTGCATTTGTTTTTTCTTTGTTATCTCGAGCATAACTATTTTAGCTTTACTCAGGCAAATTTTTGATATCAGTTGGAAAAAAATTACCCTAAGATGGTCATTGCATGGCTGGGAACGAATCAAACTAGATGGTTATGTTTTCTCAAAACTTCTAAGTCATTCCTAGAGAGCATAGGTTGCAATGGTTGAAAAGGTTAGTGATTCACATTAGTAAGTGATGAAGAGTACTAAACCATCATTATGGACTTTGGAAAGTGTCCTTACAACCTCTAACCCTTGAAACCTGATACAACATACCCCTCATCTTCACCAATGTGTCTTCAACATCGGTTGACGTGGCACTTGTGTGTACATATCTTCATTGACATGTTAGTCAACATTTGCATGAGGTAACACATTATGTCTTAGCTTACCAATAAACATGTATTTTTCGTGTAACCGTGATAGGCATCTGATCAAGGTTTTCATATCCTCTTGCACACGCATTCATGATTGAACGCTCGTTAAAAGGCTAATAGAAATAATTATCTCTCAATTGGCCAAAAAGCAAAATAATTTATATAAACATATGATATTTCGTTGTTAGAATGCTATGTCGATATCACATGCCTAAACGGTTACATTTTGGTCAAATTATGTAGCGTAGAGGTCATGCAAAATGGCCATTTCTTGTAGTTGAAGGTATATTTGTGTCAAACACAATATATCCATTATGACAATACCATTTATGAAAGTATTTACCATAATTTTTATCTAATTCTTCCAATATCAACCAATCTTTGGAAGAACATTTCCAAGGTAAGCTAAATATCTACCCCCAAGAATAAGAAACTCATTGGTATTGTATTGCCAAAAACTGGCACTACAATTTATAATTTTGCCTTAGAATTTTAACAGGGTTTCTTTCCTTTTCATTGCAATGCGCTCAAGGAGGTATTTCCTAGGATTTTTTACCTATTGTAATTATTCTCCTTTACCAAGTTTTTTGTGTGAATTACATGATCTTTTTACTCTCTTTTTTAACATCAGTACAGACGCAAACGCTCATATATACGCACATACATTCACCTCTACGGACGCACACACGCACACCCTATCCCTATGAGCACCTCCGAGAGACTAGGCCGACATGTCATTTTGAGATTTACGAAATCACGTAGGCGCCTCGTCGTCGACAGGAACGTCTCCTCCCACTGAAAGCGCATCGCCGGAAATCCTGAAATAAATTCAGGAATAATGCGAGCACTAGGACTTGAACGCTGATGGGCTCAGGATACCACTGTCCCTCTAACCATCAAACCACAAGTTGGTTCGCATGATTTTTTTTACTCTAAAACGGGTGAAGTCAGGCCTCTCACATGGTATAGTTGTCACAGAAACAAAAGTAACAAAAAAAATTTGTATCAATCGCGTGAAATTTTTTCTTTGAAATTGCGTATGAAATATCGTAGGAATAATTTATATGATTGTTTTTTTAAAAAGGACATGTATCTATTAGAAAAATGCATTACAAGTACAAAATGCACCCCAAGCATAATAAAAATTATATCAAGGTCTTTGGAACACTGATGACTAATGCCACCACCACAATGAGCTGTCGACTCGCTTGTCGCGACTCCCTTATTGAAACCGACCTATCCTCCTGGATGGCAATGTCGGGAAGTTATTTAAGAAAGAACTAGAAGGTTCAGCCGCAAAAATAAAAAAGAACTAAATAGAAGGTACCCCTCGACAAAGAAATATAAGAGCGTTTAGGTGGTGTTTGGTTCTCTAGTCCTAGGACATTTTCTAGTTCCTAGGACTTTTTAAAAAAAGACTCTCAAAGAGGTGTTTCTAAAGACTTTAGCAAAAAGTCCTAAAAAAGTCCCATCCTGTTTGGTTTGCTAGGGACTTTTTCTAGTCTCAACATAAAAAAGTCTCTGGAACCAAACACCCACTTAGGCTGGTTGTAATGGGGAGTATCATATACTAGTATCATGCACATGATATTAGTATATGATATTACATTCATAATGCATAGTATCATAAGTTAAACTATGTTTGGTTCCAAATAAGCCACCAACTTATAAGTCGAAAAGTGAAAAAGTGACTTATTTTGCCAAACAGACCCAACTTATAAGTCACCCCAACTTATAAGTCATAAGTTGCTTCACCCTAACTTAAAACTTATAAGTCACCCCCTTTTACGTGGGTCCCACCACCTTTACATAAAAAATAAGGTGGAAATGTGTGGTCAGGTTACTTATAAGTCAGGTGACAACCAAATGGGCGTGACTTATAAGTCAGGTTACTTATAAGTCAGGTGACAATCAAACGGGCCTGACTTATAAATCGGATGACTTAGGGCATGTACAATGATTCTATCTTAGCAATGCCACGTAGGATAAATGATGAGGTGGATGAGAGAGAAATCATAAGAAAAGGCTTGTCTTCTCTTATTTAAGAGAAGACAAAAGATGATCTCTTAGCACAATTTGTCTCACCATATTTTTAGGAATAGCTAGTTATCTAAGATAAGGCTAAGATATGATTCATTGTAGACATATTTTTTTGTCTTCTCTAAATTACATGCAAGACTTAAGATAAGACTATCTTATCAACCATTGTACATGCCTTTATTGGAACCAAACAGACCCTTAGTATCTTAGGTTGCCTTATTAATTACCATGCATGGCACAAAGTAGTACATCATTTAATATGATACGGTATCATAATATGACATCACATCCTCTTTTTCCTCATTTAATTGTGTGCCACATCATTCAAAAAGTCTGTTGATATGCATGATACCGCTTATGATACTTTCATTACGATCAACTTTAGACCACTATAGAGGGAGTAATAAATTATAAGGGGCGATAATTGCAATGTTATTAATATGCTGTACGGCGCCCCCGAAACAAAAACAGACATCAAGAACAAGGACACGCGCGAGCATTTTCTCGCTGACCCCATCCGTCCTTGAGATGTCATGTTCTTTAAACATGGAAACTGAGCACCACAAAATGAATGAACACGTAAAGATTTGAGTCCACCATTATTCACATGATCACATCACACCTGGAGAAGCCGAGAATGTCAAAATACGTACAGTTACCTACGAGCGCTGCCGCTGTGATTCAGGGGTAACTCAGCTACCTACAAGCTACTTGTATACTACTGAATGAATCAGGAACCGATGGGGATGGATAAACTAACTAGTGGGAGGAGAAGTAAACAAGTCATGGGTGGCGTTAACCTGTTCCTAGTGTCCGATGCGCCGAGAAAGCGAGCGGACGGAATCATGGAGGAGGGAGGAGGGAGGAGAGGCGATCGATCCTCAAAGGCGTCGAGACAGGCACGCGCTTAGCTGTGCCTGCCAGGACAGAATGATGGGATACGGCGCATTGTATTTGTATACTTGTTTCCTCCATGCCAGCTGAAGCTGAAAGCAAACGCATGCATGCGACCAAGACGCAAAAGCGCGAGAGCTGCTCGGAGTAGTTTGGTTGGGGGCGTCCGTCGTGCCCGTGGTGGGCGGGCTGCTGAGCTGGGACCATCAGGGCGGCGTGCATGGACGCACGCACGCGCGCGTATAATTATGCGGAGCCGGTGAGGCGAAAGGAATGGGTCGATCGACCGGTCGACAGGTATCGCGACCGCCTCACTTGGAGCACACGCTTGCCAGCTTCTGTGCCCTGTTTTGTTCCTTGTAAATCTGCACGCCTAGCTTTAGCAGATAGAGGCAGCTCGTGTCAATCATCGCGGCTGCCTTGCTTCGAGGCGATTGTCGCGCTTTGCTCTTGCACCATGATTATCATGTCTATCGGACAAGTCTCATAAGCAAGTTTTGGCGCGAATCAATCTGTGATTGAGTTGGTTAGATGGACAGTGGTATCCCCAACCTACCAGGGTTCAAATCCTGGTGCTCGCATTAATTCTGGATTTATTTCAGGATTTCCAGCGATGCGCTTTCAGTGGGAGGAGACGTTTCCGTCAACGACGAGGCGCCTACGGTGACTTCGTAAATCTCAAGATGATATGTCGGCTCAGTTTCTCGGAGGTGCTCATAGGGCAGGGTGTGCGTGTGTGCGTTCATAGGGATGAGTGTATGCGCGTGTATATAAGCGCTTGTGTTTGTACTGATGCTAAAAAAAGCAAGTTTTGGCTATCACGATTATTATTACTATTAAAGATAAAAACAGGCAGGAGCACTGTCAATTTCTATTCTTCTGGAAAAAAGAGAGTACAAGAGCTATTTACAAAAAAGTGGAACTGAAGAAGAAAACTACATGGCGGTGGCGAACGCCAACTCCTGCTGATCTAGGACCTCCTTCACTACATTTTTTTTGAAACGAGGCAATTTTTTTGCCATTTTCATTAATTAAACAGAAGAGAGTTGTTCGGTTAATTAAAGGAAAACCGGCCGAAAACCTAGATTACAACCCCCACGGGGCACGCACGCACGACCTGGTCACAAACGCCAAACAATCGACCGAAGCGTTGAGAACATGGCAACTCCAAATTTGCTAAAGAGCTTCACATGGAAAAGTTGCACGCCTCACACCGACCTAGTCCAAAACAACACCAGGAGAGCACCGCCCGCTGAAAACCACTCTCATGGAGTCATCGTTGCCACAGTGGCACCACCGACCGCAACTTTGACTTCTTTCTCACGGCACAAAACCATCATAGGCGCACCCATTGGCGCACTGCACCGCCGACATCAGAAGGACAAGCCGCGGCCTAGCTCCGCTCTCCACCATCGTCGTCGCGACACGAGTCGCAACGCCAAACCGCCCACATCGCCGGACGGATACCAGCCGACCGCAATGTTGTGCACGTCCAGCCCGCTGGAAGCACCAATGGAACCAAGATCTTCAAGACGGCGCCCTAAAGAGGGAAAACGACGCTGAAGACGCCGCTGCCGCCTGACCTGCATCATGATCTTGGCTTTCACCTGAAGATCTTGATCCGGGAGTTGAGGATGCGCAGATCTCCCCGACGACACCTCCAAGGAGGATAGCGACGCCCACACACGCCGTCGTCGCCGGCCAGCAAGCACCGGCTAGGCTTTCACCCGGAGTAGCACAACCACCACTCCCACGCAGTACCTCTGCTGGTCCACACACCCCAACGTAGCGAGCACACCAACGCTACGCAAGGCCACCTCCTTCCTCATCGCTGACTGACGCAGACAAGCCAGAACAGACCAATCCCAGTCAGATCTGGCACCCACACTCGGTGCGCCGCTGTGAGCCGCCCACAGCCACCGCATCACCTGAGCCGAAGGGGAGGACTGCCACCCTACCCCTGATTCGCCAGGCCGAGCCGCCGAACGGCCCTCGAAGCCCTCCACATCGAGCCACCTACGCAGACGAGCCGGATCCAGTCGCAGCCGGCCAGATCCACATGCCGCCCCCTCCTGCGCACGCAACGCGCTGAGACGACAGGAGTCGAGAAGCGCAAGGAGTGCGTGAAGCCGATGCAACTCGACGCCCAGGAAGACCACAACAACGCCAGAGGAGCCGAGCCTCCCCCTGAAGGAAATATGCCCTAGAGGCAATAATAAAGTTGTTATTTATATTTCCTTATATCATGATGAATGTTTATTATTCATGCTAGAATTGTATTAACCGGAAACTTAGCACATGTGTGAATACATAGACAAACATAGTGTCCCTAGTATGCCTCTACTTGACAAGCTCGTTAATCAAAGATGGTTAAGTTTCCTGACCATATACATGTGTTGTCATTTGATGAACGGGATCATATCATTAGGGAATGATGTGATGGACAAGACCCATCCGTCAGCTTAGCATAATGATCGTTTAGTTTTATTGCTATTGCTTTCTTCATAACTTATACATGTTTCTCTAACTATGAGATTATGCAACTCCCGAATACTGGAGGAACACCTTGTGTGCTATCAAACGTCACAACGTAACTGGGTGATTATAAAGATGCTCTACAGGTGTCTCCGATGGTGTTTGTTGAGTTGCCATATATCAAGATTAGGATTTGTCACTCCGTGTATCGGAGATGTATCTCTGGGCCCTCTCGGTAATGCACATCACTATAAGCCTTGCAAGCAATATGTGACTAATGAGTTAGTTACGGGATGATGCATTACGAAATGAGTAAAGAGACTTGCCGGTAACGAGATTGAACTAGGTATGAGGATACCGACGATCGAATCTCGGGCAAGTAACATACTGATGACAAAGGGAACAACGTATGTTGTTATGCGGTTTGACCGATAAAGATCTTCATAGAATATGTAGGAGCCAATATGAGTATCCAGGTTCCGCTATTGGTTATTGACCAGAGATGTGTCTCGGTCATGTCCACATAGTTCTCGAACCCGTAGGGTCCGCACGGTTAATGTTCAATGACGATTTGTATTATGAGTTATGTGATTTGATGACCGAAGTTTGTTCAGAGTCCCGGGTAACATCACGGACATAATGAGGAGTCTCGAAATGGTCGAGAGGTAAAGATTCATATATTGGAAGGTTGCATTCGAACACCGAAATGGTTTCGGGAAGTTTCGGATAAGTTTCAGAGTACCGGGGGTTACCGGACCCCCCCGGGAAGTTAATGGGCCAACATGGGCCTTAGTGGAGGAGAGAGGGCCAGCCAAAGGAGGTGTCACCCCCCCTTTCCAATCCGAATTGGACAAGGGGTGGTTGGGGCGCCCCCCTTTCCCTCTCCTACTCTTTCTCTCTTTCCCCCTTTGCTACTCCGGAAAAGGAAAAAAGGAGAGGGGAATCCTACTAGGACTCCCCACACTTGGCGCGCCCCTAGGGGCCGGCCTCCTCCTCCCGCCTTTATATACGGGGGCAAGGGGGCACCCCAAAGGACAAAAGACAATCTCTTAGCCGTGTGCGGTGCCCCCCTCCACAGTTATACACCTCGGTCATATCGTCGTAGTGCTTAGGTGAAGCCCTGCGCCGGTAACTTCATCATCATAGTCGCCACACCGTCATGCTGACGGAACTCTCCCTCGTCCTCAACTGGATCAAGAGCTCGAGGGACGTCATTGTGCTGAACGTGTGCTGAACACCGAGGTGCCGTACGTTCGGTGTTGGATAAGTTGGATCGTGAAGACGTTCGACTACATCAACTGCGTTACTAAATGCTTCCGCTTTCGGTCTACGAGGGTACGTGGACACACTCTCCCTGTCTCGTTGCTATGCATCTCCTAGATAGATCTTGCGTGATCGTAGGAAAATTTTGAAATACTGCATTCCCCAACAGTGGCATCCGAGCCAGGTCTATGCATAGATATTATATGCATGAGTAGAACACAAAGAGTTGTGGGCAAAAAAAGTCATACTGCTTACCACCAACGTCTTACATTGATTCAGTGGTATTGTTGGATGAAGCGGCCCGTACCAACATTACATGAACGCGTTCATGAGACTGGTTCTACCGATGTGCTTCGCACACAGGTGGCTGGTGGGTGTCTATTTCTCCAACTTTAGTTGAATCGAGTTTGACTATGGCCGGTCCTTGTTGAAGGTTAAAACAACACACTTGACGAAAAATCGTTGTGGTTTTTGATGCGTAGGTAAGAACGGTTCTTGCTAGAAGCCCATAGCAGCCACGTAAAACTTGCAACAACAAAGTAGAGGACGTCTAACTTGTTTTTGCAGGGCATGTTGTGATGTGATATGGCAAGACGTGATGAGATATAAATTGTTGTATGAGATGATCATGTTTTGTAAAAGTTATCGATAACTGGCAGGAGCCTTATGGTTGTCACTTTATTGTATAAAATGCAATCGCCATGTAATTGCTTTACTTTATCACTAAGCGGTAGCGATAGTCGTAGAAGCAATAGTTGGAAAGATGACAATGATGCTACGATGGAGATCAAGGTGTCAAGCCGATGACGATGGAGATCATGCCGGTGCTTTGGAGATGGATATCAAAGGTACAAGATGATGATGGCCATATCTTGTCACATATTTTGATTGCATGTGATGTTTATCCTTTATGCATCTTATTTTACTTAGTATGACAGTAACATTATAAGATGATGCCTCACTAAATTTCAAGGTACAAGTGTTCTCCCTGAGTATGCATCGTTGCTACAGTTCGTCGTGCCGAGACACCACATGATGATTGGGTGTAATAAGCTCTACGTTCACATACAACGGGTGCAAGCCAGTTTTGGACGTGCAGAATACTCGGGTTAAACTTGACGAGCCTAGCATATGCAGGTATGGCCTCGGAACACTAAGACCGAAAGGTCGAACGTGAATCATATAGTAGATATGATCAACATAGTGATGTTCACCATTGAAAACTACTCCATCTCACGTGATGATCGGACATGGTTTAGTTGATATGGATCATGTGATCATTTAGATGACTAGAGGGATGTCTATCTAAGTGGGAGTTCTTAAGTAATATTATTAATTGGACTTTAATTTATCATGAACTTAGTACCTGATAGTATTTGCATGTCTATGTTGTTGTAGATCAATGGCCCGTGCTACCATTCCCTTGAATTTTAATGTGTTCCTAGAGAAAACTAAGTTGAAAGATGATGGTAGCAAATACACGGATTGGGTCCGTAACTTGAGGATTATCCTCATTGCTGCACAGAAGAATTACATCCTGGAAGCACCGCTAGGTGCAAGACCCGCTGTAGGAGCAACTCCGGACGTTGTGAACGTCTGGCAGAGCAAAGTTGATGACTACTCGATAGTTCAGTGTGCCATGTTTTACGGCTTAGAATCGGGACTTCAAAGACGTTTTGAACGTCATGGAGCATATGAGATGTTCCGGGAGTTGAAGTTAATATTTCAAGCAAATGCCCGAATTGAGAGATATGAAGTCTCCAATAAGTTCTATAGCTGCAAAATGGAGGAGAATAGTTCTGTCAGTGAACATATATTCAGAATGTCTGCGTACCACAACCACTTGACTCAACTGGGAGTTAATCTTCCTGATGATAGTGTCATTGATAGAGTTCTTCAATCACTGCCACCAAGATACAAAAGCTTCGTGATGAACTATAATATGCAAGGGATGGATAAGACAATTCCCGAGCTCTTCGCAATGCTAAAGGCCGCGGAGGTAGAAATCAAGAAGGAGCATCAAGTGTTGATGGTTAACAAGACCACTAGTTTCAAGAAAAAGGGCAAAGGGAAGCAGGGGAACTTCAAGAAGAACGGCAAGCAAGTTACTGCTCAAGTGAAGAAGCTCAAGTCTGGACCTAAGCCTGAGACTGAGTGCTTCTAGTGCAAAGGGACCGGTCACTAGAAGCGGAACTTTCCCAAGTATTTGGCGGATAAGAAGGATGGAAAAGTGAAAGCTATTTGATATACATGTTATTGATGCGTACCTTACTAATGCTCGTAGTAGCGCCTGGGGTATTTGATACTGGTTCTGTTGCTCATATTTGCATCTTGAAATAGGGGCTACGGATTAAACGAAGATTGGCTAACGACGAGGTGACGATGCGCGTGGGAAATGGTTCCAAAGTCGATGTGATCGCCATCGGCACACTACCTCTGCATCTACCATCGGGATAAGTTTTAGACCTAAATAATTTTTATTTGGTGCCAGTGTTGAGCATGAACATTATATCTGGATCTTGTTTGTTGTGAGACGGTTATTCATTTAAATCAGAGAATAATGGTTGTTCTATTTATATGAGTAATATCTTTTATGGTCATGCACCCTTAAGGAGTGGTCTATTTTTGTTGAATCTCGATTGTAGTGATACACATATTCATAATATTGAAGCCAAAAGATGCAAAGTTAATAATGATAGTGAAACTTATTTGTGGCACTAGCGTTTATGTCATATTGGTGTAAAGTGCATGAAGAAACTCCATGCTGATGGGCTTTTGGAATCACTTAATGCTTGCGAACCATGCCTCATGGGCAAGATGACTAGAACTCCGTTCTCCGGAACAATGGAGCGAGCAACTGACTTATTGGAAATAATACATACTGATGTATGCAGTCCGATGAGTGTTGAGGCTCGCGGCGGGTATCGTTATTTTCCGAACTTCACATATGATTTGAGCAGATATGAGTATATCTACTTGATGAAACATAAGTCTGAAACATTTGAAAAGTTCACAAAATTTCAGAGTGAAGTGGAAAATCATCGTAACAAGAAAATAAAGTTTCTACGATTTGATCGTGGAGGTGAATATTTGAGTTGTGATTTTGGTCTTCATTTGAAACAATGTGGAATAGTTTTGCAACTCACGCCACCTGGAACACCACAGCATAATGGTGTGTCTGAACGTCGTAAACGTACTTTATTAGATATGATGCGATCTATGATGTATCTTACTGATTTGCCGCTATCATTTTGGGGCTATGCTTTAGAGATGGTTGCGTTCACGTTAAATAGGGCACCATCTGAATCCATTGAGACGATACCATACGAACTATGGTTTGGCAAGAAACCTAAGATGTCATTTCTTAAAGTTTGGGGCTGCGATGCTTATGTGAAAAAGCTTCAACCTGATAAGCTCGAACCCAAATCAGAGAAATGTGTCTTCATACGATACCCAAAAGAGACTGTTGGGTACACCTTCTATCACAGATCCAAAGGCAAGATATTCGTTGCTAAGAATGGATCCTTTCTAGAGAAGGAGTTTCTCTCGAAGGAAGTGAGTGGGAGGAAAGTAGAACTTGATGAGGTAATTGTACCTTCTCCCTAATTGGAAAGTAGTTCATCACAGAAATCAGTTCCAGTGATTCCTACACCAATTAGTGAGGAAGCTAATGATGATGATCATGAAACTTCAGATCAAGTTACTACCGAACCTCGTAGATCAACCAGATTACGATCCGCACCAGAGTGGTACGGTAATCCTGTTCTGGAGGTCATGTTACTTGACCATGACGAACTTACGAACTATGAGGAAGCGATGATGAGCCCAGATTCCGTGAAATGGCTTGAGGCCATGAAATCTGAGATGGGATCCATGTATGAGAACAAAGTGTGGACTTTGGTTGACTTGCCCGATGATCGGCAAGCAATAGAGAATAAATGGTTCTTCAAGAAAAAGACTGATGCTGACGGTAATGTTACTGTCTACAAAGCTCGACTTGTTGCGAAAGGTTTTCGACAAGTTCAAGGAGTTGACTACGATGAGACCTTGACACCCGTAGTGATGCTTAAGTCTGTCCGAATCATGTTAGCAATTGCCACATTTTATGATTATGAAATTTAGCAAATGGATGTCAAAACTGCATTCCTTAATGGATATCTTAAAGAAGAGTTGTATATGATGCAACTAGACGGTTTTGTTGATCCTAAAGGTGCTAACAAAGTGTGCAAGCTCCAGCGATCCATTTATGGACTGGTGCAAGCCTCTCAGAGTTGGAATATTGATACGTCTCCAACGTATCTACTTTTCCTAACACTTTTTCTCTTGTTTTGGACTCTAATTTGCATGATTTGAATGAAACTAACCCTGGACTAACGTTGTTTTCAGCAGAACTACCATGGTTTTGTTTTTGTGCATAAATAATAGTTCTCGGAATGGAAGGAAACTTTGTAAGGAATTTTTATATAATATATAAGTATTTCTGGAGCCAAGACCTACCGGAGAGGGCCCCTGGGTGGGCACAACCCACCAGGGCGCGCCCCCCTCTCCTGGCGCGCCCAGGTGGGTTCTCCCCACCTGGTGGCCCCGCAGACCCTAAAACCAACGCTATAAATTCCTATTTTCGGAGAAAAAAATCAGGGAAAAAGAATTATCACAATCCACGAGACGGAGTCGCCGCCAAGCCCTGATCTTCCTCGGGAGGGCAAATCTGGAGTCCGTTTGGGGCTCCGGAGAGGGGGATCTTCGTTCTTCGTCATCACCAACCCTTCTCCATCGCCAATTCCATGATGCTCCCCACTGGGAGTGAGTAATTCCTTCGTAGACTCGCTGGTCGGTGAGGAGTTGGATGAGATTCATCATGTAATCGAGTTAGTTTTGTTAGGGCTTGATCCCTAGTATCAACTATGTTCTTAGATTGATGTTGCTATGACTTTGCCATGCTTAATGCTTGTCACTTTGGGCCCGGGTGCCATGATTCTAGATCTGAACCGTTTATGTTATCACCATTATATCCATGTTCTAGATCTGATCTTGGAAGTTATAGTCACCTACTACATGTTATGATCCGGTAACCCTGGAGTGACAATAACCGGGACTTCTTCCGGTGATTACCGTAGTTTGAGGAGTTCATGTATTCACTATGTGTTAATGCTTTGTTCCGGTTCTCTATTAAAAGGAGGCCTTAATATCCCTTAGTTTCCAATATGGACCCCGCTGCCACGAGAGGGTAGGAGAAAAGATGTCATGCAAGTTTTTTTAATAAAGCACGTATGACTATTTATGGAATACATGCCTACATTATATCGATGAACTAGAGCTAGAACCGAATAACCCTAGGTTATAACTGTCACATGATGAATATCATCCAACAAGTCACCGATCCAATGCCTACGAACTTTTCCATATTGTTTCTGCTAAGTTACTACTGCCATCATCATTGTTACACTTGCTACAAAATTACTGCTATCAACATTACTGTTACTATTGCTGCTGTCACTACAATCAAAACTATCATATTACTGTGCTGCCGGTTACTTGCTATAGATAATTAATCTCCAGGTGTGGTTGAATTGACAACTCAACTGCTAATACCTTCAAATATTCTTTGGCTCCCCTTGTGTCGAATCTATAAATTTGGGTTGAATACTCTACCAACGAAAACTGTTGCGATCCCCTATACTTGTGGGTTATCAAAACCTTTTTCTGGCGCCGTTCCTGAGGAGCATAGCTATATTTGTTGAGTCACTTGGGATTATTATCATATTATCACTATGAATAATCTGAAGGATGCTAAGACTAAGATATTTCCCTCAAAGACGAGGGGAGGTAAGGAACTGCCATCCAGTTCTGTTTTAGATTCACCTTTTGTTATGAGTAAACTTGCAACACCACCACATGCTATTAATTCTGATATGTCGCAAGTTATTGATGATGCTACTTCTACTATGAATGATGCTTATGATGATGCTAGTACCTTGCTTGATAATGATGATGTGCCACTTGGTGATTTTTTTGATAAACAAATTGCTAGAGTTATACAACATGATGTTGTTGAATCTGATGATGAGCTTGAAACTGAAACTCCTACTAGAACTAGCCCTCCTAGATATGAATTGCCTAAGACGAGGGAAGGTTATGTTATGAGTGAAGAAACAACTAGAGATATTCTTGCTTGCAATGATAGAGATGATCTAGAGAAATTACTATGCAAGTATAAAGAAAAATCTCTGAATGCTAGAATGAAATGTGATCCTAAGTTTGCTACTTCACCTATCTTTATTGATGATAAGGATTATGAATTCTCTGTCAACCCAGAGTTAATTAATTTGGTTGAATCTGATCCTTTCCATGGTTATGAAACTGAAACTGTTATGACACATCTTACTAAGTTGAATGATATAGCCACCCTTTTTACTCATGATGGGAAAACTCGCTATTACTTTATTCTCAAATTATTTCCTTTCTCATTAAAGGGTGATGCTAAAGCTTGGTACAATACTCTTGCTCCTGGTTGTGTGCGTAGTCCCCAGGATATGATTTACTACTTCTCTAGAAAATATTTTCCTGCTCATAAGAAACAAGTTGCGTTACAGGAAATATTTAAGTTTGCTCAAACTAAAGAAGAGAGTCTCAAACAAGCTTGGGGGAGGCTTTGCCAGTTACTTAATGCTTTGCCTGATCATCCTTTTAAGAAAAATGAAATACTTGATATCTTCTATAATGGACTAACCGATGCTTCTAGGGACTTCCTAGATAGTTGTGCTGGTTGTGTTTTCAAGGAATGAACTGTTGGACAAGTTGAAGAATTATTGAATAACATATTGAAAAACTATGATGATTGGACTCTTCACGAACAACCGGATAAACCCACTCCGAAGAAGAGGGGTATATTATATCTCAGTCCTGAAGATATGCAAGAGGCAAAGAAATCTATGATGGAAACAGGTATTAAAGCTGAGGATGTTAAAAATTTACCTCCTATTGAAGAGATACATGGGCTTAATACACCACCACCGCCTAAGGTGGTAGAGGTAAATTATCTTATGAAGTTTAATGATAGTGATAATCCTCACAATATGCATCCTAGTCAATGCCTTTATGAGTGTGAAAACTATATTAGAAAACAAGATCACTTTAATGCAAATGTTATGAAACAATTGAAATATAATTCTGATATGATTGCTCGCTTGAGTGACTTGTTATTTAGAATATCAAATAATGTTAGAGGTGTTGGAAAACATGCTTCTATGGTTCAAACTCAGTTAGAACAAGTTGCTTAATCTCAAAGAGAATTGCTTGATGAAATGAATAATAATATGCATGACTTTGCTGTTAGAGTTGCAACTAGAGGAGGTAAAATGACTAAGGAACCACTTTATCCCGAGGGACACCCAAAAAAAATTGAATAAGATTCACAAAGAGCTAACACTAGCACCTAGTTCTTCTATAAAGAAAAAGAAAAATGATAGGACTTTGCATGCTTCTAGTGAACCTGAAATAGAAAAACCTCCTGACAATGATAATGAAGTTTCTATCTCTGATGCTGAAACTCAATCTGGTAATGAACACTCACCTAGTGATAATGAAAAAGATAATGATGCGGTTCATGAAGACTCTCAACCAACCAATGATAAAGAACCAGACAACAATGTTGAGATAGAACCACCTATTGATCTTGATAACCCATAACCTAAAAATAAAAGATATGACAAAAGGGACTTTGTTGCTAGAAAACACAGTAAAGAAAGAGAACCGTGGGTTCAAAAACCTATGCCTTTTCCAGCTAAGTCAACTAAAAAGAAAGATGGTGAAGAATTTGAACGCTTTGCTGAGATGCTGGGCCAGTCTTTTTGCGTCGCTTGACTGATATCTTGAAAATGCCTCCTTATGCAAAGTATATGATAGACATCATCACAAATAAGAGAAAAATTCCGGAAGCTGAAATCTCCACTATGCTTGCTAATTACACTTTTAAAGATGGAGTACCTAAAAAACTTGGAGATCTGGGAATACCAACTATACCTTGCTCTATCAAAAAGAATTATGTGAAAACTACTTTCTGTGACTTAGGAGCTGGTGTTAGTGTTATGCCTTTCTCTTTATATAAAAGACTTGACTTGAATAAACTCACACCTACTGAAATATTTTTGCAAATGGCTGACAAATCAACTGCCATACCTATCGGTATCTGTGAGGATGTGCCCATTGTTGTTGCTAATGTTACTATTTTGACTGACTTTGTTATACTTGAGATGCCCAAGGATGACACCATGTCGATTATCCTTGGTAGACCCTTCTTGAATATTGCAGGGGCTGTTATTGATTGCAATAAAAGTAAGGTCACTTTTCATATTAATGGTAATGAGCATACGGTGTACTTTCCGAAGAAACAATTCCAAGTGAATGGTATTAGTGTTATTGAAAAATCTCCGACAATCACTATTGGAAGTTTTAAAATACCCCTATCTACTGTCAAAAAGAAATATGAAATACTTATTGTTGGGGAAATGCATATCCCCATTGAGGTAACTTAGTGATTTATGAAAATTCTTCGGTTTCATGCTAATCGAAAGTGGTTGTTAATAAGACCTGATCAACCTTATTAATGGATCATTTTTGAACGGTATGAAGTTGATGAATTTAGTAAGCACTACTTTCTGTCCCTCTGTCCCTACTTTTTACTATCTGTTTTTATTAGTTAAATAAAATAAAATGCCATGTTTTGTCTGTTTTCTGAATTTCTCGGGCAATAAAAAAATGACCCAAAAATAAAAGTTCTCAGAATGCCCTGAAAATTTTATAGGATTTTTTCTGAATATTTAAGAATTTTTTGTGCAAATAATACGAGAGGGGGGTGCACCAGGTGGGCACAACCCACCTGGGTGCGCCGGCACCCCCAGGCGTGCCCTGGTGGGTTGTGGTCCCCACGTGGGCCCCCTCACTTACCTCTTCATCCCACATCATCACTTACCTCCAGAAAAAATTCTCCATTGCTCTTTGTCCCGTGTTCTTGAGCTCAAACCCGCGGATTTTGATCTCTTTGCTCGAAGCTCCGTTTCCGAAACTGTTTCAGGGGATTGTTGCTTGGTATGTGACTCCATCGTTTGTCCAATTAGTTTTTGTTTTAGTGGTTTATGTTTTGAATAATTAGCTACTCTTGGTGCTGCTGTAGATGTGCTTGCAAGTTAAATTCTTAGTGTTCTAAGTAGTTTAAATGCTTGCTATGGCTTCTATGTATCCCTATGAGTAGTTGCTATCAATTTTATAAAGTTCTGTTGACAAATTTTTGTCACCCCAAAAATTTTATTTTCAGAAAATTGTACGCGGACATGATGAACCTATTTGAAGGAGCTCTTCGAGGAGACAATCCTCGGGGGCATCTTCTAGTGAGAGTTCTGCTCGTCGGTCTTATGTTGAACCAAGTGAAAGTTCCACGCGAAATGCCGCCACCAAAACATGCTTATGGCATTGCGATGAGTATATGGTGTGTGTGTGTGGCATTAAGGAGGAATTTGAGCAATATGTTCACAATGCTAGTCTCGGTCCCTACCTTTCAGATAAGTGTGAACAACAAAAACTTCTCACCGAATCATTTGTCAAAGGATTGAAATATTTTCCACGTGAGTCTAGAGTGTCGTTTATGCTTTATGGTAGTCCATTTACCATCTCACTAGAGAATTTTGCTTATCACTGTAAGCTTCCATTTTGGGGTTCGCTTGAGGAACCACCAAAGGCTGAGTTCGAAACATTCTTGACGAATCTTTGTTACGGTGAAAGGAGGGGAGTGACTCAAGGTAGAATAAAGAGCATTCATTTTCCTGTAATTCAGTACTTTGCATTATTTAATGGGAAATGTATAGTAGGCAAGCAAGATTGTAGTACACTCTGTGCTCCAGACTTGAGCCTCATCCACACCGCTCTCACCGGTGAAAGGAATTATAACCTTGGCGCAATTGTTGCATGCAACCTTCAGCATAACGCTAATAGTGGCTGGTTCTATGGTGGAATTTATGCCACACGTTTAGCTTGAGGGCTTGGTGTTTCAACTTTTCCCTTTGATCTTGTCCTACCCACGCAGTATTTAGATTTTAACACCTTAAAAGAGCATAAGATTCTCAAGGGAAAGGCTGATAACTTCACTTATAGTCTTTTGTTTAACCAAACATCTCCCATGCAAACATATTTTCCTGCGCCTGCTCTTTTTGATTATCACGGCAAGGGAAGATATTTTGTTCTTGAGAGCGAGGCCCGAGATCACAACATAGCAGTAGAGGCAGCACGGCAAGCCGAGGCATCCGCACCAAGAGCCTCCGTGAGCTACCACGCTGACTACTACCCTCCAGGCTACTGATCGACAACCAAGTTGGGCCAAAAGCTAAGCTTGGGGGAGTACGTGTTTCCACCATCTTTACATTTATGTTCATTTATTCCATTTGTCGGTGTCCACAATTTTTCATTATATTATCCATGCTTAGATTTATTTTCTTGCTTTCTTCTTGTGTGTTTGAAAAACGTTAGAAAAAAAACCAAAAAAATAGTTATAGCTAGTTTACTTTCTATGCATGCTTAGCTAGAGTATTAAAAAGAAAACCCAAAAAGATTTCCTTGTTCTTCTTTTGCTTGTTGGGAGCTTTCCCGTGTAAATAGTTATTCTCGTTTTTTCTTTTCCCTTATTTGCTTGTTGAAGAAAACCAAAAACTCCAAAAATATTTCAGTGTGTTTCTTTGAATTTCTTTTCTTTTTATTCAAGTTGTACCAAGGAGAATACCACGATGAAAATGTTGAGTGGATCTCATTTGAATAATTGTTGAACTAATAAGGAGCACATTTTACCTTGTCTTCTCCTGTTGAATAAATTGTTTGCAGATTCCAGCTTAGTCCATGGCATTCTTGCACTATTATTATTTTCATATCATTCAGTCGTGTAAGTGAAAGGCCATAATGACGACATTCGATGAACTGGCCGTGGCAGAGAGAAACTGGTATGAACTCAACTTGTTCTATCTGTGTAAATATGTTTATCCTAGTGTCCATGATTCACCCCGTTATGGTTAAACATGTTTGCAATGACAATTAGAGATTATAGTTTCTCATGCCATGCATAAGTAGCTGGGAGTTGATAATGATTTATCTTGGATATCAACCTAGCGTTAAAATGATTGTGATGTGGTATGATGATATGGTATCCTCCTCTGAATGTTCAAGTGGCTTGACTTGGTACCTGTTCATGCATGTAGTTGAATCAAAACCAACATAGCCTCTATGATATTTATGTTCATGGTGTTCATATCCTACTCATGCTAGTGTCCAATGTTACTTATGCATAATGCATGGTTATGATCGTTTTTGATCTCTAGCTGGCCGCTTCTCAATCTAATTGCTGGCCTTCGCGTGTACTAAGTGGGGATTCTACTTGTACATCAAAAACCATGAACCCAAAGTTATTCCAGAAGAGTCCACCATACCTACCTATATACGGTACTAGCCTGCCGTCCTAAGTAAATTTGCATGTGCCACCTCTAAAAACTTCTAAAAAATTATCCGTTTTGTGTGCCTGGATCGTTCATGGAACGACAGGAGTTGGTCGGTATCTTCCATGCTAAGCGGGTTATTCTCAGGTCGAGTGTTTATTCACTCGCCATCGCACGAGAAAAGTGCGGTAATAGGGATGCCCAGTCCCAAACTGCAAAATACAAAAAGAGTTAATCGCTCGAATAATCAAACAAAAACTCCCAATGGAGTCAAAACCTTTACTTTTATCGCTTGGGAACCGCCACTAGCCTATTTAGCATGGGATATATTGATAACGGATGGTTGTGAAGTAAATGAGAAGGGTGCATGTCCCAAAATATCATTTATCTCTATTTTAAAAACTTGAGCTCTGGCACCTCTGCAAATCACTGCTTCCCTCTGCGAAGGGACTATCTATTTACTTTTATGTTGTGTCATCACCGTCTAAAACAAGCGCCAGAAACTGGGAAGAGCACAATTGTCATGATTTATGCATTGTGTATAGCTAATGTTGGGTGCATCATGACTCGATCTTTTCTACCATGAATTACAATGTTTAGTCGCTGCTTGAACTTTGGAGGTGCTTTGCAGTCTCAGAAAGGGCTAGTGAGATACCAATATTGTCATATTATATCATTGTTGTTTTGACAACGTGTTACCGTTTGAGATATCTTATTATTGCTCACTAGCTGATTATGTCATTGATATGAGTCATTATTATCTTTAAGAGTTATTATTGACATGGTTAGTTATAATGTTGGCTGAAAACCTGGGTGTTGTTTAAGCTTATTTATGCAAGCAAGAGCAAAAGAGTTTGTAAAAGTTTTTCTTTTTCACTTTCAGTTTATCAACTGAATTGCTTGAGGACAAGCAAATGTTTAAGCTTGGGGGAGTTGATACGTATCCAATGTATCTACTTTTCCTAACGCTTTTCCTCTTTTTTTGGACTCTAATTTGCATGATTTGAATGAAACTAACCCCAGACTGATGCTGTTTTCAGCAGAACTACCATGGTGTTGGTTTTGTGTAGAAATAAAAGTCCTCGGAATGGAATGAAACTTTGCGAGGATTTTTTATATAATATATAAGAATTTCTGGAGAGGGGCCCCTGGGTGGGCACAACCTACCAGGGCGCGCCCTCCTCTCCTGGCGCGCCCAGGTGGGTTGTCCCCACCTGGTGGCCCCACAGACCTTGAAACCAATGCTATAAATTCCTATTTTCAGAGAAAAAAAATCAGGGAAAAAGAATTATCGTGATCCTCGAGATGGAGCCACCGCCAAGCCCTGTTCTTCCTCTGGAGGGCAGATCTGGAGTCCGTTTGGGGCTCCGGAGAGGGGGATCTTCGTTCTTCGTCACCCCAACCCTTCTCCGTCGCCAATTCCATGATGCTCCCCACCGGGAGTGAGTAATTCCTTCGTAGGCTCGCTGGTCGGTGAGGAGTTGGATGAGATTCATCATGTAATCGAGTTAGTTTTGTTAGGGCTTGATCCCTAGTATCCACTATGTTCTTAGATTGATGTTGCTATGACTTTGCCATGCTTAATGCTTGTCACTTTGGGCCCGGGTGCCATGATTTCAGATCTGAACCGTTTATATTATCACCATTATATCCATGTTCTAGATCTGATCTTGCAAGTTATAGTCACCTACTACGTGTTATGATCCGGTAACCCCGGAGTGACAATAATCGGGACTTCTTCCGGTGATTACCGTAGTTTGAGGAGTTATTGTATTCACTATGTGTTAATGCTTTGTTGCGGTTCTCTATTAAAAGGAGGCCTTAATATCCCTTAGTTTCCAATATGGACCCCGCTGCCACGGGAGGGTAGGACAAAAGATGTTTCTTTTAATAAGCATGTATGACTATTTGCGGAATACATGCCTACATTATATCGATGAACTGGAGCAAGAACCGAATAGCCCTAGGTTATAACTGTCACATGATGAATATCATCCAACAAGTCACCGATCCAATGCCTACGAACTTTTGCATATTTTTCTGCTAAGTTACTACTGCTATCATCATTGTTACACTTGCTACAAAATTACTGCTATCACCGTTACTGTTACTATTGCTGCTGTCACTACTATCAAAACTATCATATTACTGTGCTACTGATTACTTGCTGCAGATAATTAATCTCCAGGTGTGGTTGAATTGACAACTCAGCTACTAATACCTTCAAATATTCTCTGGCTCCCCTTGTGTTGAATCTATAAATTTGGGTTGAATACTCTACCCTTGAAAACTGTTGCGATCCCCTATACTTGTGGGTTATCAAATATATGCTTTTATATTGTGATCAAAGCATATGGTTTTATATAGACTTTTGGAGAAGCCTGTATCTACAAGAAAGTGAGTGGGAGCTCTGTAGCATTTCTAATATTATATGTGGGTGGCATATTGTTGATTGGAAATAATACAGAATTTCTGGATAGCATAAAAGGATACTTGAATAAGAATTTTTCAATGAAAGACCTCGGTGAAGCTGCTTATATATTGGGCATCAAGATCTATAGAGATAGATCAAGACGCTTAATTGGACTTTCACAAAGCACATACCTTGATAAAGTTTTGAAGAAATTCAAAATGGATTAGTCAAAGAAAGGGTTCTTGGCTGTGTTACAAGGTGTGAAGTTGAGTGAGACTCAATGCCCGACCATTGCATAAGATAGAGAGAACATGAAAGTCATTCCCTATGCCTCAGCCATATGTTCTATCATGTATGCAATGATGTGTACCAGACCTGATGTGTGCCTTGCTTAGCAGGGAGGTACCAAAGTAATCCAAGAGTGGATCACTGGACAGCGGTTAAGAACATCCTGAAATACCTGAGAAGGACTAAGGATATGTTTCTCGTTTATGGAGGTGACAAAGAGCTCATCGTAAATGGTTACTTCAATGGAAGATTTGACACTGATCCGGATGAGTCTAAGTCACAAACCGGATACGTATTTATATTGGTGGAGCTGTAAGTTGGTGCAGTTCCAATCAGAGCGTCGTGGCGGGATCTACGTGTGAAGCGGGGTACATAGCTGCTTCGGAAGCATCAAATGAAGGAGTCTGGATGAAGGAGTTCATATCCGATCTAGGTATAATACCTAGTGCATCGGGTCCAATGAAAATCTTCTGTGACAATACTGGAGAAATTGCCTTGGTGAAGGAATCTAGATTTCACAAGAGAACCAAATACATCAAGAGACGCTTCAATTCCATCCGCGATCAAGTCAAGGAGGGAGACATAGAAATTTGCAAGATACATATGGATCTGAATGTTGCAGACCCGTTGACTAAGCCTCTTTCACGAGCAAAACATGATCAACACCAAGACTCCATGGGTGTTAGAATCATTACTATGTAATCTAGATACTCTAGTGCAAGTGGGAGACTGGAGGAAATATGCCCTAGAGGCAATAATAAAGTTGTTATTTATATTTCCTTATATCATGATAAATGTTTATTATTCATGCTAGAATTGTATTAACCGGAAACTTAGTACATGTGTGAATACATAGACAAACAGAGTGTCCCTAGTATGCCTCTACTTGACTATCTTGTTAATCAAAGATGGTTAAGTTTCCTGACCATAGACATGTGTTGTCATTTGATGAACGGGATCACATCATTAGAGAATGATGTGATGGACAAGACCCATCCGTTAACTTAGCATAATGATCATTTAGTTCTATTGCTATTGCTTTCTTCATGACTTATACATATTCCTCTGACTATGAGATTATGCAACTCCCGAATACCGGAGGAACACTTTGTGTGCTATCAAATGTCACAACGTAACTGGGTTATTATAAAGATGCTCTATAGCTGTCTCCGATGGTGTTTGTTGAGTTTGCATAGATCAAGATTAGGATTTGTCACTCCGAGTATCAGAGAGGTATCTCCGGGCCCTCTCAGTAATGCACATCACTATAAGCCTTGCAAGCAATGTGACTAATGATTTAGTAACAGGATGATGCATTATAAAGGTGCTCTACAGGTGTCTCCAAAGGTACTTGTTGGGTTGGCGTATTTCGAGATTAGGATTTGTCACTCTGATTGTCGGAGAGGTATCTCTGGGCCCACTCGATAATGCACATCACTATAAGCCTTGCAAGCATTGCAACTAATGAGTTAGTTGCGGGATGATGTGTTACGGAACGAGTAAAGAGACTTGTTGGTAATGAGATTGAACTAGGTATGAGGATACTAACGATCGAATCTCGGGCAAGTAACATACCAATGACAAAGGGAATGACGTATGTTGTTATGCGGTTTGACCGATAAAGATCTGCTATTGGTTATTTACCGGAGATGTGTATCGGTCATGTCTACATAGTTCTCAAACCCGTAGGGTCCGCACGCTTATCGTTCGATGACGATTTGTTTTATGAGTTATGTGATTTGATGATTGAAGTTTGTTTGGAGTCCCAGATGTGATCACGGACATGACGAGGAGTCTCGAAATGGTCGAGGGGTAAAGATTCATTTATTGGAAGGTTGCATTTGGACATCGGAATGGTTCCGAGTGGTTCAGGCATTTTTCCAGAGTACTAGGAGGTTATCGGAACCCCCATGGAGAAGTATTGGGCCTATTGGGCCTTATTGGAGGAGAGGAGAAAGGCCATGTGAGAGGGGCGCCCTCCCCCTTGCCCAAACCAAATTGGACTAGGGGAAGGTGTCGGGCCCCCTCTTTCCTTCTCCCTCTCTCTCCCTTCCCCTTTTCCCTCTCCGGTGGAAGGAAGGAGGGGGGTCGAATCCTACTTGGACTAGGAGTCCAAGTAGGACTCCCCCATTATGGCGCGCCCCCTTAGGCTAGCCACCTCCTCCCCCCCTTTATATACGGAGGCCCGGGGGAACCCCAAAGGCACAACAGACATCTCTTAGCCGTGTGTGGTGCCCCCCTCCATAGTTTACCACCTCGGGCATATCCTCGTAGTGCTTAGGCGAAGCCCTGCGCCGGTAGCTTCATCATCACCATCGCCACGCCGTCGTGCTGACGGAACTCTCCCTCGTCCTCAACTGGATCAAGAGCTCGAGGGATGTCATCGTGCTGAATGTGTGCATAACATGGAGGTGCCGTACGTTCAGTACTTGGATCAGTTGGATCGTGAAGATGTTCGACTACATTAACCGTGTTACTAAATGCTTCCGCTTTCGGTCTACGAGGGTACGTGGACACACTGTCCCGTTTCATTGCTATGCATCTCCTAGATAGATCTTGCGTGATCGTAGGTAAATTTTTTGAAATACTGCGTTCCCCAACATGTGGTGCCCTGGTTCCCACTAGGCCGACAACACCCCCTCTTAATAGTGTGGTTGCCCTATGAACTCAAATATGAAAAGTAAAATCACTGGCATACGCTTCTTTTTCCTTTCTCGAATCTAGGGGCATCTAACCATCCACACATCCTTTCATGATTTGACGTCACTTTTTATAGACAAGATCACGTGGTTAGAACAACAAGATATGTTGTCATTAATACCAAAAACAAACAAGGGCATAAATTCCATTTCATCTATTTCCTAGCTTGCTTCTCCAAATGTTGTTTATTTGGCCAGGTCAGGCTATGGGTTGCAGTTTTGGGGTTCTTTAATCCGCTTCTTGGTGCATAGATTAGAGCAAGTACAATAAGGTGACGTAGGCAGGCCGTAAGACTTTAAATATCTTATTTTTGCTGAGTTTGAAGAGAGAGAGAGAAGAGAAATGGGCTACAAACTAACAACCGGCTATAGCATGTGCTCCTAGAGACCTTGTGAGAGAGAGGAAGGTGGGTCATGTATCAATAAAGTAGTATTTACTTACATCTAACTATTATACTTGCCAGCTATAATCTTGGCTATAGATGACATGACAACGTCATATAGCCAGTAGCTAGCTATACTATTAATCGTGCTCTTATAGGAGGACATTCCATGGGTCAACATCATCAGGGAAGCACATTACCAAGACTCATTACCTGGGGATAAGATGGTTGGCTCCTTTTGGTGGAGATCAGTCATGTATCAATAAAGTGGTACTTACTTAAATCTAACTATTATACTTGTCAGCTATAATCGTGGCAACATCATATAGCCAGCAGCTGGCTATACTATTAACCATGCTCTTATAGGAAGACATTCCATGGGTATACATCATCTGGGAAGCACATTACCAAGACTCATTACCTGGGGATAAGATGGTTGGCTCCTTTTGGCGGAGACCAGTCATTAAACTTTTGCCCAGATTCAAGCAATATGCGGTTTGTAGGGCAGGTAGAGGGGACACTACCTTATTTTGGTCTGATAACTGGTCTGGTCAACCATTCCTTCTCACTTATCCTGAGTTACACTCCTTTGCAATAAATAGAGACATCTCATTTTTCAAGGTACTGGAGCATACAGAAGCCAGTCAACTTTATAACAGACCATTATCTTTACAAACTTATCAGCAATTCAACTCTTTGAATGACCTTATTGATAATATAGAGGCTAATAATGCACAAGAAAGATGACTTATTCATGGACTGCCACACATTATTCATCCATGAAAATGTACAAAGAAATAATTGGGGCAAACAATTCTCACAGTATATTCAAGCAATTGTGGAGCACTTCATGCAGATCGGACACAAGATATTTTCTGGATGTTATTTACAGGACAGGGTGAATACAAGGAATCTTTTACAACATAAAAGCATGTACCTGGATGATTATAATTGTGTTCTATGTTCATATAATATTGAGGAAATTCCACTTCACTATTCTGGAATTGCCCATTTGCACTCAGATGTTAGGAACTTCTTATACCTGACAAACAAAGAGGTATTTCAGCCTATGATGAAATCACCCTATCTCTGTCACATCTTCCAGGAGAAATTGCATTGGATATCATTATCATGGGATGTTGGAGTATATGTTAGTGAGGAATGACAAAATTTTCAGAACAACAACCCCACATATGAACACCTGGAAGTATTATCTGAAAGAAGGCGTGTGGGCAATAGAACTAAGATCAAAGCGTAGCAAGGCAGAAACACTACTGCAGGATGCTGCTAACGTGACACTACGATCATAGACCCTTCGAGAAACTGTGTGCGATGCAATAATCGCAAACGGTGCTGTATGAAAACCGTCAGAAATGTGTAAAAAATTTGCGATGACGGATGCATCAAACACGGTTCAGGTTTTAGTTGCGTGTGCGATGAAGGGCATATGGTTCAGTTCGATTAACTGTTTGCGATGAGGAGGAACAAAAGAAACGGGCAGCCAGATGAAGGCGTGTGCGATACACAGCATACGGTTCACTCGGATGAACTGTTTGTGATTAGGCAACACAAAAAAAACGGTCAGCCCGATCAAGGTGTGTGTGATGTACATCATACGGTTCACTCGGATGAACTGTTTGTGATCAGGCAAGAGAACAAAAACGGTTCAATATAACAAGATGTGTGTGATACGCGGCAAACAGGTCTCTAATCAGAAATGTGTGCGAAGACCGATAATAACGCAGACGATTGCTTCTAATAAGACGTATGTGATATGCTCTGTCTACAAAACATCTATTGGCCATTGTGGGACGGGCGGTCATCCGGATACGCCATAAGGATGCATTCCTATCAGCAAGGACTAGCTGTTCCACCAGTAGCTCATGTAAGAAAACTATCAAGTTAAGTGTGCTCAGGCTGGAGCAGCCATCGGATGGGTGACTGGATGGGAAGTTGTGTCGATGTTAAATTAGGTGATGGGATGGGTCATTTCGGTCAAATGACCAAAATGCCCCATTCCCTTAGCTAATTTAACCTCGAGGTCCTTATTTTTTTATTTTTTAACACATGTTAAAGAAGCTCTACCACATTACTTTTTGACAATGTCCGATACGTGGCATACAGTTGATCCATCCGACCTATTTGTGATGGAATAGGCTGTGTGTGTTGTGGGCAAATGCTTGCTGGTATTCAACCGTTTGGGATTGATGAATTCATCACCGACGGGTTCCCTAGTGTGGTTCATGTGAAGGAAATATGCCCTAGAGGCAATAATAAAGTTATTATTTATTTCCTTATATCATGATAAATGTTTATTATTCATGCTAGAATTGTATTAACCGGAAACATAATACATGTGTGAATACATAGACAAACAGAGTGTCACTAGTATGCCTCTACTTGACTAGCTCGTTGATCAAAGTTGGTTATGTTTCCTAACCATAGACATGAGTTGTCATTTGATTAACGGGATCACATCATTAGGAGAATGATGTGATTGACTTGACCCATTCCGTTAGCATAGCACTTGATCATTTAGTTTGTTGCTATTTCTTTCTTCATGACTTATACATGTTCCTATGACTATGAGATTATGCAACTCCCGTTTACCGGAGGAACACTTTGTGTGCTACCAAACGTCACAATGTAACTGGGTGATTATAAAGGTGCTCTACAGGTGTCTTCGAAGGTACTTGTTGGGTTGGCGTATTTCGAGATTAGGATTTGTCACTCCGATTGTCGGAGAGGTATCTTTGGGCCCACTCGGTAATGCACATCACTATAAGCCTTGCAAGCATTGCAACTAATGAGTTAGTTGCGGGATGATGTGTTACGAAACGAGTAAAGAGACTTGCCGGTAACGAGATTGAACTAGGTATTGAGATACCGACGATCGAATCTCGGGCAAGTAACATACCGATGACAAAGGGAACAACGTATGTTGTTATGCGGTTTGACCGATAAAGATCTTCGTAGAATATGTGGGAGCCAATATGAGCATCCAGGTTCCGCTATTGGTTATTGACCGGAGACGTGTCTCGGTCATGTCTACATAGTTCTCGAACCCGTAGGGTCCGCACGCTTAAAGTTCGGTGACGATCGTAATAAGAGTTTTTGTGTTTTGATGTACCGAAGGTTGTTCGGAGTCCCAGATGAGATCGGGGACATGACGAGGAGTCTCGAAATGGTCGAGACGTAAATATTGATATATTGGATGACTATGTTTGGACATCGGAAGGGTTCCGAGTGGTTCAGGCATTTTTCCGGAGTACCGGCAGGTTACCGGAACCCCCCGGAGAAGTTAGCACACCAGCCCACAAGGGGCTGGTGCGTCCCCTTTGGGCAGGAGGCCGAATTGGAGAAGGTTTGGGGGGTGCGGCCTCCCCTTTCCTTCTCTCCTACTCCTCCTTCCCTTCCTCTCCTACTCCAACTAGGGAAGGGAGGAATCCTACTCCCGGTGGGAGTAGGACTCCTCCAGGGCGCGCCATAGGGGCCGGCCCTCTCCCCCTCCTCCACTCCTTTATATACGGGGGTGGGGGGCACCCCATAGACACACAAGTTGATCCTCGTGATCGTTCCTTAGCCGTGTGCGGTGCCCCCTTCCACCATATTCCACCTCGGTCATATCATAGCGGTGCTTAGGCGAAGCCCTGCGTCGGTAGAACATCATCACCGTCATCACGCCGTCGTGCTGACGAAACTCTCCCTCAACGTTTTGCTGGATCGGAGCTCGAGGGACGTCACCGAGTTGAACGTGTGCAGAACTCGGAGGTGCCGTACGTTCGGTACTTGGATCGGTCGGATCGGGAAGACGTACGACTACTTCCTCTACGTTGTGTCAACACTTCCGTTGCCGGTCGACGAGGGTACGTAGACAACACTCACCCCTCTCGTTGCTATGCATCACCATGATCTTGCGTGTACGTAGGAATTTTTTTGAAATTACTGCGTTCCCCAACAGTGGCATCAGAGCCAGGTTTTATGCGTTGATGTTGTGCACGAGTAGAACACAAGTGAGTTGTGGGCGATATAAGTCATACTTCTTACCAGCATGTCATACTTTGGTTCGGCGGTATTGTTGGATGAGCGGCCCGGACCGATATTACGCGTACGCTTACGCGAGACTAGTTCTACCGACGTGCTTTGCACACATGTGGCTGGCGGGTGTCAGTTTCTCCAACTTTAGTTGAACCAAGTGTGGCTACGCCCGGTCCTTGCGAAGGTTAAAATAACACCAACTTGAAAAACTATCGTTGTGGTTTTGATGTGTAGGTAAGAACGGTTCTTGCTAAGCCCGTAGCAGCCACGTAAAACTTGCAACAACAAACTAGAGGATGTCTAACTTGTTTTTGCAGGGCATGTTGTGATGTGATATGGTCAAGACATGATGCTGAATTTTATTGTATGAGATGATCATGTTTTGTAACCAAGTTATCGGCAACTGGCAGGAGCCATATGGTTGTCGCTTTATTGTATGCAATGCAATCGCGTTGTAATGCTTTACTTTATCACTAAGCGGTAGCGATAGTCATGGAAGCATAAGATTGGCGAGACGACAACGATGCTACGATGGAGATCAAGGTGTCGCGCCGGTGACGATGGTGATCATGACGGTACTTTGAAGATGGAGATCACAAGTACAAGATGATGATGGCCATATCATATCACTTATATTGATTGCATGTGATTTTTATCTTTTATGCATCTTATCTTGCTTTGATTGACGGTAGCATTATAAGATGATCCCTCAGTAAATTATCAAAGTATAAGTGTTCTCCCTGAGTATGCACCATTGCGAAAGTTCTTCGTGCTGAGACACCACGTGATGATCGGGTGTGACAGGCTCTACGTTCAAATACAATGGGTGCAAAACAGTTGCACACGCGGAATACTCAAGTTTAACTTGACGAGCCTAGCATATAACAGATATGGCATCGGAACACGGAGACCGAAAGGTCGAGCGTGAATCATATAGTAGATATGATCAACATATTGATGTTCACCATTGATACTACTCCATCTCACGTGATGATCAGACATGGTTTAGTTGATTTGGATCACATGATCACTTAGAGGATTAGAGGGATATCTTTCTAAGTGGGAGTTCTTAAGTAATATGATTAATTGAACTTTAATTTATCATGAACTTAGTCCTGGTAGTATTAGCATATCTATGTTGTAGATCAATAGCTCGCGTTTAGCTCCCCTGTTTTATTTTTGATATGTTCCTAGGGAAAACTAAGTTGAAAGATGTTAGTAGCAATGATGCGGATTGGATCCCTGATCTGAGGTTTATCCTCATTGCCGCACAGAAGAATTATGTCTTTGATGCACCGCTAGGTGACAAACCTATTGCAGGAGCAGATGCAGATGTTATGAACATTTGGCTAGCTCAATATGATGACTACTTTATAGTTTAGTGCACCATGCTTAAACGGCTTAGAATCGGGACTTCAAAGACGTTTTGAACGTCATGGACCATATGAGATGTTCCAGGAGTTGAAGTTAATATTTCAAGCAAATACCCGAGTTGAGAGATATGAAGTCTCCAACAAGTTCTATAGCTAAAAGATGGAGGAGAATAGCTCAAGCAGTGAGCATGTGCTCAGATTGTCTGGGTACTACAATCACTTGAATCAAGTGGGAGTTAATCTTCCAGATAAAATAGTGATTGACAGAATTCTCTAGTCACCACCACCAAGTTAGTAGAACTTTGTGATGAACTATGATATGCAAGGGATAACGGAAACGATTCCCAAGCTCTTCGTAATGCTGAAATCAACGAAGGTAGAAATCAAGAAAAATATCAAGTGTTGATGGTAGACAAGACCACTAGTTTCAAGAAAAGGCAAAGGGAAGAAGGGGAACTTCAAGTAGAACGGCAAGCAAGTTGCTGCTCAAGTGAAGAAGCCCAAGTCTGGACCTAAGCCTGAGACTAAGTGCTTCTACTGCAAAGGGACTGGTCACTGGAAGCGGAACTGCCCCAAGTATTTGGCGGATAAGAAGGATGGCAAAGTGAACAAAGGTATATTTGATATATACATTATTGATGTGTATTTTACTAGTGTTCATAGCAACCCCTCGGTATTTGATACTGGTTCAGTTGCTAAGTATAGTAACTCGAAACGGGAGTTGCAGAATGAACATAGACTAGTTAAGGGTGAAGTGACGATGTGTGTTGGAAGTGGTTCCAAGATTGATATGATCATCATCGCACACTTCCTATACTTTTGGGATTAGTGTTGAACCTAAATAAGTGTTATTTGGTGTTCGCGTTGAGCATGGATATGATTTGATCATGTTTATTGCAATACGGTTATTCATTTAAGTAAAAGAATAAATTGTTGTTCTGTTTACATGAATAAAACCTTATATGGTTACACACCCAATGAAAATGGTTCGTTGGATCCCGGGTACCGAGCTCGAATTCGCCCTATAGTGAGTCGTATTACAATTCACTGGCCGTCGTTTTACAACGTCGTGACTGGGAAAACCCTGGCGTTACCCAACTTATTTGTGGCACTGCCGTTTAGGTCATATTGGTGTAAAGCGCATGAATAAAATCCATGCTAATGGGCTTTTGGAATCACTTGATTATGAATCAGTTGATGCTTGAGAACCATGCCTCATGGGCAAGATGACTAAGACTCCGTTCTCCAGAACAATGGAGCGAGCAACAAATTTGTTGGAAATCATACATACTGATGTATGTGGTCCGATGAATATTGCGGCTCGTGGCAGGTATCATTATTTTCTGATCTTCACAGATGATTTGAGCAGATATGAGTATATCTACTTGATGAAACATAAGTCTGAAACATTTGAAAAGTTCAAAGAATTTCAGAGTGAAGTGGAGAATCATCGTAACAAAAATAAAAGTTTCTACGATATGATCGCAGAAGTAAAATATTTGAGTTACGAGTTTGGCCTTCAGTTAAAAACAATGTGAAATAGTTTCACTACTCACGCCACCTGGAACACCACAGTTTAATGGTGTGTCCGAACGTCATAACCGTACTTTATTAGATATGGTGCGATCTATGATGTCTCTTACCGATCTACCACTATCGTTTTGGGGTTATACATTAGAGACAGCTACATTCACGTTAAATAGGGAACCATCTAAATCCGTTGAGATGACACCGTATGAACTATGGTTTGGCAAGAAACCTAAGTTGTCGTTTCTTAAAGTTTGAGGTTGCAATGCTTATGTGAAAAAGTTTCAACCTGATAAGCTCAAACCCAAATCGGAGAAGTGCGTCTTCATAGGATACCCAAAAGAAAATGTTGGGTACACCTTCTATCACAGATTCGAAGGCAAGATATTCGTTGCTTTGAATGGATCCTTTCTAGAGAAGGAGTTTCTCTCGAAAGAAGTGAGTGGGAGGAAAGTAGAACTTGATGAGGTAACTGTACCTGCTCCCTTATTGGAAAGTAGTTCATCACAGAAATCTGTTCCTGTGACTAGTACACCAATTAGTGAGGAAGCTAATGATGATGATCATGTAACTTCAGATGAAGTTACTACCGAACCTCGTAGGTAAACCAGAGTGAGATCCGCACCAGAGTGGTACGGTAATCCTATTCTGGAGTTCATGTTAGTTGACCATGACGAGCCTACGAACTATGAGGAAGCGATGATGAGCCCAGATTCCGCGAAATGGCTTGAGGCCATGAAATCTGAGATGAGATCCATGTATGAGAACAAAGTATGGACTTTGATTGACTTTCTCAATGATCGGCGAGCCATTGAGATTAAATGGATCTTCAAGAGGAAGACGGACGTTGATAGTAGTGTTACTATCTACAAAGCTAGAATTGTCGCAAAAGGTTTTCGACAAGTTCAAGGTGTTGACTACGATGAGAGTTTCTCACTCGTATCTATGCTTAAGTCTGTCTGAATCATGTTAGCAATTACCGCATTTTATGAAATCTGGCAAATGGATAAACAAAACTGCATTCTTTAATGGATTTATTAAAGAAGAGTTGTATATGATGCAACCAGAAGGTTTTGTCAATCCTAAAGGTACTAACAAAATATGCAAGCTCCAGCGATCCATCTATGGACTGGTGCAAGCATCTCGGAGTTGGAATATACGCTTTGATAAGTTGATCGAAGCATATAGTTTTATACAGACTTGCGGTGAAGCCTGTATTTACAAGAAAGTGAGTGGGAGCACTACAACATTTCTGATAAGTATATGTGTATGACATATTGTTGATCGGAAATAATGTAGAATTATTCTGCAAAGCATAAAGGAGTGTTTGAAAGGAGTTTTTCAAAGAAAGACCTCGGTGAAGCTGCTTACACATTGAGCATCAAGATCTATAGAGATAGATCAAGACACTTGATAAGTTTTCAATGAGTACATACCTTAACATTTTTGAAGTAGTTCAAAATGGAACAGTCAAATAAAGAGTTCTTGCCTGTGTTACAAGGTGTGAAATTGAGTAAGACTCATAGCCTGACCACGGCAGAAGATAGAGAGAGAATGAAAGTCATTCCCTATGCCTCAGCCATAGGTTCTATAAAGTATGCCATGTTGTGTACCAGACCTATTGTATACCCTGCCCTGAGTTTGGCAAGGGAGTACAATAGTGATCTAGGAGTAGATCACTGGACATTGGTCAAAATTATCCTTAGTGGAATAAGGATATGTTTCTCGATTATGGACGTGACAAAAGGTTCGTCGTAAAGGGTTACGTCGATGCAAGTTTTGACACTGATCCAGATGACTCAAAATCTCATTCTGGATACATATTTAAAGTGGGAGCAATTAGCTAGAGTATCTATGTGCAGAGCATTGTTGACATAGAAATTTGCAAAATACTTACGGATCTGAATGTGGCAGACCCGTTGACTAAACTTATCTCACAAGCAAAACATGATCACACCTTAGTACTCTTTGGGTGTTAATCACATAGCGATGTGAACTAGATTATTGACTCTAGTAAACCCTTTGGGTGTTGGTCACATGTCGATGTGAACTATAGGTGTTAATCACATGGTGATGTGAACTATTGGTGTTAAATCACATGGAGATGTGAACTAGATTATTGACTCTAGTGCAAGTGGGAGACTGAAGGAAATATGCCCTAGAGGCAATAATAAAGTTATTATTTATTTCCTTATATCATGATAAATGTTTATTATTCATGCTAGAATTGTATTAACCGGAAACATAATACATGTGTGAATACATAGACAAACAGAGTGTCACTAGTATGCCTCTACTTGACTAGCTCGTTGATCAAAGTTGGTTATGTTTCCTAACCATAGACATGAGTTGTCATTTGATTAACGGGATCACATCATTAGGAGAATGATGTGATTGACTTGACCCATTCCGTTAGCATAGCACTTGATCGTTTAGTTTGTTGCTATTTCTTTCTTCATGACTTATACATGTTCCTATGACTATGAGATTATGCAACTCCCGTTTACCGGAGGAACACTTTGTGTGCTACCAAACGTCACAATGTAACTGGGTGATTATAAAGGTGCTCTACAGGTGTCTTCGAAGGTACTTGTTGGGTTGGCGTATTTCGAGATTAGGATTTGTCACTCCGATTGTCGGAGAGGTATCTTTGGGCCCACTCGGTAATGCACATCACTATAAGCCTTGCAAGCATTGCAACTAATGAGTTAGTTGCGGGATGATGTGTTACGGAACGAGTAAAGAGACTTGCCGGTAACGAGATTGAACTAGGTATTGAGATACCGACGATCGAATCTCGGGCAAGTAACATACCGATGACAAAGGGAACAACGTATGTTGTTATGCGGTTTGACCGATAAAGATCTTCGTAGAATATGTGGGAGCCAATATGAGCATCCAGGTTCCGCTATTGGTTATTGACCGGAGACGTGTTTCGGTCATGTCTACATAGTTCTCGAACCCGTAGGGTCCGCACGCTTAAAGTTCGGTGACGATCGTAATAAGAGTTTTTGTGTTTTGATGTACCGAAGGTTGTTCAGAGTCCCAGATGAGATCGGGGACATGACGAGGAGTCTCGAAATGGTCTAGACATAAAGATTGATATATTGGATGACTATGTTTGGACATCGGAAGGGTTCCGAGTGGTTCAGGCATTTTTCCGGAGTACCGGGGGGTTACCGGAACCCCCCGGAGAAGTTATGGGCCTCATGGGCCATAAGAAGGAAGCACACCAGCCCACAAGGGGCTGGTGTGCCCCCTTTGGGCAGGAGGCCGAATTGGAGAAGGTTTGGGGGGTGTGGCCTCCCCTTTCCTTCTCTCCTACTCCTCCTTCCCTTCCTCTCCTACTCCAACTAGGGAAGGGAGGAATCCTACTCCCGGTGGGAGTAGGACTCCTCTAGGGCGCGCCATAGGGGCCGGCCCTCTCCCCCTCCTCCACTCCTTTATATACAGGGGTGGGGGGCACCCCATAGACACGCAAGTTGATCCTCGTGATCGTTCCTTAGCCGTGTGCGGTGCCCCCTTCCACCATATTCCACCTCGGTCATATCGTAGCGGTGCTTAGGCGAAGCCCTGCGTCGGTAGAACGTCATCACCGTCATCACGCCGTCGTGCTGACGAAACTCTCCCTCAATGTTTTGCTGGATCAGAGCTCGAGGGACGTCACCGAGTTGAACGTGTGCAGAACTCGGGTTCCCCAACATCGTGTTCATCTGATCATCATCTACTTCTTGTGCTAGCTCGATGATAAGTTTCCATTAATTGATGGCGTTTTATGAACACCCCACCATTACTCGCCATTTCCTCACCTGTTTCCCGCCACCCTACTATATTGCGCATAGGGGGCGCGCGACGCACGGAGGCGACAAGCGCAGCCTGTAGCACATCCACCTTTTCCAAGCATGCCAACCCACAAAAGCGCCGCCTCTACCATCAACCTCGTCGATGAGGTAAACGAGCAGGCGCCTCGGCCTTGATGGGCCGAGGCGCTCCCCTGCAATGCAATGGATGACGCCGTGATGCCCGTCATCACTAGGGTTGAGCAGACCTTTGGTGCATGGCGCTTGAGCGTCGCATATCAAGATAGGCATATCAGCGCCGACAGGTTGCAGCTCGCCGCACAACATGATCGATGGTGCGCCGTAGTGCAAGCTAGGCACGTCCTCGCCGATAGGCTGCGGCTCGCTGCACGGCGAGACCGTTGGAGCGCCGCAGAGCGAGAGGCGCGGTGCGCCGCATAGCAAGAGCGGATCAAGCGGCGCTTGCCTTCTGTCGACACGGCGTCGCAGCTGGGTACACGTCCCTTCAGTACCCCCATTCCTCGCTAGGAGTGGGCAGAGGCCCTCAGCGCCGTACTTGCACCAGAGGCCGGCCATGCCATACTTGCACCGGACGCCCTCTGCGCCGTTTGCATGGGTGCTGCCGTTAGCCTTGTCCGCGGCTCGCTGGATGCCAACGCACTGGTCCGTAGGCTCGACCGCCTCCTTGGCCCAGGTGTCCACCTGGGTGCAGTAGAGTAACATGGCCGTCTCATCCTCGAGCTGGTGATCTCCGATGAAATAGCCAACTTGGAGCTCAAGATCGCGCTCCAGATGTACCGCGAGCGTGTCGACCGCTTGGACGAACGCCTGCACGAGTTTAGGCAGAGCCAAGAGCTACCCTAGGCAAGGGCTGCTCGTCATGGTCTCATGGACGCGTTTTATTTTGAAAAGTCATTTCGACGTGGATAACTATGCATTCACATCAATCATAGTATTGCTTTGTTTATTGCTGTGTTTCAATGTGTGTACTCTGTTTTCCATTCTTATTTGTTCTGTTTCAGTGTGTGTATATACGCTTTCCATTCTGTATATGTGAATGATAACAGCTAGATTCAAATTAGTATACAAAACAGATAGAAAATGGAATTCATAATATATATATATATATTGTGCATTAGATCATCACAGAATATATATATATGTATATATATATATAATATCATCACATATACGTGATGATACTTAAGTACTAGGTACAATGCATAAAATTGAAAACGATCAATACTAAAACTAATAATCCCTCCTGGGGCCAGTATTCCGACAACCCCTCGCTAGTAGCTCCCTGGTGCGTGGCGTCTTCCCAGTGCGGAGGCAGTACTCCGACTCCTCCACCTCGCAGCGCTTGACGTACCGATCTGCCTCTTGCTGGCGGACGCACGCAGCCGATCTTGCCATTTTGTTGGGTGCTCACCGGAGGTCCTCGTTGGTGGCATGCTGGAGCTTATCGGCCCACCTCCATGCAGCGATGAGGCGCCCAGCGCCTATGACCTTCCTTGCGAAGTACCCGTCTTCATACAACTCCTCGGCACGACGATGCGCCCACTCCCAAAGCTCTGCCGCCTCCTTTTTCCAGGCGGCATCACGGGCTTCAAAGGCCGCATGGTACCTGGCTTCCTCCTCCGCCATCTCCTTCTTGAACGCCACTTGCCTGGCTTTCTCAGCCGGTGGCAGTGACTTACACAGACAAAGATTGTAGTGGCCCCAAAACCAATCCAAATTTGGGGGGTCCGGCGCAACCTCGTCAGGTGGAGCGTAGGGGTCCTCGTCGCTGCTAATCGAGTGAGCGTCCTCGAGGGGGGGGGCGACTCTTCGTCGGCGCATGGGCAGACCGGCGGCACCATGGCATAGATTTGAGACAGAGAGAGGGAGAGAGAGAGAGGGCGAGCGAGGGGAGGATGTAGATGAGAATGCACGCATGACAACGTGAGAAAGGTAGTATTTATTGGCGGCCGGAATATAGATCGACGGGGACAGTACAAATGCCGGTCACCAGAATTTATGAGTACTGTAGTTTGAATTACACACGATTCCGGCAGCAAAATCCGTGTGTGAACATAATAGGTGACGATTTCCAATGCAGAACCGTGTCTGATGAATGATCCCCACCATTCACCTACCAAACCTCGAGCCGCGAGATAGACTGCCAATCGTGTGGGGTCCGGTTGTCTTGCCAGATCTTTACCTTTTCTTTTTTGAACACCCGATACTTACATCATCTGATGATTTTTTAACTCGCACACAAGTACACAAAAATATGATTTTTCAAACCGTTTTGGTTAGGCGTTGCATGTAGATGTAGTTCAAATTTGAATTACGGTCATTAAATGGTTAGAAAATCACTTAAATGTCTTTAAAAGGTCAAATGACCCCTGGAAATTTCCAAATTTTCACATGACAGTTGTATTAGTGCACGTTAAACATAGGAAACAATTGAAGACCGTAAGAGGAAGCTATCTCCCATCCGTCAGCAAACATGCATTGTTCCCTCTCGGAACCATGCACCTTCTAGTGAGTTGCTCCGGTTTGTGAGGGGTGTGTGTCCAAACTTTCGTCAAACATGCCAAATTTTTTACCACATCATCTTGGTGGCATGACATTAAATCAAGCAAGGTTTCATGTTTTTCTGATCATTTTTTAATTTTTTGGAATTAAAATGCCATGGCATGCACTCCATGCATGTGCCCATGCCTCGACACCAATATGTTTGAAATTTTGTTATAATTTACTGCACATGGAATTAATTCGGACACAAGTACACAAAAATATGATTTTTCAAACCGTTTTGGTTAGGAGTTGCATGTAGATGTAGTTCAAATTTGAATTATGGTCATTAAATGGTTAGAAAATCACTTAAATGTCTTTAGAAGGTCAAATGACCCCTGAAATTTACCAATTTTTCACATGATAGTTGCACGTCAAACGTAGGAAAAAATTTGAAGGCCGTAAGAGGAAGCTATCTCCCGTTCGTCATCAAACATGCATTGTTCCCTCTCGGAACCACGAACCTTGTAGCGAGTTGCTCCGGTTTGTGAGGGCCGTGTGTCAAAACGCTCGTCAAACATGCCAATTTCTTTACCACATCATCTTGGTGGCATGACATTACACCAACCAAGGTTTCATGTGTTTCTGATCATTTTCTATTTTTTAATTAAAATGCCATGTCACTCCATGCATACGTATGCATGTGTCCATGTCGTGAGACCAATATGTTTGAAAATTCCTTCTAATTTACTGCACATGTAATTAACTCACACACAAGTACACAGATATGATTTTTCAAACCATTTTGGTTAGGCGTTGCATGTAGATGTAGTTCAAATTTGAATCACGGTCATTAAATGGTTAGAAAATCACTTAAATGTCTTTAAAAGGTCAAATGATCCCTAGAATTTTCCAAAATTTCACATTACAGTTGTAGTAATGCACGTTAGACGTAGAACAAATTTGAAGGCCGTAAGAGGAAGCTATCTCCCGTTCGTCATCAAACATGCATTGCTCCCTCTCGGAACCACGAACCTTCTAGCGAGTTGCTCCGGTTTGTGAGGGCCGTGTGTCCAAACGCTCGTCAAACATGCCAATTTCTTTACCACATCATCTTAGTGGCATGACATTACACCAACCAAGGTTTCATGTGTTTTTGATCATTTTTCTATTTTTTAATTAAAATGCCATGTCACTCCATGCATACATATGCATGTGTCCATGTCGTGAGACCAATATGTTTGAAAATTCCTTCTAATTTACTGCACACGGAATTAACTCGCACACAAGTACACAGATATGATTTTTCAAACCGTTTTGGTTAGGCGTTGCATGTAGATGTAGTTCAAATTTGAATCACGGTCATTAAATGGTTAGAAAATCACTTAAATGTCTTTAAAAGGTCAAATGACCCCTAGAATTTTCCAAAATTTCACATTACAGTTGTAGTAATGCACGTTAGACGTAGAACAAATTTGAAGGCCGTAAGAGGAAGCTATCTCCCGTTCGTCATCAAACATGCATTGCTCCCTCTCGAAACCACGAACCTTCTAGCGAGTTGCTCCGGTTTGTGAGGGGTGTGTGTCCAAACTTTCGTCAAACATGCCAGTTTCTTTACCACATCATCTTGGTGGCATGACATTACATCAACCAAGGTTTCATGTTTTTTTAATTTTTTTAGAATTAAAATGCCGTGCCACTCCGTGCATACATATTCATGCATATGTGTCCATTTCGTGATACAAATATGTTTGGAAATTCCTTCTAGTTTGCTTCACATGGAATTAACTCGCACACAAGTACACAAATATGATTTTTCAAACCATTTTGGTTAGGCGTTGCATGTAGATGTAGTTCAAATTTGAATTACGGACATTAAATGGCTAGAAAATTACTTAAATGTCTTTAAAAGGTCAAGTGACCCCTAGAATTTTCAAAAATTTCACATTACAGTTGTAGTAGTGCACGTTAGACATAGAAAAAAATTAAGGCCATAAGAGGAAGCTATCTCCCGTTCGCCATCAAACATGCATTGTTCCCTCTCGGAACCACGAGCCTTCTAGTGAGTTGCTCCGGTTTGTGAGGGGTGTGTGTCCAAACTTTGGTCAAACATGCCAATTTTTTACCACATCATCTTGGTGGCATGACATTACATCAACCAAGGTTTCATGTGTTTCTGATTTTTTTTATTTTTTGAATTAAAATGCCATGTCACTCCATGCTTAATTGTGTCATAGCCGTTAGACCGATATGTTTGAACATTACTTCCAATTTACTGCACATGGAATTAAATCACACACAAGTACACGAAATATGAGTTTTCAAATCGTTATGGTTAGCTGTTGCATGTACATGTAGTTCAAATTTCAATTACGGTCATTAAATGGCTAGAAAATCACTTAGATGTCTTAGAAGGTCAAATGACTCCTGAAATTTTCCAAAATTTGACATGACAGTTGTATTAGTACTACAAAATTTCTCGTTCATTGAAAACACCATCCGTTGGCACTTTATTCCAAATTCGTCTTTCACAGCTAATAAAAAATATCTACAACATCACACACAGTTGTTTTCTAGGAACCGTTTGCGATGAAAATAGCTGGGTCTGTTTAAGTCTCCCTCCTTAAACTTCGTCGACTCGTCTCCTCTAGTGCCGGCAATCCCCGAATCCCCGAATGCCGATCCCCATTCCCGCACCCCCTTCTTGCAAATATGACGCCATGGAAACGCTTCATGAAGGCCCGTGCGATGGCCACGTCCCCCCCGAGCGCCGCCACCTACGCCGAGAGTGTGGCCACCTACGCCGAGAGTGCCGCCGCATCCGCATTGAGCACGGCCGCTTCTACCGAGAGGGCGTCTGCGGCAGCCGACAGGGCAGCTGCAATAGCCGAGAGGGCTGCAGCTGCTGCTGCGACGGTGGCTACAAACGCCGAGAGCGCTCGAGCTGCCATCCGTGTCGCTGATGTCGCCCTGGCCCGGGTTGAGGCCATCCACGGCAAGATCGAGGATGCACACGCCAAGATATTCCAGGCCACCTCAGACTCCAGCATGCAACCCACGTCTGAAAAGGCGGCGGTGGCCGTGGAGCACCTGCTTCCTCATGAGGTCGCCGAGCGGGAGCTGGAGATGCAGGAGGCGGCGGAGATCGAGGAGCGTCGGGAGGAGGAGTTGCGCGTGGCCGAGGTTGAGGTAGAGAAGCGTCTGTCCGTCGAGGACGGTGGTGGAGTACCAACACAAGCTCTGGCGCAACCACTACTACGAGTACTACAACCTTGAGGGCGGCGCCGAGGATGAGGACGAGGACGCGGTCGACTCCAGCAGGGGGGACGCGGAGTCCACCAACGGCGGCATGTCGCCAGGACAAGTCATCGACGTCTCATCTCACACCAGCGATGCATAGGCCGGTGCGGTGGCGGACTTTTAATTATTCATACTTAGGCTTTGTTTTTAATGCTGGTCTTTTATTAGAGCAATGTTTAGGTAAACTAGCTCTATGTAATTACTAAAATTGCTCGATTCAGTAAGTGTGGTCTGTCTGCTGTACGCTCTTTTGTGTGCCCAAATTAGCAAGTGATGTTAAATTATGCAATGGCGTACCCGGGGAAATTCCGACCAAAATTTGAATTATCAAACTCATCCCATGCGCATAAAGCAGAAGAATCGTTTGCGCTGCACACAATTGTTCAAAGTGAATGGTCCGGCGGCACCGCACGCGTGTAGGATCGAAAGTATGTCTAGAGGGGGGTGATTAGACTACTTGACCAAATAAAAACTTAACCTTTTCCCAATTTTAGTTCTTGGCGGATTTTAGCTATTTTAGGACAAGTCAAGCAATCATCACACAATTCAAGCAAGCATGCAAAGAGTATATTGGCAGCAGAAAGTAAAGCATGCAACTTGCAAGAATGTAAAGGGAAGGGTTTGGAGAATTCAAACACAATTGGAGACACGGATGTTTTTCCCGTGGTTCGGATAGGTGGTGCTATCCTACATCCACGTTGATGGAGACTTCAACCCACAAAGGGTAACGGTTGCGCGAGTCCACACAGGGCTCCACCCACAAAGGGTAACAGTTGCGAGAGTCCACACAGGGCTCCACCCACGAAGGGTCCACGAAGAAGCAACCACCCACAAAGGGTCCACGAAGAAGCAACCTTGTCTATCCCACCATGGCCATCGCCCACACAGGACTTGCCTCACTAGCGGTAGATCTTCACGAAGTAGGCGATCTCCTTGCCCTTACAAACTTCTTGGTTCAACTCCACAATCTTGTCGGAGGCTCCCAAGTGACACCTAGCCAATCTAGGAGACACCACTCTCCAAGAAGTAACAAATGGTGTGTAGGTAATGAACTCCTTGCTCTTGTGCTTCAAATGATAGTCTCCCCAACACTCAACTCTCTCTCATAGGATTTGGATTTGGTGGAAAGAAGATTTGAGTGGAAAGCAACTTGGGAAGGCTAGAGATCAAGATTCATATGGTAGGAATGGAATATCTTGGTCTCAACACATGAGTAGGTGGTTCTCTCTCAGAACATACGAGTTGGAATGGTGTATGTGTTCTGATGGCTCTCTCATCGAATGAAGAGGAGGTGGAGGGGTATATATAGCCTCCACACAAAATCCAACCGTTACATAGTTTTCCAATCTCGGTGGGACCGAATCAACAAACTCGGTCGGATCGAAAATGTAAACCTAGTGACCGTTAGAGATTTTCGGTGGGACTGACATGCAACTCGGTAGGACCGATATGGTTAGGGTTTGGGCATAACGTAATCTCGGTGAGACCGATTACACAAACTCGGTGAGACCAAGTTTGGTAATTAGCTAACCAGAGAGTTGGTCAGGCAAACTCGGTGGGACCGATTTGCTCTTTCGGTGAGACCGAAAAGTTACAAAGGGGAAACACTAAATTTACATTGCAATCTCGGTGGGACCGATTCGCTCTTTCGGTGAGACCGAAAAGTTACGAAAGGGAAACAGAGAGTTTGCAATCCCATCTCGGTGAGACTGAGATCCCTATCGGTAGAACCGAATTGCTAGGGTTTGGCAGTGGCTAATGACAAGTGAAACTCGGTGGCGCCGGATAGGAAGAATCGGTAGGACCGAGTTTGGCTTAGGGTTTAGGTCATATGTGGATATGGGAAAGTAGTTGAGGGTTTTTGGAGCATATCACTAAGCACATGAAGCAAGAGGCTCATTATGCAACACCTCATCCCTCCTTGATAGTATTGGCTTTTCCTAAAGACTCAATGTGATCTTGGATCACTAAAATATAAAATGAAGAGTCTTGAGCCTTTGAGCTTGAGCCAATCCTTTTTCCTTAGCATTTTGAGGGTTCCACTTTCACATCCATGCCATGCCAATCATTGAGCTTTCCTGAAATAATCATCTTGGAATTGCATTAGCTCAATGAGCTATATGTTGTTATGAATTACCAAAACCACCTAGGGATAGTTGCACTTTCAACGCATTCAAAGTGAATGTGCCCATGCCTTGAGACCAAAATTTGAATTATCAAACTCATCCCATGCCCGTAAAGTAGAAGAATCGTTTGCGATGCACACAATCGTTCAAAGTGAATGGTCCGGCGGCACCGCGCGCAAAGTTTCCCTCCACATTTTCAAAATTTTGGCCTACCGCCAAAATATCTACCCCCACCCCCCTTCCCCACCCCTTTTCTCCCCGACCACAAGTCACATTTCCCCTGTTTCCTCCTTCCTTCCTTGCTAAGCTATAGCCGCTTCCTCGCTCTCGCCGTCTCGCATCCTACCGCCGGGGTCGCCATGGTCTTCTTCAAAGACATCTCCAGCGGTTCCTCCTCCGGCGACTACTGCTTCACCACCGGGGTATGCCTCTCTTCTCTCTCTCAGGCTATGACTTGGAATGAAGCATTTTTACCCGAAGGTCGATTTGAGTCATTTCTTCCTCCTGTAGCTCTCTAATACCATCAGTGGCAACGAATGGAGCTGGGTGGCTGAAGATCTATCTGCTTGTTGTCACCATCAATCTCCATGCGTGAAGCTAATTGTGTTTGATTATGTGGACAATGGGAGGAAGTTTCTGGCATGTGCAAAGAAGGTTAGACCCTCTTTCGTTGTTACAAATCATTTATTAGATGTGATTCAGACACTGTCACAGTCCCAACCCATTCATACCACACCTTCAACCAAATGCATCCTAAGACAGTGGCATAGTTTGTACCTAGTATCTTAAATTGTTGCCATCTCATCAGCGGTGCCATTAGAAAATTATTTGGCACCGCTTCAGCAGTTTGTGCAGCCAACTTTGGCCCACACATCCGAGCAGCCTAGCAGTAAAATATTAAATCTTTATGGCACGAAGGAACTGGGAATCGAAGCAACTACGTGCTCCGGAGTCTGGGTCCCTGATTTTTTCCGCTACATCGGCTCGCCAATGCAGGGCACCGATGCGAGATGTAGGAACAGTTGTCTTTACCCCAGTTTTGGCATACATAGTGGACGGCCTTAGTGCTATTAGTTCTATGTTACTAAATTTGTGCATGTACACACCTGTTAGTATCAATTTGCTGTCATCCAAACACTGTCGCTATGCTGTTGCAGTTATATTTACCTTCCTCATAAAATGTTCAATTTGTTATTTATTGTACATGAGTAAGAACTTGTAGCGTCGTTGTAGTTAATTATAGCTTCTGATGTTCCAGAATTTGGTTGTTGTCTCAGTACCAATTATTTCATTTGCACATTGATCTTTTTGAGAAGATATGTCATAATTAACATGTTTCTTCAGTTTTTCAAAATAAGCATTGGTGATTTTCTATGTTGCTATAAACCCATTTCCCCTACAATTGTTACTGATCTAGTTTTAAATATTATAGGATGAACAGAAGTGTTCTTACTTGGAGTGGGTTGATCAAGAGTGACCATAGTCTTTGAAGATGTGCCTAACGAAGCTCTGGAGCATGTATGAGGAAGAGAACACATGTAGGCTTAGAGAAAGTCTTGTCAACGCTGAAGCATATTTCAAGATGCGGGATAAAAAGTTGAAGGTGGAGAATGAGCTCAGATTTTTTATATCAGACTTCGCTAGGATGGTGTTGGCGAAGCAGGAGGCACTTTCCTAGTTGGCCCATGCAAAACGGGTTCTTACTAAACTGAAAGCAGAGGTGGATAAGATGATCCTGGATGATCTCGATTAGGGAAATGAATATACTGTTCTTATGAAGTTGAACTAGCTATATGTTGTACTGTGCTGTTTTCATGTAGCTACCTACTGTGATGTTATAATATATTTATGTGCCTGATATGAAATTGGCAAACAGTTGTTCGATATGAAATGTGAATTTGCGTAATACTGGAATTATTAACTGTAAACTAATAAACCTGGTAAATGTGTCATGGATCTTTGCAAACGGTTCTAGCAGTAAAAGCGATTGCTATGGATAGCCTAATGCCACACAGTTTTCTTCATCAAATCGTGTGTGATATAGTTGATAAAAGCAAACAGTTAACCAAGGAAGACCGTGTGTGATAGTTACACCTTTCAGACACGAGCCTACACATAAAACTGTGTGGGATGTACGTCCGAACGGAAACGATTTCCCTGGATTGACTGTGTGGGATGTACATAAGAACGAAAACGTATTCCTTGGATTGACTGTGGGTGATATACATGCGAACGGAAATGTTTTCTGGGATTCACCGTGTGGGATGTACATACCTACGAAAATGATTTTCTCAGATTACCGTGTGGGATGTACATACCTACAGAAATGATTTTCTCGGATTCCGTGTGGGATGTACATACCTACGGAAATGATTTTCTCGGATTACCGTGTGGGATGTATATACCTACGGAAATGATTGGGTTTCGATGCCTCACCCGATCGCACATGGCCCCAGCCTAGGTCCCAGGTGGGCCTATCCCCAACGATTTCTGGGTCGTGTGGGAAGGACACCCTATCACACACACTCACTTGGCAACGGTTCCAAATGCCGTCGCGGAAAGGAGTTAAAAACCATTTGTTTAGGACCGATGCGCACCAGTGAAAGGATTAGAACCTGGATAGCACAATTCCTATAATATAAGCTTTTCTATGTTTTCTAGAACTGGTATTGGTTGAACTATTTGTATTTTCTTGTACATATTTTATTTAATGAAAATACCATAGAACGATTGTGCTACGGTTTCGGCTAAAAAACATGGATCCTTCTGCATGGGAAGGCGTTTACTATTGATCAGCTCTTTTTAGAATGAGACCCGTCAAGTTCTTGAGTTCCTTAATGTAGTGAAGGACAATTACCCAGCTAGCTAACAAGACTCGGCCGAAACAGCCCGGTCCCCCGCGTCGCCTCTCGGGCGGCTCGGGCGGAATCCCCGATCCAGCGTCGCCGGCCCCCTCCCCGCCCCCTTCCCTCACCTCGTCGTCACCGGAGGACGCCGCCGGGCTAAGCCCACGCGGCGGACGGCGGCGACGGGGACTTCTCTCTGCCTAGTGGTGGTGTATCGCGGTGGGGGTGTTGGGGAACACAGTATTTCAAAAAAATTCTTACGATCATGCAAGATCTATCTAGGAGATGCATAACAACGAGACGAGGAGAGTGTGTCCACGTACCCTCGTAGACCGAAAGCAGAAGCGTTTAGTAACACAGTTGATGTAGTCGAACGTCTTCACGATCCACCCGATCCTAGCACCGAACGTACGGCACCTCCGTGTTCAGCACACGTTCAGCATGGTGACGTCCCCCGAGCTCTTGATCCAGTTGAGGACGAGGGAGAGTTCGGTCAGCACCATGGCGTGGCGACGATGATCATGAAGTTACCGGCGCAGGGCTTCACCTAAGCACTACGACGATATGACCGGGGTGTATAACTGTGGAGGGGGGCACCGCACACGACTAAGAGATTGTCTATTGTGCTTTGGGGTGCCCCCTGCCCCCGTATATAAAGGAGGGAGGAGGAGGAGGCTGGCCCCTAGAGGCGTGCCAAGTGTGGGGAGTCTTACTAGGACTCCCAATTCCTAGTAGGATTCCCCTCTCCTTTTTTCCTTTTCCGGAGTAGCAAAGGGGGAAAAGGAGAAGGAGTAGGAGAGGGAAAGGGGGGGGGCGCCCCCACCCCTTGTCCAAATCGGATTGGCGAGGGGGGTGCCACCTCCTTTCGCCGGCTCTCTCTCCTCTACTAAGGACCATGTTGGCCCATTAACTTCCTGGGGGGGGGTCCGGCAACCCCCGGTACTCCGAAACTTCCCAAAACCATTCCGGTGTCCGAATGCAACCTTCCAATATATGAATCTTTACCTTTCGACCATTTCGGGACTCCTCGTCATGTCCGTGATCTTATCCAGGACTCTGAACAAACTTCAGTCATCAAATCACATAACTCATAATACAAATCATCATCGAACGTTAAGCGTGCAGACCCTACGGGTTCGAGAACTATGTAGACATGACCGAGACACATCTCCGGTCAATAACCAACAATGGAACCTGGATGCTCATATTGGCTCCTACATATTCTACGAAGATCTTTATCGGTAAAACCGCATAACAACATACGTTGTTCCCTTTGTCATCGGTATGTTACTCGCCCGAGATTAGATCGTCGGTATCCTCATACCTAGTTCAATCTCGTCTAACATCCCAAAATTCTAAATTTTGGAATGTTATAATAAATAGATAGATTTGATTGATTGTTGATTGATTATGTGAAATTGAGTAAAATTCGAAACCTTTTTGAAAGTTAAATGAGAGGGAATAAAAGGACTTTCCCAAACTTTCATTTTGCTTTCTGATCTCCATGAATTCAAATTCTTTTCAAATACAAAACCCTTGAGCGAAGATGATATGACTTCTTCCGTTTAAATTAAATGAAAGGGTATTTGAAAATAATTGAATTTAATTTGGAAACATTTCAATTCATAAACTTCATGCAGCTCAATGATTTTCATGAGAGAAGATAAAATGACTTCTTCAAATTATATGAAATATGAGTTGCGAGTTTCGAAGAATTAAATTCAAAGTTCTTTTGAATTTATTTTCAATTTGGAATGTTATACATTAGACCATCGCTGCATATCATAATTTATTTGCTTTTGGTTTTGATCCTAGAAATTCCACGCAACTCAAGGACCCACGGAGAGAGTTCGGGATTTCGCTATTTTCATATTTGAGTTTTCTCAAATTTTGCGAATAGGATCATTTGATTTTAATTATTCTATCATCAATTATTTCTAATACAAAAATATGAGAGAGGGAATAAAATGACTTTCCCAAAATAAAGAAATATTGAGGATTTAATAATAAAATCAAACAAGATTTTATTTCGGAGTTTTTCGGTATTTTATTTGAATTTAGGAAAAATGTGCGTTTTTCAAAATTTCATTTAGGCCCCAAATAAATGTTCACCTTGTGCGGCTTGATTTTAGAAGCCCGGGAAAATTTATTTTGGGATTTTTGGAGTCCGTTTATTATTATTTTTATTTGTTTTTCTGCGCGGAATAAAAAAAACGCGAACCGACTTTGGGCCGTACCCAAGTGGGACTCCGCCCGGGGGCAGCCTTTAAATAGCCGCCGCCCCAGCCCACCAGAGCCGCCGCCAACCCTAACCCTAGCCGCGCCTCGATCCGCGCGCCCGCCGCCGCCGCCGGAGCCGCCGACGACCCGCCTCCCGAGGTAAAAAAAAGAAAAAAAAAGAAAAAAAGGGAGGGTCGCGGTTTTATTTTTTTTAGTTTCGGTTTTTTAAATAGATCGGTTTTTCCGGTGTATTTATTTAGCGACCGTTCGTCCGTTCGTTCGTTCTAGCGAACGTTCGTCGTTTTTCTTTTTCTCGGATTAAATCCGTGATTTTTCTGATTGCGATTCCTGATCCGGTTTTCGTTTTAGTATAACTTTTCGCTCGTTTATCGGAATCAGGCGATTCAAGCGCCTGGAGTTTCGTCTCGAAACCCTCTATCCATTTAACCAACTTAAACAAGTTTTTGCCACTGTAACAATTGCCCTAGATCCAGAATAGTAAACGAAGCCTGTTTCTTTTGCCGTTTGACTTTCGTTGCTTCGTTTGATTTGATTCTTTTTGCAAATCAAAGCTCTTGACCTAAACTTTCTGATAAGGCCAAATTCATATAATTTTGGTACTGTTAGAAATTATTTTATGAAGGAAGAGATGGCGGACACACCTAAAGAAGACCCGAGTAAACCCTGCACTAAGTCTTGCTATTCATGTGGAGAAGAAGGACACATCTCCCAAAATTGTTTGAATGGGGATCTAGTAGAATTCCGACAGAGGAAGTAGAATATGACCCATAGGAAATAGAAGCCATGATTGGCATGGAAAGGTCCAGGAAGAGAAGCAGATTGGATTCCAGGAAGGACTTGAGTCATATCACCTGTCACAGGTGCAAGGAGTGAGGGCACTACCTCAACAGTTGCCAAAAAAAGGAAACCTCGAGACTTGTCAGAAGTAATATGTTTTCATTGCAATAGAGCAGGGCACTTTGCCAGAGGTTGCCCCAAGGAGAATGAAACTTGTGCTAGATAGTTGAGTTTGCAACAATAGAAATGGAGTAGTAGAAGTGAGAACATTTTCTTTTATATTGAGGTGTTGAGTTGAGACATGTAATGGAAAAGCGAGAGATTGTAATCACTTGAGAATGAATAAAGTTAGCATCGTTGGTACTGATATGGATTTTATGAGTTGTTACTCTATGAAGAAGGATTTTGACCATTTCTGAGGATATGAGAAATATGGTCTATGGAAGATTTGTGCATTTTAAGGGTGGTAGTACCCTGTAAGAACCGTTGACCCCTGGAAAAGATAAGGATACTCCACTGGGTGGATTTCAGACAAAATGAATACGAGTTTTGTCTCGATATGTGTGATACCCCAAGACTATGTGGGATGAAGTTGGAGACCGTTAGTTGTTGGACCAAATGTGATCAAGGAGTTAGAAGAGAATGTTAAGTTGATTTGGGATAGACTGAAGGTAGCTCAATCCAGGCAGAAGAGTTATGTAGACAAAAAAACGCAAGGAGGTAGTCTATGAAATTGGAGACAGAGCATGTCTTCATGTGTTCCCTCTGTGAGGAGTTAAACGATTGGAGTTAAGGGACAGTTAGCCCCGAGATTTGTAGGACCATACCAAGTTTTGGAGCGTATGGGAGAAGTGGCCAAGAAGTTGGAGTCACCCGAAGGACTGTTAGGAGTCCATGATGTGTTTCACGTTTCCCAGTTGAAGAAGTGCCATGCAGAGATGGCCAATATTCCCTTGTAAGGACGCTTGACCCTGGAAAGGATAATGATGTTCCACGAAGTGGAATATGGACTTCATAAGTATAAGTTTTTATCTTGGTATAAGGGATCCCATGAGGATGAAGAGATGAGTTACCATTGGATACAAAGGAGGTATGATGTTGGAAATAAGAATCAATGGAAATTCCATGATGAGTCTGAGTAATCATGTCCTAGTTTGGTGCCAATAGAAGGAAGGAAGACAATACAATTGGATGGATTTTAAGTATGCTAGGAAGCTGGAAGTTGGATGTTGGAATAACGATAAGTTTCCCAGAGGATAAGTTCAAGGTTTACAAGTGATGGGCCATAACCCATAGGCCCCAGGACCTGCCAAGAAGCAAGCACATTCTTGCTGAAGGAAAAACCCTGAAGGAAGATACGACGTTTATCGGCAGACAATTTTATAGGAGTAACACAAAACCTGAGAGTTGTGAAGGAACGATAGATGTTTGTTTGGCTTGCAGAATCAATGGATTTATCCGAACTTGGTTCGTCGACAAGAGAAATTCTGCAATGCTTGCGAGGATGACCGAGTGTTAGAGTGCGAGATTCGCTAAACCGTATACAAGGTAATGATTTGGGTGCGGGATGGATTGATCACCATATCGACTTACTCTTATTATTCGCCTTGCTATATGGGATGGTAAATCTAAGTGACTTACCTATACTAGAGAGACGACGATATTAAACCCTGTTTAAACCTTAGAATGGTATAACAAAATTTTCCCTTGTACAAGGCAGCTTTGCCAACCGTAGGTTATATGGTGAGGATCAACCAGACCCATTTCCTGCAGGAGAAACCATAAATGGTTGACCACCATGAGATATCGATAGTTGTTTAGTAATGGCGCCAGACCCGTCAGCTAAGAAGACCCAGTCTCGGAATAACCTTACCAAGATGAAAGGACAGAAGAATTGAGGAAAAGGTTATGTCACTACCAGAAGAGCCCAGAGAAGGAATTATCCTTATGATCTGAGAAGACCGACACTGTCAAGAATAAGGATGGAGTATATGAGTTTGATGGAACCGTAAGCATGCTTCTAAGGGTGGTAGCACCCCAGACCCCGGAGACGATTGATGAAATTTTGAGGAGACCCCCAAACCCTAACCTTTTTCTTGCTAGCCTCTCCGAATCTCGAGGACGAGATTCCTTTTAAGGGTGGTAGGTTTGTAACATCCCAAAATTCTAAATTTTGGAATGTTATAATAAATAGATAGATTTGATTGATTGTTTGACTGATTGTGTGAAATTGAGTGAAATTCGAAACCTTTTTGAAAGTTAAATGAGAGAGAATAAAAGGACTTTCCCAAACTTTCATTTTGCTTTCTGATCTCCATGAATTCAAATTCTTTTCAAATACAAAACCCTTGAGCGAAGATGATATGACTTCTTCCATTTAAATTAAATGAAAGGGTATTTGAAAATAATTGAATTTCATTTGGAAACATTTCAATTCATAAACTTCATGCAGCTCAATGATTTTCATGAGAGATGATAAAATGACTTCTTCAAATTATATGAAATATGAGTTGGGAGTTTCGAAGAATTAAATTCAAAGTTCTTTTGAATTTATTTTCAATTTGGAATGTTATACATTAGGCCATCATTGCATATCATAATTTATTTGCTTTTGGTTTTGATCCTAGAAATTCCACGCAACTCAAGGACCCACAGAGAGAGTTGGGGATTTCGTTATTTTCATATTTGAGTTTTCTCAAATTTTGCGAATAGGATCATTTGATTTTAATTATTTTATCATCAATTATTTGTATTACAAAAATATGAGAGAGGGAATAAAATGACTTTCTGAAAATAAAGAAATATTGAAGATTTAATAATAAAATCAAACAAGATTTTATTTCAGAGTTTTTCGGTATTTTATTTGAATTTAGGAAAAATGTGCGTTTTTAAAAATTTCATTTAGGCCCCAAATAAATGTTCACCTTGTGCGGTTTGATTTTAGAAGGCCGGGAAAATTTATTTCGGGATTTTTGGAGTCCGTTTAGTGTTTTTTATTTGTTTTTCTGCACGGAATAATAATTAAAAAAACGCGAACCGACTTTGGGCCGCACCCGAGCGGGAGTCCGCCCGGGGGCAGCCTTTAAATAGCCGCCGCCCGAGCCGCCCCAGCCCACCAGAGCTGCCGGCAACCCTAACCCTAGCCGCACCTCAATCCGCGCGCCCGCCGCCGCCGCCGACCTGCCTCCCGAGGTAAAAAAAGAAAAAAAGGGGGTCACAGTTTTATTTTTTTTAGTTTTGGTTTTTTAAATAGATCAGTTTTTCCGGTGTATTTATTTAGCAAGCGTTCGTCCGTTTGTTCGTTCTAGCGAACGTTCGTCGTTTTTCTTTTTCTCGGATTAAATCCGCGATTTTTCTGATCGCGATTCTTGATCCGATTTTCGTTTTAGTATAACTTTTCGCTCGTTTATCGGAATCAGGCGATTCAAGCGCCTGGAGTTTCGTCTCGAAACCCTATATCCATTTAACCAACTTAAACAAGTTTTTGCCACTGTAAAAATTGCCCTAGATCCAGAATAGTAAACGAAGCCTGTTTCTTTTGCCGTTTGACTTTCGTTGCTTCGTTTGATTTGATTCTTTTTGCAAATCGAAGCTCTTGACCTAAACTTTCTGATAAGGCCAAATTCATATAATTTTGGTACTGTTAGAAATTGTTTTATGTTGCAAGAGTTATTTGCTTGTTTTCGAAGTTTCCGTGATCTTTTCTTCGCTTCTTTTGAGTGATTGCTTATATGTGGTTACTATTGCTTGCCTACGATAGATTGACCGGAGTGTGACGAGTAGATCTATCAAGAGTTATGAGTGCGAATCATCTTCATCAACATTGCAGGCAAGTTCACACTTTGATCATATCCCTTTCATACCCAGTTTTTATGCATTAGTTTCACCCTCAAACATTGCATGATTAGGATCTAATTAAATTGTGGGTATTGGGAAGTAGTTGATGAGGTAGGAACCTATTGCGCTGCATTCAAACCTTGGGAGTTACTTTTACGTTATGCTTACATTGCCATGCTATGCTCGTAGACGTGGATTGGGTTTTGGGAGTATCCATGACAGATGTGAGATTGTTAATTAATGGTTTACTTAAGGTGGCAACTTAAACACACATCTGGGTGGATTGAGGCACCTGGTTATTCCAGGATTGCCTGTCTAGGCACCTGGGTAGACCAGGATTGCCTGTTTTTTTATGGACCACCACCCAGGCTCAAAGGGATCATAAGATTATTCATGCTAGAAACTTCCGTGTGCAGCCACAAGCTATTATGGGATCTAGCGTAGTTGATTAAATCGTGCGAACTCTTACAGGGTAGACTAGCAGATGTAGGGGAAAGTAGGTGTAACGGTCTATCCATCGTAAGGTGCTAGCGCCTCTGAAAGACTATGTCTCGGTCATCCGTCTTCTCAAACACCATGTAGTGCGAGAAACCAAACGGAGGCAATCGAGTCTTGTGGGGAAAAGTGCGCAAACCTCTACAGAGTGTATAAACTAATCATGATTAGCCGTGTCCCCGGTTATGGACATCTTGAGTATCTAGTACCTGAATTATCATGTGAATCTCATCATGTTACTTTAAATTAAGTTTGTTGGGTTTAATGATGTTACTTAATTGGGATTGAGAATGCTGTCAACCATTCTCAATGTTCAACAACCACCATGATAGTTAAATAAAATTTATTCTTTTGCAGTAGGGAAAAATTGGCTTTATGCAAAACTATAACCATAGAGCTTTTCCACCAGCCAAATATGCATGTAGTGATAGCCTTTATTCATCACTCTCTATGGTGTGAATTTGCCAGTACATTCAATGTACTGACCCTTTATGGCTGCAACATCTCATGTTGCAGGATATCTTACGACGAGTAAGTGATACGTTAGGGTTACAATTTCTACACTCAACTTTGCCGTTGGTGTTGATGGGAATCCACAACCTTGTTAATTCCGCTATTTGGATTGAGGTAATAGTATTTACATTACTTATACATGTGATTTACCTCTGTTAAAAATCCTCGAGTACTGTGTGTGTCAGAATACCGATCCAGGGATGACACTTAAGCACAGAGACTTGATCCATTCGGGTCGGGTCGCTACAAGATGGTATTAGAGCACATGTTGACTGTAGGATGTGATCACGTACATGAAGAGGAGTCTCGAAATGGCCGAGACATGAAGATTAATTTATTGGAAGGTTATGTTTGGACACCGGAATGGTTTCGGATGAGTTCGGGCATATACCGGAGTACCGGGGGGTTACCGGACCCCCCCGGGGGCTTAATGGGCCTACATGGGCTTTAGTGGAAGAGAGAGGAGGCGGCCAAGAGGTGGGGGCATGCCCCTCAAGCCCAATACGAATTGGAAGGGGTCCGACCCCCCTTTCCTTCTTCTCCTCTTCCCCTTCCTTCCCCCTCCTATTAGGACTAGGAAAGGGGGGAAACCTACTCCTAGTAGGAGTAGGAATGCCCCCTTGGGGGCGCACCATGAGGCCGGCCGCCCCCCTCCCCTCCTTTATATATGGGGTAGGGGGGCACCCCATAGACACACAAGTTGACAATTGTTTTAGCCGTGTGCGGTGCCCCCCTCCACAGATACACACCTTAGTCATATCGTCATAGTGCTTAGGCGAAGCCTTGTGCCGGTAACTTCATCATCACCGTCAACACGCCGTCGTGCTGACGAAACTCTCCCTCGGACTCAACTGGATCAAGAGTACGAGGGATGTCACCGAGATGAACGTGTGCAAATCACGGAGGTGCCGTGTGTTCGGTACTTGATCGGTTGGATCACAAAGACGTTCGACTACATCAACGCGTTTCTTAATGCTTCCGCTTTAGGTCTACGAGGGTAGGTAGACATACTCTCCCCTCTCATTGCTATGCATCCCTAGACAGATCTTGCGTGATCGTAAAATTTTGAAATACTACGTTCCCCAACAGTGGCATCTGAGCCAGGTCTATGCGTAGATGTTATATGCACGAGTAGAACACAAAGGAGTTGTGGGCGTGGGTATATACATATTGATTGCCGTCACTTGTTGTTTCTTGATTCGGTGGTATTGTTGGATGAAGCAGCCCGGACCGACATTACATGACCCCGTTCATGACTCTATTTCTACGGACGTGCTTTGCACACAGGTGGCAGGTGGGTGTCAGTTTCTCCAACTTTAGTTGAATCGGATTCAATGAACATGGTTCTTTCTGAAGATCAAAAAGCAATCACTGTAACACGTTGTGGTTTTTGATGCGTAGGTAAGAACGGTTCTTGCTAAGCCCGTAGTAGCCAGGTAAAACTTGCAACAACAAAGTAGAGGACATCTAACTTGTTTTTGCAGGGCATGTTGTGATGTGATATGGTCAAGACATGATTAAATAAATTGTTGTATAAGATGATCATGTTTTGTAACACAGTTATCGACAATTGGCAGGAGCCATATGGTTGTCGCTTTATTGTATGAAATGCAATCGCCATGTAATTGCTTTACTTTATCACTAAGCAGTAGCGATAGTCGTAGAAGCAATAGTTGGCGAGACAACAACGATGCTACGATGGAGATCAAGGTGTCAAGCCGGTGACGATGGTGATCATGATGGTGCTTTGAAGATGGAGATCAAAAGCATAAGATGCTGATGGACATATCATATCACTTATATTGATTGCATGTGATGTTTATCCTTTATGCATCTTATTTTGCTTATACGGCGGTAGCATTATAAGATGATCTCTCACTAAATTTCAAGGTATAAGTGTTCTCCCTGAGTATGCACCATTGCTACAGTTCGTCGTTGTGAGACACCACGTGATGATCGTGTGTGATAAGCTCTACATTCACATACAACGGGTGCAAGCCAGTTTTGCACAAGCAGAATACTTGGGGTAAACTTGACGAGCCTAGCATATGCAGATATGGCCTCAGAACACTGAGACCGAAAGGTCGAGCGTGAATCATATAGTAGATATAATCAACATAGTGATGTTCACCATTGAAAACTACTCCATCTCATGTGATGATCGGACATGGTTTAGTTGATATGGATCATGTGATCACTTAGATGATTAGAGGGATGTCTATCTAAGTGGGAGTTCTTAAGTAATATGATTAACTGAACTTTAATTTATCATGAACTTAGTACCTGATAGTATTTTGCATGTCTATGTTGTTGTAGAATATGGCCCGTGCTGTTGTTCCGTTGAATTTTAATGCGTTCCAAGAGAAAGCTAAGTTTAAAAATGATGGTAGCAACTACACGAACTGGGTCCATAACTTGAGGATTATCCTCATTGCTCCACAGAAGAATTACGTCCTGGAAGCACCGCTAGGTGCCAAACCCGCTGCAGGAGCAACTCTAGATGTTATGAACACCTGACAGAGCAAAGCTGATGACTACTCGATAGTTCAGTGTGCCATGCTTTACGGCTTAGAACCGGGAATTCAACAATGTTTTGAACGTCATGGAGCATATGAGATGTTCCAGGAGCTAAAGTTAATATTTCAATCAAATGCCCGGATTGAGAGATATGAAGTCTCCAATAAGTTCTACAACTGCAAAATGGAGGAGAATAGTTCTGCCGGTGAGCACATACTCAGAATGTCTGGGTACCAGAATCACTTGACTCAGCTGGGAGTTAATCTTCCAGTTGATAGTGTCATTTATAGAGTTTTTCAATCACTGCCACCAAGCTACAAAAGCTTCGTGATGAACTATAATATGCAAGGGATGGATAAGACAATTCCCGAGCTCTTCGCAATGCTAAAAGGCTGCGGAGGTAGAAATCAAGAAGGAGCATCAATTGTTGATGGTCAACAAGACCACCAGTTTCAAGAAGAAGGGCAAAGGGAAGAAGGGGAACTTCAAGAAGAACGACAAGCAAGTTGCTGCTCAAGTGAAGAAGCCCAAGTCTAGACCTAAGCCTGAGATTGAGTACTTCTACTGCAAAGGGACTAGTCACTGGAAGCGGAACTGCCCCAAGTATTTGGCGGATAATAAGGATGGCAAAGTGAAAGGTATATTTGATATACATGTTATTGATGTGTACCTTACTAATGCTCGCAGTAGCGCCTGGGTATTTGATACCGGTTCTGTTGCTAATATTTGCAACTCGAAACAGGGGCTACAGATTAAGCAAAGATTGGCTAAGGACGAGGTGACGATGCGTGTGGGAAATGGTTCCAAAGTCGATGTGATCACCATCGGCACGCTACATCTACATCTACCTTCAGGATTAGTTTTAGACCTGGATAATTGTTATTTGGTGCCAGCGTTAAGCATGAACATTATATCTCGATCTTGTTTGATGCGAGATGGTTATTCATTTAAATCAAGGAATAATGTTTGTTCTATTTATATGAGTAATATTTTTTATGGTCATGCACCCTTGATGAGTGGTCTATTTTTACTAAATCTTGATAGTAGTGATACACATATTCATAGTATTGAAGCCAAAAGATATAAGTTTAATAATGATAGTGCAACTTATTTGTGGAACTGCCGTTTAGGTCATATTGGTGTAAAGCGCATGAAGAAACTCCATGCTGATGGGCTTTTGGAATCACTTGATGCTTGCGAACCATGCCTCATGGGCAAGATGACTAAGACCCCATTCTCCGGAATAATGGAACGAGCAACAGACTTATTGGAAATAATACACACCGATGTATGCGGTCCAATAATTGTTGATGCTCGTGGCGGGTATCATTATTTTCTGACCTTCACATATGATTTGAGCAGATATGGGTATATCTACTTGATGAAACATAAATCTGAAATATTTGAAAAGTTCAAAGAATTTCAGAGTGAAGTGGAAAATCATCGTAACAAGAAAATAAAGTTTCTATGATCTGATCGTGGAGGAGAATATTTGAGTTATGAGTTTGGTCTTCATTTCAAACAATGCGGAATAGTTTTGCAAATCACGCCACCTGGAACACCACAACGTAATGGTGTGTCCGAACATCGTAACCGCACTTCATCAGATATGGTGCGATCTATGATGTCTCTTACTGATTTACCGCTATCGTTTTGGGGTTATGCTTTAGAGACGGTTGCATTCATGTTAAATAGGGCACCATCGAAATTCGTTGAGACGACACCATATGAACTGTGGTTTGGCAAGAAACCCAAGTTGTCGTTTCTCAAAGTTTGGGGCTGCAATGGTTATGTGAAAAAGCTTCAAGCTGATAAGCTCAAACCCAAATCGGAGAAATGTGTCTTCATAGGATACCCAAAGGAGACTGTTGGGTACACCTTCTATCACAGATCCGAAGGAAAGATATTCGTTGCTAAGAATGGATCCTTTCTAGAGAAGGAGTTTCTCTCGAAAGAAGTGAGTGGGAGGAAAGTAGAACTTGATGAGGTAACTGTACCTGCTCCCTTATTGGAAAGTAGTTTATTGCAGAAATCAGTTCCAGTGATTCCTACACCAATTAGTGAGGAAGCTAATGATGATGATCATGAAACTTCTGATCAAGTTACTACCGAGCCTTGTAGGTTGATACGTCTCCATCGTATCTACTTTTCCAAACACTTTTGCCCTTGTTTTGGACTCTAACTTGTATGATTTGAATGGAACTAACCCGGACTGACGTTGTTTTCAGCAGAATTTCCATGATGTTGTTTTATGTGCAGAAAACAAAAGTTCTCGGAATGACCTGAAACTCCACGGAATATCTTACAATAAATAACAAAAAATCCTCACCAAAGATGAAGACCAGGGGGCCCACACCCTTGCCACGAGGGTGGGGGGCGCCCCCCTAGGGCGCGCCCCCTACCTTGTGGGCCCCCTGGAAACCCCCCGACTCCAACTCCAACTCTATATAACTGCTTTCAGGGAGAAAAAAATAGGAGAGAAGAAATCATCGCCTTTTACGATACGGAGCCGCCGCCAAGCCCTAAAACCTCTCGGGAGGGATGATCCGAAGTCCGCTCGGGGCTCCGGAGAGGGGAATTCGTCGCCGTCGTCATCATCAACCATCCTCCATCACCAATTTCATGATGCTCACCGCCATGCGTGAGTAATTCCATCGTAGGATTGCTGGAGGGTGATGGGTTGGATGATATTTATCATGTAATCGAGTTAGTTTTGTTAGGGTTTGATCCCTAGTATCCACTATGTTCTGAGATTGATGTTGCTATGACTTTGCTATGCTTAATGCTTGTCACTAGGGCCCGAGTGCCATGATTTCAGATATGGACCTATTATGTTTTCATCAATATATGAGAGTTCTAGATCCTATCTTGCAAGTCTATAGTCACCTATTATGTGTTATGATCCGTTAACCCCGAAGTGACAATAATCGGGATACTTACCGGTGATGACCGTAGTTTGAGGAGTTCATGTATTCACTATGTGCTAATGCTTTGTTTTGGTTCTCTATTAAAAGGAGGCCTTAATATCCCTTAATTTCCATTAGGACCCCGCTGCCACGGGAGGGTAGGACAAAAGATGTCATGCAAGTTCTTTTCCATAAGCACATATGACTATATACGGAATACATGCCTACATTACATTGACGAATTGGAGCTAGTTTTGTGTCACCCTATGTTATGATTGTTACATGATGAACCACATCCGGCATAATTATCCATCATTGATCCAATGCCTACGAGCTTTCCATATACTGGTTTACGCTTATTTACTTTCCCGTTGCTATTGTTACAATCACTACAAAATACCAAAAACATTACTTTGCTTTTGTTACTCTTTTGTTACTGTTACCACCACTATCATATTACTTTGCTACTAAACACTTTGCTGTAGATACTAAGTTTCCAGGTGTGGTTGAATTGACAACTCAGCTGCTAATACTTGAGAATATTCTTTGGCTCCCCTTGTGTCGAATCAATAAATTTGGGTTGAATACTCTACCCTCGAAAGCTGTTGCGATCCCCTATACTTGTGGGTTATCAAGACTAATTTCTGGCGCTGTTGCCGGGGAGCATAGCTCTATTCATTGAGTCACTTGGGATTTATATCTGCTGGACACTATGAAGAATTTGAAAGATCCAAGAACCAAGATTTATCCCTCAACTACGAGGGGAGGTAAGGAACTGCCATCTAGCTCTTCACTTGATTCACCTTCTGTTATGAGTAAGCTTGCGACACCTAAACCTGCTTCTGCTATTCGTTCTGATATGCCGCATGTGATTGATGATGCTACTTCTGCTATACATGATACTTTTGATGAAACTACCTCTATGCCTGATACTACTATGCCACTTAGTGATTTTCTCAAGGAACGACTTGCTAGGGCTAGAGAGATTGAAAATATTGAATCTGATTATGAAGATGAAAGTGATGATGAAGAATCACTTGTTGTTCTCGAGGGTTATTTATTTGATCACGAAGCTTCTTTAGCTATTTTAGCTTGCAAAGATAGATATGAACTCAAAAGGTTATTAGCTAAATGGAATAAGCAATCTCTAAATGCTAGGATGAGACCTGACCCTGCTTTTGCTACTTCACCTATCTGTGTTGCTGATAAGGATTATGAATTCTCTGTTGATCCTGATATAATTACTTTGGTTGAATCCGATCCTTTTCATGGTTATGAATGTGAAACTGTTGTGGCACATCTTACTAAATTAAATGATATAGCCACCCTGTTCACTAATGATGAGAGATCTCGCTACTTTTATATCCTTAAAATATTGCCGTTCTCATTAAAGGGTGATGCTAAGATATGGTTTAATTCTCTTTATCTTGGTTGTGTGCGTAGTCCCCAGGATATGATTTACTACTTCTCTGCTAAATATTTCCCTGCTCATAAGAAACAAGCTGCTTTAAAGGTAATATACAATTTTGTGCAAATTAAAGAAGAGAGTCTCCCACAAGCTTGGGGGAGGCTTCTCAAGTTACTTAATGCTTTGCCCGATCATCCTCTTAAGGAAAATGAAATACTTGATATCTTTTATAATGGACTAACCGATGCTTCCAGAGATTACCTGGATAGTTGTGCTGGTTCTCTTTTCAGGGAAAGAACACCAGATGAAGCTGAAATTCTATTGAATAATATGTTGACAAATGAAAGTAATTGGGAACCTCCTAAGCCAGCTCCTGCTCCAATTAATGATCCTATTCCTAAACCAACTCCAAAGAAGAGGGGTATTCTATTTCTCAGTCCTGAAGATTTGCAAGAGGCAAAGAAATCCATGAAAGAAAAAGGTATTAAAGCTGAAGATGTTAAGAATTTACCTCCTATTGAAGAAATACATGGACTTTATTTACAGCCTATTGAAGAAACATATGATCTTGATCCTTTACTTATTGAAGAACCTCCAGACGTCGATAACCCAACACAGGTAGTAAAGGTAAATTCTCTCTATAGATATGATAAAGCTGAAATCCCTCCTGCTAAAATTGCTAGTCAATGCTTGGATGAGTTTGATAATTTTATGTTTAAGCAAGAAGACTTCAATGCTTATTTGGGTAGACAATTAAAACAAGATGCTGATATGATAAAATACTTGGGTGACTATATGGCTAATATTAGAGGTGAACTTAAACTTGTTAGCAAACATGCTTCTATGGTTACCACTCAAGTAGAACAAGTACTTAAAGCTCAAAAAGAATTGCTCAACGAGATGAATAGTAAGAAAAATGATTATGCTATTAAAGTGGCTACTAGAACTGGTAGAATGACTCAGGAACCTTTGTATCCTGAAGGCCACCCTAAGAGAATTGAGCAAGATTCTCAGAGAAATAAAAGTGATGCACCTAGTTCTTCTAAAAGGAAGAAAAAGAAAAATGATAGAACTGTGCAAACTTCTAGTGAACCTATTGCTGAACCACCTGATAATCCAAATGATATCTCTATGTCTGATGCTGAAACACAATCTGGCAATGAACATGAACCTAATGAAAATGTTAATGATAATGTTCATAATAATGCTCAACCTAGTAATGATAATGATGTAGAAATTGAACCTGTTGTTGATCTTGATAACCCACAATCAAAGAATCAACGTTATGATAAGAAAGATTTTGTTGCTAGGAAACATGGTAAAGAAAGAGAACATTGGGTTCAGAAACCCATGCCTTTTCCTCCCAAACCATCCAAGAAAAAGGACGACGAGGATTTTGAGCGCTTTGCTGAAATGATTAGACCTATCTTTTTGCGTATGCGATTAACCGATATGCTTAAAACCAATCCTTATGCTAAGTACATGAAATATATTATTACAAATAAAAGAAAGATACCAGAAGCTGAAATTTCCACCATGCTTGCTAATTATACTTTTAAGGGTGGAATACCAAAGAAACTTGGAGATCCAGGAGTGCCTACTATACCATGCTCCATTAAAAGAAACTATGTTAAAACTGCTTTATGTGATCTTGGAGCCGGTGTTAGTGTTATGCCTCTCTCTTTATATCGTAGAGTTGACTTGAATAAGTTGACACCTACTGAAATATCTTTGCAAATGGCTGATAAATCAACTGCTATACCTGTCGGTATTTGTGAGGATGTGCCTATTGTGGTTGCAAACATTACTATTTTAACGGACTTTGTTATTCTTGATATTCCCGAGGACGATAGTATGTCTATTATTCTTGGAAGACCTTTTCTTAATACTGCAGGGGCTGTTATTGCTTGCAACAAAGGCAATGTCACTTTTCATGTTAATGGTAATGAGCACACGGTACACTTTCCGAGGAAACAACCTCAAGTTCATAGTATCAACTCTATTGGAAAAATTCCATCGATTATATTTGGAGGTTTTGAATTTCCTCTTCCTAGTGTCAAGAAGAAATATGATATACTTATTATTGGGGATGTGCATATCCCCGTTGAGATAACCGAGTGTTATTCAAAATTTGTCCGGTTTCATGTTAATCGGAATGAGTTTGTTAACAAGACTTGATCAACCTTGTTAGTGGATTCCTTTTGACGAGCATGAGATGGATGAAACTAGAAGCACAACCTTCTGTATCCTCTCTATACTTTCTGTTATTTAGTTTAAATAAAGTAAAAATAAATAATTTTCTGTCTGTTATCTGATTATCCGTGCAATATAAAAATACCTCGAAAATAAAAGTTCTCCAAATGCCGTGAAAATTAAATATGATTTTTTCTAGAATATTTGAGGATTTATGGAACAAAGAACACACCAGGGGGGCCAACCACCTTGCCACAAGGGTGGAGGGCGTGCCCACCCCTCTAGGGCGCGCCCCCTGCTTCGTGGGCCCATGGTGGCCCTCCTCCACTTATTCCTGCACCCATCTTCTTCTTCTTCCTCCCACAAACATGAAAAACCAACTCAAGCACGGGTTCCAGCCCTCTTTGCTGCCATTTTCGATCTCCTTGCTCAAAGCACCTCTTACAAAACTGCTTGGGGAGATTGTTCCTTGGTATGTGACTCCTCCATTGGTCCAATTAGTTTTTTTTCTAGTGCTTTATTCATTGCAAATTCGTGTTGCTTAGGTGACCCTGTTCTTGAGCTTGCATGTCAAATTTATATGGTCAAAAGTAGTTTTGATGCATGATATAGGCCCTAGGCACTTGTAGGAGTAGTTGCTATCAATATTATTGAGTTTGGTTTACTTTTATTTTGAAGTTACTAAAAATTTCAGATTTTTTCATAAAATGATGAGGAGATTATTGAGGGGCTCATCGAGCCAAAGCTCGAAGGAAAAGGCACCGAAGCCTAAGTATAATTTGCCGCGCACCGCGGAGGTTCGGGCGTGTGAATGGCCTTCCGAGGATTTCTTGAGAGCAGCCGGGATTTATGAAGATTTTCATGAATTGGCTCATAATGCAGGCCTCACCGCTTTCCTCCACGACCAATGCGATCAGTATGTCTTACTCACAAATACCTTTGTGCAAAACTTTCATTTTCATTCTAGGAAATCACCACCTACGGTGGAGTTCCATTTATATGATGAGCATAAGGAGATGTCACTTTATGATTTCTGTCGGATTTGTTTAGTCCCTTTTGGGGGCAAGACAGAAGAACCACACCATGATGATGTGGATGGGTTTATTGATACTATCACTGTAGGAGAAACTAGGAAGGTTTTCGATGCACGAATCACTAGCATACATTTTCCTCTTTTACGTTACTTTGCATTATTTGCTAGTCGTTGCTTAATTGGACGCGAAAACTATGGAAACCTTAGTATCCCTGATATAATTATTCTGCTCCACGGTTTATACAGTGATAACACTTTTAGTATGGGCAGTATTATTGCTAAATGGTTAAGTCTGAATCGTACAAAGGGCCCCATCTTTGGAGGCATATATGCTACACGCCTATCTGCACATTTTAACATACCTATTAGGCATGCTGAGAAGGAAGAAAAAGTGTTGCCCCATGTTTATCTAGATTATAAAAGTATGGTGGAACATGATTTTATTATTAAGAATAGGGCAGGAGAGCTTAAATATCAATTGTTCTTTAATAAACATCATCCTGAGACTATTACCTTGCCTGCTCCTTCTTTGTTTGATTTGACTGCAGGTACGTACCTTGTTCTGTTGATGGCTATTCATGCCTACCGGAACCCTACACCAGCCGAGGAGCCAGAACCGGAACCACAATTTGATCCTTCACGACAGTCTAACTATCAGTGGGATCCGGAGATGATTGCCAGCCAGTGGCAATCGGAGCCTTCTTCCTCCTCATCACAGTACGACCCCAACTATTATTATGGATATCAGCCAGGCCAGTCGTGGCCATAGACCAACTTAGGCCAAAAGCCTAAGCTTGGGGGAGTACGTATTTCCCACCGACATTACATTTATGTTCACACACACTCATTGCTAGATGTCGGTGCTCATACTTTTTCATTGTATCATTCATGCTAGTTTAATTTCCTTTTTATGCTTTCTTCTTGTGTGTTTAATAAACCTTAAGAAAAACCAAAAAAAATTAGTTGTAGCTTTTAATTAATTTACATTCCATGCTTGTAGTAGTAATTAAAAAGAAAACCCAAAAATATTTCATGTTCTTCTTTTGCCTGTTGGGAGCTTTCCTGTGTAAATAGTTTTATTTCTTTTCTTTTTCTTTGGGGGTCAGTAGGAGAAGACCATGATTAAATTGTTGAAGTGGCTCTTATATGCTTTATTGTTGATTTAACCAAGAGCCCATATTGCCTTGTCTTCTCCTGTTTATTGAATGCTCGCAGATTCCAGCTTAGTCCAATGCACGTGCACTCTTATTATTATTCACATCATTCGGTCGTGCAAGTGAAAGGCAATTATGATGATATATGATGGACTGACTGAGATGAGAAAAGCTGGTATGAACTCGACCTCTTTTGTTTTTGTAAATATGATGAGTTCATCGTTCTTGATTCAGCTTGTTATGAATAAACATGTTTCAATGACAATTAGAGATCATAGTTACCTGTGCCATGCTTGATTAGCTATGAGTTATAATGGTTTACCTTGCATGCCAACATGCTATTAAAATGGTTATGATGTGGTATGATAGGGTGGTATCCTCCTCTGAATGATTTAAGTGACTTGACTTGGCACATGTTCACGCATGTAGTTGAAATAAATCAACATAGCCTTCACGATATTTATGTTCATGGTGGATTATATCCTACTCATGCTTGCATCCAATGTTTATTAATCTTAATGCATGTACATGGCTGTTGTCGCTCTCTAGTTGGCCGCTTCCCAGTCTTTTGCTAGCCTTCACCTGTACTAAGCGGGAATACTGCTTGTGCATCCAAATCCCTTAAACCCCAAAGTTGTTCCAGATGAGTCCACTATACCTTCCTATATGCGGTATCTACCTGCCGTTCCAAGTAAATTTGTATGTGCCAAACTCTAAACCTTCAAATAATCATCCTGTTTTGTATGCTCAAATAGCTCATGTATCAACTAGGGCTGTCCGTATCTTCCATGTTAGGCGGGTTATTCTCAAGAGGAGAGGGCTCCGCTCCTCACTCACGAGATAAAGGGCTGGTCACCGGGATGCCCAGTCCCATGCTTTATGCAAACTAAATCAAAATAATTGCAAACAAAACTCCCCCTGGGACTTGATGTATGTTGGAGGCACTCGTTGTTTCGAGCAAGGCATGGATTGATGTTTGTTGGTGGAGGGGGAGTATAAACTTTACCATTTTGTTTGGGAACTGCCTATAATGTGTGTAGCATGCTGGGCTTGGAGGCACGGGAAGAAGGCAGAGTACTCAGCCAAAAAATACTATGACTTTGTCCACCAGCCAGTTCTGGCCAATCCTATTCTTAGCTGCGTTTGGAAAAGTTGCTGTACCATGACAATAAAAATGTTTGCCTGGCTGGTCATTATGGACAGAGTTAACACCAAGGATATGATCCAACGACGCCATTGGAGGATTGATGATGGACCTGATTGTGTCCTATGCCCGAATGGAGTACTTGAGGATAAGAACCATCTGTTCTTCCAATGTAACTTCAGTATGAGAATCTGGAACTATCTGCAAGTCCCCTGGATGGATAGTAATGATATGGTGCAAATTGCATTACATGCAAGGAAGGAGTTTCAAAAGCCCTTTTTCTCAGAGGTGGTTTCTCTTGCATGGTGGAATATTTGGAAAGTTAGGAATGACATGGCTTTTAGGCATGTCAAATCAACTTTTAGGCAGTGGAGGAATGGATTCATTCATGACATTACTCTTCTTTCATACCGAATCAAAACCAAGTACAAGGAGGCTCTGCTAAAATGGATTGATTTCCTGCCTCCTTGAAGGCCATCTTTTAACTCATCTTCCTCTCCTAGCTGTACATTGTAATGTTTTTTTCTTTTCTTTTCTTTGTCTTCTTTAGCCTTTCTAGTTTAGCTTTTCCTTTTCTTTGTTCCTCCCCTTGAGGAATTTTGTAATTGTTATCTCTCTTCTTTCAATAAAATGCTGTGGGGTGTAAGCCCTGCAGTCTTCCAGGTCAAAAAAATGTGTGTAGCATGGAAGATATCGCCATCTCTTGGTTGTTATGTTGACAATGAAAGTATACCGCTCAAAATATTATTCACCTCTATTTCAAAACCGAGCTCTGGCACCTCTACAAATCCCTGCTTCCCTATGCGAAGGGCCTATCTATTTACTTTTATGTTGAGTCATCACCCTCTTATTAAAAAGCACCAGTTGGAGAGCACCGTTGTCATTTACATTCATTACTGTTAATTTATATTGGGTGTGACTATGATTGGATCTCTTTCACCATGAATTAAAATGTCTAGTTAGTCCTTGATCTTTAAAGGTGCTCTGCATTTATGTTTTGCGGTCTCCGAAAGGGCTAGCGAGATACCATCTTGTTATATCACATTATGATTTTTTGAGAAAGTGTTGTCATCTGAGATTTATTATTATGGATTGCTAGTTGATTATGCTATTGATACGGGTAATTATGAGATCTGAGAATTATTGCAAATATGGTTAGTTATAATCTTTGCTGAAAACTTGAATGCTAGCTTGACATATTTACAACAACAAGAGCAAGCAGAGTTTGTAAAAGTTTTTCTTTATTTCTTTTAGTTTGTCAACTGAATTGCTTGAGGACAAGCAAGGGTTTAAGCTTGGGGGAGTTGATACGTCTCCGTCGTATCTACTTTTCCAAACACTTTTTCCCTTGTTTTGGACTCTAACTTGTATGATTTGAATGGAACTAACCCGGACTGACGCTGTTTTCAGCAGAATTGCCATGATGTTGTTTTATGTGCAGAAAACAAAAGTTCTCGGAATGACCTTAAACTCCATGGAATATCTTACAATAAATAATAAAAAATCCTCGCCAAATATGAAGACCAGGGGACCCACACCCTTGCCACGAGGGTGGGGGGCGCCCCCTAGGGCGCGCCCCCTACCTCGTGGGCCCCTTGGAAACCCCCCGACTCCAACTCCAACTCTATATAACTGCTTTCGGGGAGAAAAAAATAGGAGAGAAGAAATCATCGCGTTTTACGATATAGAGTCGCTGCCAAGCCCTAAAACCTCTCGGGAGGGCTGATTTGGAGTCCGTTCGGGGCTCCGGAGAGGGGAATTCGTCGCCGTCGTCATCGTCAACCATCCTCCATAACCAATTTCATGATGCTCACCGCCGTGCGTGAGTAATTCCATTGTAGGCTTGCTAGACGGTGATGGGTTGGATGAGATTTATCATGTAATCGAGTTAGTTTTGTTAGGGTTTGATCCCTAGTATCCACTATGTTCTGAGATTGATGTTGCTATGACTTTGCTATGCTTAATGCTTGTCACTAGGGCCCGAGTGCCATGATTTCAGATCTGAACCTATTATGTTTTCATCAATATATGAGAGTTCTAGATCCTATCTTGCAAGTCTATAGTCACCTATTATGTGTTATGAGCTGTTAAGCCCGAAGTGACAATAATCGGGATACTTACCGGTGATGACCGTAGTTTGAGGAGTTCATGTATTCACTATGTGCTAATGCTTTGTTCCAGTTCTCTATTAAAAGGAGGCCTTAATATCCCTTAGTTTCCATTAGGACCCCGCTGCCACGGGAGGGTAGGACAAAAGATGTCATGCAAGTTCTTTTCCATAAGCACGTATGACTATATTCGGCATACATGCCTACATTACATTGACGAATTGGAGCTAGTTCTGTGTCACCCTATGTTATGACTGTTACATGATGAACTGCATCCAGCATAATTATCCATCATTGATCCAATGCCTACGAGCTTTCCATATACTGGTTTATGCTTATTTACTTTCCTGTTGCTATTGTTACAATCACTACAAAATACCAAAAACATTACTTTGCTTTCGTTACTCTTTTGTTACTGTTACCACCACTATCATATTACTTTGCTACTAAACACTTTGCTGCAGATACTAAGTTTCCAGGTGTGGTTGAATTGACAACTCAACTGCTAATACTTGAGAATATTCTTTGGCTCCCCTTGTGTCTAATCAATAAATTTGAGTTGAATACTCTACCCTCGAAAGCTGTTGCGATCCCCTATACTTGTGGGTTATCATAGGTCAACCATAATAAGATCCGCACCAGAGTGGTACAGTAATCTTGGTCTGGAAGTCATGTTACTTGACCATGACGAACCTACGAACTATGAGGAAGCGATGATGAGCCCAGATTCCGCAAAATGGCTTGAGGACATGAAATCTGAGATGGGATCCATGTATGAGAACAAAGTGTTGACTTTGGTTGACTTGCCCGATGATCGGCAAGCCATAGAGAATAAATGGATCTTCAAAAAGAAGACTGACGCAGACGGTAATGTTACTGTCTACAAAGCTTGACTTGTTGTGAAAGGTTTTCGACAAGTTCAAGGAGTTGACTATGATGAGACCTTCTCACCCGTAGCGATGCTTAAGTCCGTCTGAATCATGTTAGCAATTGCCGCATTTTATGATTATGAAATTTGGCAAATGGATGTCAAAACTGCATTCCTTAATGGATATCTTAAAGAAGAGTTGTATATGATGCAACCAGAAGGTTTTATCGATCCAAAAGGTGCTAACAAAGTGTGTACGCTCCGGCGATCCATTTATGGACTGGTGCAAGCATCTCAGAGTTGGATATACGCTTTGATAGTGTGATCAAAGCATATGGTTTTATACAGACTTTTGGAGAAGCCTGTATTTACAAGAAAGTGAGTGGGAGCTCTGTAGCATTTCTGATATTGTATGTGGATGACATATTGTTGATTGGAAATGATACTGAATTTCTGAATAGCATAAAAGGATACTTGAATAAGATTTTTTCAATGAAAGACCTCAGTGAAGCTGCTTATATATTAGGCATCAAGATCTATAGAGATGGATCAAGATGCTTAATTGGACTTTCACAAAGCACATACCTTCATAAAGTTTTGAAGAAGTTCAAAATGGATCAAGCAAAGAAAGGGTTCTTGCCTGTGTTACAAGGTGTGAAGTTGAGTCAGACTCAATTCCCGACCACTACAGAAGATAGAGAGAAAATGAAAGTCATTCCCTATGCTTCGGCCATAGGTTCTATCATGTATGCAATGCTATGTACTAAACCTGATGTGTGCCTTGTTATTAGTTTAGCAAGGAGGTACCAAAGTAATCCAGGAGTGGATCACTAGACAGCGGTCAAGAACATCCTGAAATACCTGAAAAGGACTAAGGATATATTTTTGATTTATGGAGGTGACAAAGAGCTCGTCGTAAATGGTTACGTCGATGCAAGCTTTGACACTCATCCAGATGACTCTAAGTCACAAACCGGATACGTATTTCTATTGAATGGTGGAGCTATAAGTTGGTGCAGTTCCAAGCAAAGCGGCGTGGCAGGATCTACATGTGAATAGGAGTACATAGCTGCTTCAGAAGCAGCAAATGAAGGAGTTTGGATGAAGGAGTTCATATCCGATCTAGGTGTAATACCTAGTGCATCGGGTCTAATGAAAATATTTTGGTACAATACTGGAGCTATTTCCTTGGCGAGGGAATGAAGAGAACCAAGCACATCAAGAGACGCTTCAATTCCATCCGTGATCAAGTCAGGGAGGGAGACATAGAGATTTGCAAGATACATACGTATCTGAATGTTGCAGACCCGTTCACTAAGCCTCTCTCATGAGCAAAACATGATCAACACCAAGACTCCATGGGTGTTAGAATCATTACTATGTAATCTAGATTATTGACTCTAGTGCAAGTGGGAGACTGAAGGAAATATGCCCTAGAGGCAATAATAAAGTTGTTATTTATATTTCATTATATCATGATGAATGTTTATTATTCATGCTAGAATTGTATTAACCGGAAACTTAGTACATGTGTGAATACATAGACAAATATAGGGTCACTAGGATGCCTCTACATTAACTAGCTCGTTAATCAAAGATGGTTAAGTTCCCTAACCATAGACATGAGTTGTCATTTGATGAACGGGACCACATCATTAGAGAATGATGTGATTGACTTGACCCATCCGTTAGCTTAGCACTATGATCGTTTAGTTTATTGCTATTGCTTTCTCCATAACTTATACATGTTCCTATGACTATGAGATTATGCAACTCCCGAATACCGGAGGAACACTTAGTGTGCTATCAAACGTCACAATGTAACTGGGTGATTATAAAGATGCTCTATAGGTGTCTCCAATGGTGTTTGTTGTGTTGGCATAGATCGAGATTAGGATTTGTCACTCCGATTGTCGAAGAGGTGTCTTTAGGCCCTCTCGGTAATGCACATCACTATAAGCCTTGCAAGCAATGTGACCTTTTCAGGTATTCCTTTTCAGGTATTCCGGGATGTTCTGGACCGTTGTCCAGTGATCCACTCCTAGATTACTTTGGTACCTCCCTGCTAAACTTATAGCAAGGCACACATCAGGTCTGGTACACAACATTGCATAGATGATAGAACCTATGGCTAAGGCATAGGGAATGACTTTCATTTTCTCTCTATCTTCTGCAGTGGCCAGGCATTGAGTCTGTCTCAACTTCACACCTAGTAACACAGGCAATAACCCTTTCTTTGACTGATCCATTTTGAACTTCTTCAAAACTTTATCAAGGTATGTGCTTTATGAAAGTCCAATTAAGCGTCTTGATATATCTCTATAGATCTTGATGCCCAATATATAAGCAGCTTCATGATGACCCACAAGTATAGGCGATCGATTGTAGGTTTTTTCGATAAGTAAGAGTGTCGAACCCAACAAGGAGCGGAAGGAAATGACAAGTAGTTTCCGATAAGGGATTGTCTGCAAGTGCTAAAATTGTAAGTAACGAAGTAGTTTGATAGCAAGATAATTTGTAACGAGCAAGTAACAATAATAGTATCAAAAGTGCAGCAAGGTAGCCCAATCATTTTGAGGCAAAGGACAGGCCAAAATGGTGTCTTATGATAAGCAAAGCGTTCTTGAGGGTACACGGGAATTTCATCTAGTCACTTTCATCATGTTGGTTTGATTTGTGTTCGCTACTTTGATAATTTTATATGTGGGTGGACCGGTGCTTAGGTTTTGTTCTTACTTGAAAAAACCTCCTACTTATGATTAACCCTCCCGCAAGCATCCGCAACTACGAGAAAAGTATTAAGAATAAATTCTAACCATAATGTTAAACTTTTGGATCCAATTGGTCCCTTACGAAATAGCGCATAAACTGTGGTTTAAGCTTCTATCACTATCGCAACCCACCATATTATTGCTACTCCACAATGCATTCCCTTAGTCCCAAATATGGTGAAGTGTCATGTAGTCGACGTTCACACAACACCACTAAGGGAATAACAACATACATACTATCAAAATATCGAACACATATCAAGTTCACATGATTACTTGCAACATGATTTCTCCCGTGACTCCAAGAACAAAATTAACTACTCACAAATGATAAACATGTTCGTGATCAGAGGAGTATTAAATAGCATAATGGATCTGAACATATAATCTTCCACCAAATAAACCATATAGTAATCAACTACAAAATGTAATCAACACTACTAGTCACCCACAAGTACCAATCTATAGTTCTGGTAACAAGATTGAACACAAGAGATGAACTAGGGTTTGAGAGGAGATGGTGATGTTGAAGATGTTGATGGAGATTGACCTCCCCAAGATGGGAGAGTTGTTGGTGATGATGATGATGATGTTCCCCTCCGAGAGGGAAGTTCCCCCGGTGGTATCGCTCCGCCAGAGGGCAAAAGTGATCCTGCCCAAGTTCCGCCTCGAGGCGGCGGCGCTTCATCCCGAAAGTCCTCCTCTTATTTTTTTTTCTAGGTCAAAATGACTTATATACCAAAAGATGGGCACCGGAGGTGGGCCGAGGAGGCCACAACCCACCAGGGCGCGCCTGGTGGGCCTCACGCGTCCAGGTGGGTTGTGCCCACCTAGTGGCCCCCTCTGGTGTTCATTGGCTCCAGTATTTCTTAAATAATCCATAAAAAATCTCCGTGAAGTTTCAGCTTATTTGGAGTTGTGCAGAATAGGTGGCCCGGCCTAGCTTTTCCAGGTCCGGATTTCCAGTTGCCGGAATTCTCCCTCTTGGTGTGTTCCTTGCAAATTATGAGAGAAAAGGCATTAAAATTACTCCAAAAAGCATTATTATGGATATAAACATTATAAATAACAGTAAGAAAACATGATGCAAAGTTGTCGGGGGGATGTACCCCAGGCAGGCAACAAAACCCGGATCCTTTTCAAAAACAACGGGGCCAGCAACGCCCCTCAAGCCGGCTCACGCCTGGCCGGGTCGCTCGACTCGGCCGAGCCCCTCGACCCGGCCGAATTCCTCAACCCGGCCCCGACGGCCGGCGCAAGGCAGCCGAACCCGGCGCACCAAGACCTCTTCAACAAGCCAGCTTCCCCTTAGCGTGTTCTCCAACCCGTCCACGGGTCAGCTCCTGTCCCATCCTAGCCGTACGATGAGACGAGTCTTCAATCAAGAGATGAGCAAGGCAACAGTGCCCCTCCCATGCCTCTGGTCAGCCGAGGCGTGGCAATAGTGCCTCACCTACCAGCCGACCAGGGCCAGCGTGGCTACAGTGCGCCCGTCGTCACTGCTGACGCCAGCAAGCGGTGACCTAATGGAGTGCCACTGTAGCGTACTCGACCCGGCCACTCCCTGACGATCGACAAGACGGCAAACAGTGCCCCTACACCCGGTGGGTCCCATGCCTGGAGAATGCGGCGAGCCCTGTCACCCGGCGGGTCCCAGCACCGGCTTCCTGGACGATGACAACCCGACCCCACGGCCTTGTAACATTACCATTGTAACCTTGGGGGTTGACCTATAAAACCCCCCAGGAAGCCTCCATGCACGGGGGTGAAGAGATCCGATCAGTAGTACACACACACGGAGAGGGAGCAGCCTAAGCCCTGGCCTGCCTTCCTTCCTCCCCGATATAGCTCAAGGAGCAACTCTCTACTATCACACATAAACCACACTCAGCAGGACTAGGGGTATTATATCTCCGGAGAGCCCCGAACCTGGGTATGTCTTGCGTCCCTCGCTCGCTCATGTCGACCTCGCCTCTGGAGACCACCATGCCCTCGAGCCTCCTCCTCTCTTTAGCCATCCCTTGGCATCTGCCGTGCGCCCACCACGACGGTTGGCGCCCACCGTGGGGCAGCTCGAGGTCCTGGCCAGGAGCATGCTTCAGATGGGGCTCCTCTCTGACTCCGACGAGCCCGTCACGCTGGCGGACGATGTCATTGATGCACTCGCCGCCACCTTCGCCGCATTGCGCATCTCCGATGCGCCTGTGGCCGATGAGTACACCAACGAGGTACTTGACTTTCCAACTCCCCCCTTTCCCTCGGCGGTAATGCTCCGGCCGGGGCAATGGACCTCTGTGTGGAGGTCTTCATCACTGACACCGTCACTTCTTCCTCGTCGAGTGCGGTGAGGAAGGCCGCCGAAACCAAGGCAGCAGCGGAGCGGGCCGGCTCACCCAACCCGCTGCGCGCCATGATGCAGAGCCTTCACGTCCCCATCGGCACCAACATTGATGCCTCCAGCATCTCCGAGGCCTGGACTCGGCTCAAGGAGGACCGCAAGCGCCTGCTAGACCTCACCGAGACGCTCGCCGCCACACAGCGTCGCCTGGACTCTGCTCAGCTGGAGCGCGACGCTGCCTATGGCTTCACGCCGGACGTGCCCGAGCCAAGCCGGGTCACTGATGTGCGGGCTCGGGGCGGCGTGATTGGACGCGCCTAAGGCGCCCTCCCGCCCGTCTACGAGACTCCCGTGAAGAACATGTGTGCGCCCAGGTGGCTGCGGTCAGCCTGGATCAGCTCGTGGGCAAGGAGCTGAAGGACCGCCTCAAGCGGGTGAACGACCTCCTCGATGCGGCCAACGCACAGCAGGACCGCCTCAACCAACTCGCCAAGCGGCGGGATTCGGCTCCCTCCGCGACAACGGACCCGGCGATCATCAGAACATGGCGTCTTCGCCACCCGACGAGGCGCACTCCGGTCGCACCCAGACCCGGCGCAACCCCGCTCCAATGACTTTTGGCGCCTTGGGCGACGAGCCGGCCTTGGAAGACCGACGCCGACTCAATCCCCCTCTCCAACCCAGCTGACGTCTGACTATGGTCGACCCAGCCGCCCGTGGTGCGGTCGCCGGCCGGCTGGGATCCCGCTCCATTGATGACACCGACGCCCGCCACTGCCTCGACCGACTCGCCCTCTCCCAGGAGCTGGAGGAGAGCGGTCTGTTGGGGAACGTAGCAGAATTTTAAAATTTTCTATGCATCACCAAGATCAATCTATGGAGTCATCTAGCAACGAGGGAGAGGGAGTGCATCTACGTACCCTTGTAGATCGCGAGCGGAAGCGTTCGAGAGAACGGGGTTGATGGAGTCGTACTCGTCGTGATCCAAATCACCGATGACCAAGCGCCGAACGGACGGCACCTCCGCCTTCAACACACGTACGGTTGGGAAGACATCTCCTCCTTCTTGATCCAGCAAGGGGAAGGAGAGGTTGATGGAGATCCAGCAGCACGACGGCGTGGTGGTGGAAGCAACGGTGATCTCGGCAGGGCTTCGCCAAGCACCAATGAGAGGGAGAGGTGTCACGGGGGGAGAGGGAGGCGCCAGGGACTTGGGTGCGGCTGCCCTCCCTCCCCCCACTATATATAGGGCCCCTAGGGGGGGAGGCGGCCCTAGGAGATGGGATCTCCAAAGGGGGGGGGGCGGCCAAGGGGGACTTGCCCCCCAAGCCAAGTGGGGCGCCCCCACCCCTAGGGTTTCAAACCCTAGGCGCAGGGGGAGGCCCATGGGGGGCACACCAGCCCACCAGGGGCTGGTTCCCCTCCCACTTCAGCCCATGGGGCCCTCCGGGATAGGTGGCCCCACCCGGTGGACCCCCGGGACCCTTCCGGTGGTCCCAGTACAATACCGATTACCCCCGAAACTACCCCGATAGCCGAAACTCGACTTCCTATATATAAATCTTCACCTCCGGACCATTCCGGAACTCCTCGTGACGTCCGGGATCTCATCCGGGACTCCGAACAACTTTCGGGTTACCACATACTAATATCTCTATAACCCTAGCGTCACCGAACCTTAAGTGTGTAGACCCTCCGTGTTCGGGAGACACGCAAACATGACCGAGACGACTCTCCGGTCAATAACCAACAGCGGGATCTGGTGTTCGAAATATGCCCTAGAGGCAATAATAAATTGATTATTATTATATTTCCTTGTTCATGATAATCGTTTATTATCCATGCTATAATTGTATTGATAGGAAACTCAGATCATGTGTGGATACATAGACAACACCATGTCCCTAGTAAGCCTCTAGTTGACTAGCTCGTTGATCAATAGATGGTTACGGTTTCCTGACCATGGACATTGGATGTCATTGATAACGGGATCACATCATTAGGCGAATGATGTGATGAACAAGACCCAATCCTAAGCATAGCACACGATCGTGTAGTTCGTTTGCTAGGGCTTTTCTAAGTGTCAAGTATCATTTCCTTAGACGATGAGATTGTGCAACTCCCGGATACCGTGGGAGTGCTTTGGGTGTGCCAAACGTCACAACGTAACTGGGTGGCTATAAAGGTACACTACAGGTATCTCCGAAAGTGTCTGTTGGGTTGGCACGAATCGAGACTGGAATTTGTCACTCCGTGTAAGTGGAGAGGTATCTCTGGGCCCACTCGGTAGGACATCATCATATGCGCAATGTGACCAAAGAGTGTATCACAGGATGATGTGTTACGGAACGAGTAAAGAGACTTGCCGGTAACGAGATTGAACTAGGTATTGGATTCCGACGATCGAATCTCGGGCAAGTAACATACCGATAGACAAAGGGAATTGTATACGGGATTGATTAAAGTCCTTGACATCGTGGTTCATCCGATGAGATCATCGTGGAACATGTGGGAGCCATCATGGGTATCCAGATCCCGCTGTTGGTTATTGACCGGAGAACGTCTCGGTCATGTCTGCATGTCTCCCGAACCCGTAGGGTCTACACACTTAAGGTTCGATGACGCTAGGGTTATAAAGGAAGCTTGTATGTGGTTACCGAATGTTGTTCGGAGTCCCGGAAGAGATCCCGGACATCACGAGGAGTTCCGGAATGGTCCGGAGGTAAAGATTTATACGTAGGAAGTCCTGTTTCGGCCATCGGGACAAGTTTCGGGGTCATCGGTATTGTACCGGGACCACCGGAAGGGTCCCGGGGGCCCACCGGGTGGGGCCACCTACCCCGGGGGGGCCACATGGGCTGTAGGGGGTGCGCCTTGGCCTACATGGGCCAAGGGAACCAGCCCCAAGAGGCCCATGCGCCTGGGGAAACCCTAAAGGAAGAGTCCCAGCAGGGGAAGGCACCTCCTAGGTGCCTTGGGGGGGGGGAGGACTCCTCCCCTGGCCGCCGCCCCCTTGGAGATTGGATCTCCTAGGGGCTGGCGCACCCCCCCTTGGGATCCCTATATATAGTGGGGTAGGAGGGCCTCTCAAAAACACACCTTTTGCCTTTGGTGCAGCCCCTCCCTGTCTCCCAAGTTCTTCTCCTCTTCTGCGGTGCTTGGCGAAGCCCTGCAGGATTGCCACGCTCCTCCATCACCACCACGCCGTTGTGCTGCTGCTGGATGGAGTCTTCCTCAACCTCTCCCTCTCTCCTTGCTGGATCAAGGCATGGGAGACGTCCGGGCTGTACGTGTGTTGAACGCGGAGGTGCCGTCCGTTCGGCACTAGGATCATCGGTGATTTGAATCACGACGAGTACGACTCCATCAACCCCGTTCACTTGAACGCTTCCGCTTAGCGATCTACAAGGGTATGTAGATGCACTCTCCTTCCCCTCGTTGCTGGTCTCTCCATAGATAGATCTTGGTGACACGTAGGAAAATTTTTTGAATTTCTGCTACGTTCCCCAACAGTGGCATCAGAGCTAGGTCTATGCGTAGTTTCTATGCACGAGTAGAACACAAAGTAGTTGTGGGCGTTGATTTTGTTCAATATGCTTACTGTTACTAGTCCAATCTTGATTCGGCGGCATTGTGGGATGAAGCGGCCCGGACCGACCTTACACGTACTCTTACGTGAGACTGGTTCCACCGACTGACATGCACTAGTTGCATAAGGTGGCTAGCGGGTGTCTGTCTCTCCACTTTAGTCGGATCGGATTCGATGAAAAGGGTCCTTATGAAGGGTAAATAGCAATTGGCATATCACGTTGTGGTTTTTGCGTAGGTAAGAAACGTTCTTGCTAGAAACCCATAGCAGCCACGTAAAACATGCAAACAACAATTAGAGGACGTCTAACTTGTTTTTGCAGGGTATGCTATGTGATGTGATATGGCCAAAGGATGTGATGAATGATATATGTGATGTATGAGATTGATCATGTTCTGTAATAGGAATCACGACTTGCATGTCGATGAGTATGACAACCGGCAGGAGCCATAGGAGTTGTCTTTATTTATTTATGACCTGCGTGTCAACATAAAACGTCATGTAATTACTTTACTTTATTGCTAACCGGTTAGCTGTAGTAGTAGAAGTAATAGTTGACGAGACAACTTCATGAAGACACAATGATGGAGATCATGATGATGGATCATGGTGTCATGCCGGTGACGATGATGATCATGGAGCCCCGAAGATGGAGATCAAAAGGAGCAATATGATATTGGCCATATCATGTCACTATTTGATTGCATGTGATGTTTATCATGTTTATACATCTTATTTGCTTAGAACGACGGTAGTAAATAAGATGATCCCTCATTAAAATTTCAAGAAGTGTTCTCCCCTAACTGTGCACCGTTGCTACAGTTCGTCGTTTCTAAGCACGCCGTGATGATCGGGTGTGATGGATCCTTACGTTCACATACAACGGGTGTAAGACAGTTTTACACATGCAAAACACTTAGGGTTAACTTGATGAGCCTAGCATGTGTATAGACATGGCCTCGGAACACAGAAGACCGAAAGTTCGAGCATGAGTCGTATAGAAGATACGATCAACATGAAGATGTTCACCGACGTTGACTAGTCCGTCTCACGTGATGATCGGACACGGCCTAGTTGACTCGGATCATGTAATCACTTAGATGACTAGAGGGATGTCTATCTGAGTGGGAGTTCATAAGATGAACTTAATTATCCTGAACATAGTCAAAAGGTCTTCGCAAATTATGTCGTAGCTCGCGCTTCAGTTCTACTGTTTAGATATGTTCCTAGAGAAAAATTAGTTGAAAGTTGATAGTAGCAATTATGCGGACTAGGTCCGTGAACTAAGGATTGTCCTCATTGCTTCTTAGAAGGCTTATGTCCTTAATGCCCCGCTCAGTGTGCTAAACCTCGAACGTTGTCTGTGGATGTTGCGAACATCTGACATACAAATTTTGATAACTACGTGATAGTTCGGTTAAACGGTTTAGAGTTGAGGCACCGAAGACGTTTTTGAAACGTCGCAAAACATATGAGATGTTTTGAGGGCTGAAATTGGGATTTCAGGCTTGTGCCCATGTCAAGAGGTATAAGACCTCCGACGATTTTCTTAACCTGCAAACTAAGGGAGAAAAGCTCAATTGTTGAACTTGTGGTCAGATTGTCTGAGTACAACAATCGCTTGAATCAGGTGGGAGTTGATCTTCCAGATGAGATAGTGATGTTTCTCCGAAGTCATTACCACCAAGCTGCTAGAGCTTCGTGATGAACTATGATATATCAGGGACATATATGATGATCGTTGAGATATTCACGATGTTTGACACCGCGAAAGTAGAAATCAAGAAGGAGCATCAATTGTTGATGGTTGGTGAAACCACTAGTTTCAAGAAGGGCAAGGGAACAAGGGGATACTTCATGAAATGGCAATTCAGCTGCTGCTCTAGTGAAGAAACCCAAGGTTGAACCCAAACCCGAGACTGAGTGCTTCTGTAATAAGGGGAACAGCCACTGGAGTAGAATTACCCTAGATACTTGGTAGATGAGAAGGCTGGCAAGGTCGATAGAAGTATATTGGATATACATTGTGTTGATGTGTACTTTACTAGTACTCCTAGTAGCACCAGGGTATTAGATACCAGTTCGATTGCTAAGTGTTAGTAACTCGAAATAAAAGCTACGGAATAAACGGAGACTAGCTAAAGGTGGGCTGACGATATGTGTTGGAAGTGTTTCCAAAGTTGATATGATCAAGCATCGTACGCTCCCTCTACCATCGAGATTGGTGTTTGCGTTGAGCATAGACATGATTGGATTATGTCTATCGCAATACGGTTATTCATTTAAGGAGAATAACGGTTACTCTGTTTATTTGAATAATACCTTCAATGGTCTTACACCTAAAATGAATTGTTTATTGAATCTCGATCGTAGTGATACACATGTTCATGTCAAAAGATAGTAATGATAGTACCACCTACTTGTGGCACTGCCACGTAAGTCATATCGGTATAAAACGCATGAAGAAGCTCCATGTTGATGGATCTTTGGGCTCACTCGTTTTTGAAAAGTTTGGGACATGCGAACCATGTCTATTGGTATATAGGCATGAAGAAACTCCATGCAAATGGACTGTTTTGTACTCGCTTGATTTTGAATCACTTGAGACATGCAAATCATACCACATGGGCAAGATGACTGAAAGCCTCTTTTTCAGTAAAATGGAACTAGAAAGCAACTTGTTGGAAGTAATACATTTAGATGTGTGCAGTCCAATGAGTGATGAGGCATGTAGTGGATATCGTTATGTTCTTACTTCACAGATGATTTTAGTAAATGTTGAGTATATTTACTTGATGAATCACGAGTCTGAATTATTGAAAGGTTCAAGTAATTTCAGGGTGAAGTTGAAAGATCATCGTGACAAGAGGATAAAATGTCTATGATATGATCATAGAGATGAATATCTGAATTACGAGTTTGGCATAGAATTAAGACATTGTGGAAATTGTTTCACAACTAATACAGCCTGGAACACCATAGTGTGATGGTGTGTCTGAACATCATAACTACACCCTATTGGATATGATGCATACCATGATGTCTCTTATCGAATTACCACAATAGTTTATGGGTTAGGCATTAGAGACAACCACATTCACTTTAAAAAGGGGGCACCACATAATTCCGATGAGGTGACACCGTATGAACTATGGTTTAGAGAAACCTAAGCTGTCATTTCTTAAAAGTTTGGGGCTGCGACGCTTATATGAAAAAGTTTCAGGCTGATAAGCTCGAACCCAAAGCGGATAAATGCATCTTCATAGGACACCCAAAACAGTTGGGTATACCTCCTGTCTCAAATTCGAAAGCAATAAGGGATTGTTTCTAGAATCAGGTCCTTTCTCGAGGAAAAGTTTCTCTCGAAAGAATTGAGTGGGAGGATGGTGGAGACTTGATGAGGTTATTGAACCGTTACTTCAACTAGTGTATAGCAGGGCACAAAGAGTTGTTCCTGTGGCACCTACACCAATTGAAGTGGAAGCTTATGATATTGATCATGAGACTTCAGATCAAGTCACTCCCAAACCTCGTAGGATGACAAGGATGCGTACTACTTCAGAGTGGTACGTAATCCTGTCTTGGAAGTCATGTTGCTAGACAACAATGAACCTACGAGCTATGGAGAAGCGATGGTGGGCCTGGATTCCGATAAATGGCTCGAGGCCATAAAATCTGAGAGAGGATCCATGTATGAAAACAAAGTGTAGACTTTGGTAGAACGGCTCGATGGTCGTAATCCTATTGAGTACAGATGGATTTTAAAAGGAAGACGGACAATGATGGTAAGTATCACCATTAAGAAAGCTCGACTTGTCGTTAATATGTTTTCCGACAAGTTCAAGGAGTTGACTACGGTGAGACTTTCTCACTCGTAGCGATGCTAAGAGTCTGTTGGAATTATATTAGCGATTACTGCGTTATTTATGAAATCTTGCAGATAGGATGTCAAAACATTGTTTCCTCGAAGATTTTTCTTGAGGAAAGGTTGTATGTGATACAACCGGAAGGTTTTGTCAATCCTGAAAGATGCTAATAAGTATGCAAAGCTCCAGCAATCCTTCTAGGGACTGGAGTAAGCATCTTGGAGTTGGAATGTATGCTTTGATGAGATGATCAAAGATTTTGGGTGTATACAAAGTTTATGAGAAACTTGTATTTCCAAAGAAGTGAGTGGGAGCACTATAGAATTTCTGATGAGTATATGTTGTTAACATATTTTTAATCAGAAATGACGTAGAATTTCTGGAAAGCATATAGGGTTATTTGGAAAGTGTTTTTCAATGGAAAGCCTGGATTAAGCTACTTGAACATTGAGCATCAAGATCTATAAGGATAGATCAAAATGCTTAATGGTACTTTCAAATGAGCACATACCTTGACATGATCTTGAAGGTGTTCAAGATGGATCAGTCAAAGAAGGAGTTCTTGCCTGAGTTGTAAGGTATGAAGTTAAGACTTAAAGCTCGACCACGGCAGAATAGAAAGGACGAAGGTCGTCCCCTATGCTTAAGACATAGGCTCTACAGTATGCTATGCTGAGTACCGCACCTGAAGTGTGCCTTGCCATGAGTCAGTCAAGGGGTACAAGAGTGATCCAAGAATGGATCACAATACAGCGGTCAAAGTTATCCTTAGTAACTAGTGGACTAAGGAATTTTTCTCGATTATGGAGGTGGTAAAAGAGTTCGTCGTAAAGGGTTACGTCGATGCAAGCTTAACACCTATCCGGATAGCTCCGATAGAGATACCGGATACGTATAATGGAGCAACAATTTAGAATAACTCCAAGTAGAACATTTATTTGGAATAGCTCCAAATAGAACGTGGTAGCTACATCTAGGAGATGACATAGAGATTTGTAAAGCACACACGGATCTGAAAGGTTCAGACCCGTTGACTATAACCTCTCTCACAAGCATAACATGATCAAACCCAGAACTCATTGAGTGTTAATCACATGGTAAATGTGAACTAGATTATTGACTCTAGTAAACTCTTTGGATGTTAGTCACATGGGGATGTGACCTTGAGTGTTAATCACATATCGATGTGAACTAGATTATTGACTCTAGTGCAAGTGGGAGACTGTTGGAAATATGCCCTAGAGGCAATAATAAATTGATTATTATTATATTTCCTTGTTCATGATAATCGTTTATTATCCATGCTATAATTGTATTGATAGGAAACTCACATACATGTGTGGATACATAGACAAACACCATGTCCCTAGTAAGCCTCTAGTTGACTAGCTCGTTGATCAATAGATGGTTACGGTTTCCTGACCATGGACATTGGATGTCATTGATAACGGGATCACATCATTAGGAGAATGATGTGATGGACAAGACCCAATCCTAAGCCTAGCACAAGATCGTGTAGTTCGTATGCTAAAGCTTTTCTAATGTCAAGTATCATTTCCTTAGACCATGAGATTGTGCAACTCCCGGATACCGTAGGAGTGCTTTGGGTGTATCAAACGTCACAACGTAACTGGGTGACTATAAAGGTGCATTACAGGTATCTCCGAAAGTGTCTGTTGGGTTGGCACGAATCGAGACTGGGATTTGTCACTCTGTGTAAACGGAGAGGTATCTCTGGGCCCACTCGGTAGGACATCATCATATGCGCAATGTGACCAAGGAGTTGATCACGGGATGATGTGTTACGGAACGAGTAAAGAGACTTGCCGGTAACGAGATTGAACAAGGTATAGGGATACCGACGATCGAATCTCGGGCAAGTACAATACCGCTAGACAAAGGGAATTGTATACGGGATTGATTGAGTCCTTGACATCGTGGTTCATCCGATGAGATCATCGTGGAACATGTGGGAGCCAACATGGGTATCCAGATCCCGCTGTTGGTTATTGACCGGAGAACGTCTCGGTCATGTCTGCATGTCTCCCGAACCCGTAGGGTCTACACACTTAAGGTTCGATGACGCTAGGGTTATAAAGGAAGCTTGTATGTGGTTACCGAATGTTGTTCGGAGTCCCGGATGAGATCCCGGACGTCACGAGGAGTTCCGGAATGGTCCGGAGGTAAAGATTTATATATAGGAAGTCCTATTTCGGCCATCGGGACAAGTTTCGGGGTCATCGGTATTGTACCGGGACCACCGGAAGGGTCCCGGGGGCCCACCGGGTGGGGCCACCTACCCCGGGGGCCACATGGGCTGTAGGGGGTGCGCCTTGGCCTATATGGGCCAAGGGCACCAGCCCCAAGAGGCCCATGCGCCTGGGGAAACCCTAAAGGAAAAGTCCCAGCAGGGGAAGGCACCTCCTAGGTGCCTTGTGGGGGGGGGGAGGACTCCTCCCCTGGCCGCCGCCCCCTTGGAGATTGGATCTCCTAGGGGCTGGCGCACCCCCCCTTGGGATCCCTATATATAGTGGGGTAGGAGGGCCTCTCAAACACACCTTTGCCTTTGGTGCAGCCCTCCCTCTCTCCCAAGTTCTTCTCCTCTCCCGTGGTGCTTGGCGAAGCCCTGCAGGATTGCCACGCTCCTCCATCACCACCACGCCGTTGTGCTGCTGCTGGATGGAGTCTTCCTCAACCTCTCCCTCTCTCCTTGCTGGATCAAGGCGTGGGAGACGTCACCGGGCTGTACGTGTGTTGAACGCGGAGGTGCCGTCCGTTCGGCACTAGGATCATCGGTGATCTGAATCACGACGAGTACGACTCCATCAACCCCGTTCACTTGAACGCTTCCGCTTAGCGATCTACAAGGGTATGTAGATGCACTCTCCTTCCCCTCGTTGCTAGTCTCTCCATAGATAGATCTTGGTGACACGTAGGAAAATTTTGAATTTCTGCTACGTTCCCACAACATCTGGATACCCATGTTGGCTCCCACATGTTCCATGATGATCTCATCGGATGAACCACGATGTCGAGGATTCAATCAATCCCGTATTCAATTCCCTTTGTCAATCGGTACTTTACTTGCCCGAGATTCGATCGTTGGTATCCCAATACCTCGTTCAATCTCGTTACCGGCAAGTCACTTTACTCGTACCGTAATGCATGATCCCGTGACCAAACACTTGGTCACATTGAGCTCATTATGATGATGCATTACCGAGTGGGCCCAGAGATACCTCTCCGTCATACGGAGTGACAAATCCCAGTCTCGATCCGTGTCAACCCAACAGATACTTTTGGGGTTACCTGTAGTATACCTTTACAGTCACCCAGTTACGTTGTGACGTTTGGTACACCCAAAGCACTCCTACGGCATCTGGGAGTTACACGATCTCATGGTCTATCGAAATGATACTTGACATTAGAAAAGCTCTAGCAGACGAACTACACGATCTTGTGCTATGCTTAAGATTGGGTCTTGTCCATCACATCATTCTTCTAATGATGTGATCCCGTTATCAATGACAACTAATGTCCATAGTCAGGAAACCATGACTATCTGTTGATCAACGAGCTAGTCAACTAGAGGCTCACTAGGGACATGTTGTGGTCTATATATTCACACATGTATTACGATTTCCGGATAACACAATTATAGCATGAACAATAGACAATTATCATGAACAAGGAAATATAATAGTAACCATTTTATTATTGCCTCTAGGGCATATTTCCAACAGTCTCCCACTTGCACTATAGTCAATAATCTAGTTACATTGTGATGAAACGAACACCCATAGAGTTCTGGTGTTGATCATGTTTTGCTCGAGGAAGAGGTTTAGTCAACGGATCTGCGACATTCAGGTCCGTATGCACTTTGCAAATATCTATGTCTCCATTTTGAACATTTTCACGAATGGAGTTGAAGCGACACTTGATATGCCTGGTCTTCCTGTGAAACCTGGGCTCCTTGGCAAGGGCAATAGCTCCAGTGTTGTCACAGAAGAGAGTCATCGGGCCCGACGCATTGGGAACAACTCCTAGGTCGGTAATGAACTCCTTCACCCAGATTGCTTCTTGTGCTGCCTCCGAGGCTGCCATGTACTCCACTTCACATGTAGATCCCGCCACGACGCTTTGCTTGCAACAGCACCAGCTGACTGTCGCACCATTCAAAATATAAACGTATCCGGTTTGTGACTTAGAGTCATCCAGATCTGTGTCGAAGCTAGCATCGACATAACCCTTTACAACGAGCTCTTCGTCACCTCCATAGACGATAAACATATCCTTAGTCCTTTTCAAGTACTTCAGGATATTCTTGACCGCTGTCCAGTGTTCCATGCTGGGATTACTTTGGTACCTTCCTACCAAACTTACGACAAGGTTTACATCAGGTCTGGTACACAACATGTCATACATGATAGACCCTATGGCCGAGGCATAGGGGACGACACTCATATTTTCTCTATCTTCTGCCGTGGTCGGGCATTGAGCTGCGCTCAATCTCACACCTTGCAATACAGGCAAGAACCCCTTCTTGGACTGATCCATATTTAACTTCTTCAATATCTTGTCAAGGTATGTACTTTGTGAAAGACCAATGAGGCGTCTCGATCTATCTCTATAGATCTTGATGCCTAATATATAAGCAGCTTCTCCAAGGTCCTTCATTGAAAAACACTTGTTCAAGTAGGCCTTTATGCTTTCCAAGAATTCTATATCATTTCCCATCAATAGTATGTCATCCACATACAATATGGGAAATGCTACGGAGCTCCCACTCACTTTCTTGTAAATGCAGGCTTCTCCATAAGTCTGCGTAAACCCAAACGCTTTGATCATCTCATCAAAACGAATGTTCCAACTCCGAGATGCTTGCACCAGCCCATAGATTGAGCGTTGGAGCTTGCACACCTTGTCAGCATTCTTAGGATCGACAAAACCTTCTGGCTGCATCATATACAATTCTTCCTTAAGGAAACCATTAAGGAATGCCGTTTTGACGTCCATTTGCCATATCTCATAATCATAGAATGCGGCAATTGCTAACATGATTCGGACGGACTTCAGCTTCGCTACGGGTGAGAAAGTCTCATCGTAGTCAACCCCTTGAACTTGTCGATAACCCTTAGCGACAAGCCGAGCTTTATAGATGGTCACATTACCATCCACGTCTGTTCTTCTTAAAGATCCATTTATTTTCTATGGCTCGCCGATCAACGGGCAAGTCAGTCAAACTCCATACTTTGTTTTCATACATGGATCCTATCTCGGATTTCATGGCTTCCAGCCATTTGTCAGAATCTGGGCCCGCCATCGCTTCTTCATAGTTCGAAGGTTCACCATTGTCTAACAACATGATTTCCAGGATAGGGTTGCCGTACCACTCTGGTGAGGAATGCGTCCTTGTTGACCTTCGAAGTTCAGTAGCAACTTGATCTGAAGTTTCATGATCATCATCATTAACTTCCTCCCTAGTCGGTGCAGACACCTCAGGAACAATTTCTTGAGCTGCGCCACTCTCCGGTTCAAGAGGCAATACTTCATCAAGTTCTACTTTCCTCCCACTTACTTCTTTCGAGAGAAACTCTTTCTCTAGAAAGGATCCATTCTTGGCAAAAAATGTCTTGCCTTCGGATCTAAGATAGAAGGTATACACAATAGTTTCTTTAGGGTATCCTATGAAGACGCATTTTTCCGATTTGGGTTCGAGCTTTTTAGGTTGAAGTTTCTTGACATAAGCATCGCATCCCCAAACTTTCAGAAACGACAGCTTAGGTTTCTTGCCAAACCACAATTCATACGGTGTCGTCTCTACAGATTTTGACGGAGCCCTATTTAAAGTGAATGCGGCAGTCTCTATAGCATAACCCCAAAATGATAGCAGTAGATCGGTAAGAGACATCATAGATCGTACCATATCTAATAGGGTGCGATTACGACGTTCAGACACACCATTACGCTGTGGTGTTCTAGGCGGCGTGAGTTGTGAAACTATTCCACATTTCCTTAAGTGCGTGCCAAATTCGTGACTCAAATATTCTCCCCCATGATGTGATCGTAAGAACTTGATTTTCCTGCCACGTTGACTCTCAACCTCACTCTGAAATTCCTTGAACTTTTCAAAGGTCTCAGACTTGTGTTTCATTAAGTAGACATACCCATATCTACTTAAGTCATCAGTGAGGGTGAGGACATAACGATAGCCACCGCGAGCCTCAACGCTCATTGGACCACACACATCAGTATGTATGATTTCCAATAAGTTGGTTGCTCGTTCCATTGTTCCGGAGAACGTAGTCTTGGTCATTTTACCCATGAGGCATGGTTCGCACGTGTCAAATGATTCATAATCAAGAGACTCCAAAAGTCCATCTACATGGAGTTTCTTCATGCGTTTGACACCAATGTGACCAAGGCGGCAGTGCCACAAGTATGTGGGACTATCATTATCAACCTTACATCTTTTGGCATTCACACTATGAATGTGTGTAACATCACGTTCGAGATTAAATAAGAATAAACCATTGACCAGCGGGGCATGACCATAAAACATGTCTCTCATATAAATAGAACAACCATTATTCTCAGATTTAAATGAGTAGCCATCTCGCATTAAATGAGATCCAGATAATGTTCATGCTCAAAGCTGGTACTAAATAACAATTATTGAGGTTTAAAACTAATCCCGTAGGTAAATGCAGAGGTAGCGTGCCGATGGCGATCACATCGACCTTGGAACCATTCCCGACGCGCATCATCACCTCGTCCTTCGCCAGTCTCCGTTTATTCCGCAGTTCCTATTTTGAGTTACAAATATGAGCAACTGCATCGATATCAAATACCCAGGAGCTACTACGAGCGCTGGTAAGTTACACATCAATAACATGTATATCACATATACCTTTGGTATTGCCGGCCTTCTTTTCCGCTAAGTACCTGGGGCAATTCCGCTTCCAGTGACCGTTTCCCTTGCAATAAAAGCACTCAGTCTCAGGCTTGGGTCCATTCTTTGACTTCTTCCCGATAGCTTGCTTACCGAGCGCGGCAACTCCCTTGCCGTCCTTCTTGAAGTTCTTTTTACCCTTGCCTTTCTTGAACTTAGTGGTTTTATTCACCATCAACACTTGATGTTCCTTTTTGATTTCCACCTCCGCTGATTTCAGCATTGAATATACCTCGGGAATGGTCTTTTCCATCCCCTGCATATTGAAGTTCATCACAAAGCTCTTGTAGCTAGGTGGGAGCGACTGAAGGATTCTGTCAACGACCGCATCATCCGGGAGATTAACTCCTAGCTGAGACAAGCGGTTATGCAGCCCAGACATTTTGAGTATGTGCTCGCTGACAAAACTGTTCTCCTCCATCTTACAACTGTAGAACTTGTTGGAGACTTCATATCTCTCGACCTGGGCGTGAGCTTGGAAAATCATTTTCAGCTCTTGGAACATCTCATATGCTCCGTGTTGCTCAAAACGCTTTTGGAGCCCCGGTTCTAAGCTGTAAAGCATGCCGCACTGAACCAGGGAGTAATCATCACTACGTGTCTGCCAAGCGTTCATAACGTCTTGTTCTGCAGAGAAAACAGGTGCTTCACCTAGCGGTGCATCAAGGACATATGCTTTCCTAGCAGCTATGAGGATAATCCTCAGGTTACGGACCCATTCCGTGTAGTTGCTGCCATCGTCTTTCAGCTTGGTTTTCTCTAGGAACGCGTTGAAGTTGAGGGCAACATTAGCATGGGCCATTTGATCTACAAGACATATTGCAAAGATTTTAGACTAAGTTCATGATAATTAAGTTCATCTAATCAAATTATTTAATGAACTTCCACTCAGACAGACATCCCTCTAGTCATCTAAGTGATACATGATCCGAGTCAACTAGGCCGTGTCCGATCATCACGTGAGACGGTCTAGTCATCATCGGTGAACATCTTCATGTTGATCGTATCTTCTATACGACTCATGTTCGACCTTTCGGTCTTCCGTGTTCCGAGGCCATGTCTGTACATGCTAGGCTCGTCAAGTCAACCTAAGTGTATTGCGTGTGTAAATCTGGCTTACACCCATTGTATTCGAACGTTAGAATCTATCAGACCCGATCATCATGTGGTGCTTCGAAACAACGAACCTTCGCAACGGTGCTCAGTTAGGGGAAACACTTTCTTGAAATTATGTGAGGGATCATCTTATTTAAGCTACCGTCATTCTAAGCAAATAAGATGTAAAACATGATAAACATCACATGCAATCAAATAGTGACATGATATGGCCAATATCATTTGCTCCTTTTGATCTCCATCTTCGGGGCGCCATGATCATCATCGTCACCGGCATGACACCATGATCTCCATCATCGTGTCTTCATGAAGTTATCTCGTCATCTATTACTTCTACTACTATGGCTAACGGTTTAGCAATAAAGTAAAGTAATTACATGACGTTTATGTTGACACGCATGTCATAAATAAATTAAGACAACTCCTATGGCTCCTCCCAGTTGTCATACTCATCGACATGCAAGTCGTGATTCCTATTACAAGAACATGATCTATCTCATACATCACATATATCATTCATCACATCCTTTTGGCCATATCACATCACATGGCACATGCTGCAAAAACAAGTTAGACGTCCTCTAATTGTTGTTGCAAGTTTTACGTGGCTGCTATAGGTTTCTAGCAAGAACGTTTCTTACCTACGCCAAAACCACAACGTGATATGCCAATTTCTATTTACCCTTCATAAGGACCCTTTTCATCAAATCCGATCCAACTAAAGTGGGAGAGACAGACACCCGCTAGCCACCTTATGCAACTAGTGCATGTCAGTCGGTGGAACCAGTCTCACGTAAGCGTACGTGTAAGGTCGGTCCGGGCCGCTTCATCCCACGATGCCGCCGAATCAAGATAAGACTATTAACGACAAGTAAATTGACAAAATCAACGCCCACAACAACTTGTGTTCTACTCGTGCATAGAAACTACGCATAGACCTAGCTCATGATGCCACTGTTGAGGAACATAGCAGAATTTTAAAATTTTCTACGCATCGCTAAGATCAATCTATGGAGTCATCTAGCAATGAGGGAGAGGGGAGTGCATCTACGTACCCTTGTAGATCGTGAGCGGAAGCGTTCAAGAGAACGGGGTTGATGGAGTCGTACTCGTCGTGATCCAAATCATCGATGACCAAGCGCCGAACGGACGACACCTCCACGTTCAACACACGTACAGTTGGGAAGACGTATCCTCCTTCTTGATCCAGCAAGGGGAAGGAGAGGTTGATGGAGATCCAGCAGCATGACGGCGTGGTGGTGGAAGCAGCGGTGATCTCGTTAGGGCTTCTCCAAGCACCAATGAGAGGGAGAGGTGTCACGGGGGGAGAGGGAGGCGCCAGTGACTTGGGTGCGGCTGCACTCCCTCCCCCCACTATATATAGGGCCCCTAGGGGGGGCGGCGGCCCTAGGAGATGGGATCTCCAAGGGGGGGGGGGGCGGCGGCCAAGGGGGACTTGCCCCCCAAGCCAAGTGGGGCGCCCCCCACCCCTAGGGTTTCCAACCCTAGGCGCAGGGGGAGGCCCATGGGGGGCGCACCAGCCCACCAGGGGCTGGTTCCCTCCCACTTCAGCCCATGGGGCCCTCCGGGATAGGTGGCCCCACCCGGTGGACCCCCGGGACCCTTCCGGTGGTCCCGGTACAATACCGATTACCCCCGAAACTTTCCCGATGGCCGAAACTGGACTTCCTATATATAAATATTCACCTCCGGACCATTCCGGAACTCCTCATGACGTCCGGGATCTCATCCGGGACTCCGAAAAATTTTCGGGTTACCGCATATTAATATCTCTACAACCCTAGCGTCACCGAACCTTAAGTGTGTAGACCCTACGGGTTCGGGAGACACGCAGACATGACCGAGACGACTCTACGGTCAATAACCAACATCGGGATATGGATACCCAGGTTGGCTCCCACATGTTCCACGATGATCTCATCGGATGAACCACGATGTCGAGGATTCAATCAATCCCGTGTTCAATTCCCTTTGTCAATCGGTACGTTACTTGCCCGAGATTCGATCGTTGGTATCCCAATACCTCGTTCAATCTCGTTACTGGCAAGTCACTTTACTCGTACTGTAATGCATGATCCCGTGACCAAACTCTTGGTCACATTGAGCTCATTATGATGATGCATTACCGAGTGCGCCCAGAGATACCTCTCCGTCATACGGAGTGACAAATCCCAGTCTCGATCCGTGTCAACCCAACAGATACTTTCGGGGATACCTGTAGTATACCTTTACAGTCACGCAGTTACGTTGTGACGTTTGGTACACCCAAAGCACTCCTACGACATCCGGGAGTTACACTATCTCATGGTCTAAGGAAATGATACTTGACATTAGAAAAGCTCTAGCGGACGAACTACACGATCTTGTGCTATGCTTAAGATTGGGTCTTGTCCATCACATCATTCTTCTAATGATGTGATCCCATTATCAATGACATCTGATGTCCATAGTCAGGAAACCATGACTATCTGTTGATCAACGAGCTAGTCAACTAGAGGCTCACTAGGGACATGTTGTGGTCTATATATTCACACATGTATTATGATTTCCGGATAACACAATTATAGCATGAACAATTGTAATGCCCCAAGACCGTTTTGCCAGGTGTCCTCCAGTTATTCGCTGTTGTTTGCCTTGTCATTTGCTTGCGTGGCGCATCTTGTCATGTCATCATGTGGATTGCATCATCATGTTTTCAAAACCTGCATCCGTGCGGGTTTCCCCATTCTTTCCGTTGTCCGTTCCGAGCCAGACACACTTGCACGCGCCCGCGGCACGTCCGAAATATCATTTTATAAGTGGCTGGAAAATGTTCTCGGAATGGGATGAAAGTTGGCGTGTGGTCTTAGTATAGAGTAGATAGACCGCTTGTCAAGTTTCATCGCATTCAGAGTTGGTTTGATAGCCCAACCGTTAAACTATAGCGGCATTATAGCCGGTCTAACGTCGGACGTTTTCGGTATCCGGAAACCGTGCCAGGCTGCATCTCTCCCCTCTTCTCTCGGACCAACCCACTCTCCACACTCCACCTAGGCCCAGCCTACCCCTCTATGCGCAGTGCATCGAACCCCTCGCGCGCGTCCGGAAATTGTCCCGACCCGACCCGAGCAGTCGCCACCGTTGTGTCCGGATCATCCCCAAACATCTACAAAACATCATCAGTTTCTCATTGGACTCTCCTAAGCTATTTATCCTCGACCATCTGATTTTGATCGGAGGGACGAGTAAGCCCCTAACCTAAAACTCATCTGATATAAATACCAGATCCAACCCTAAAATCTAGGGGGTTTGTCCCATCACCACCGCCATCTTCCCCTTATTTTCAGCGCCACCAAATCAACTCTGCAGCCACCACAGCTCCTCCCGATCCAAGATCCATCCTCACCAATCCTGCCCGAGCACCTCGCCACCAACCCTCGCCGGCCATAGGAGCCCTCGCCGGCCGAACCACCACCGCAGGTCCAGTGCCCAGCCCCTGCTCCTTCTCTTCAGTCTTCCTTCCGTCTCCTGTATCTCTCTCTCAAACTCTCTCTGTCCAGGAGCACCACTACCGCCATGGGAGATCACCGGAGTGGAGCTCCTTCCTCGACACCGAGCGTGCCCCGCCGCCTTGCACGTTCACGCCACCGGCCGCCCGCGCCTCTGCTTCGAGGACCACCTCGTCCCCAACCAGGAGCGCCGTCCGGTCCCGAGCACCACGCCATGGCCCGCCGTCAAGGCCGCTCGCGCCCCCTCTCTCCCGTCGCCAGGATCGCGCGCTACAAGTCCCTGTCTCCAGCGCCGCCACACCTTGGAAAGACTTGGTGGCTTCGTCCTCCTCTGAACCCCGCCGTCCTCGTCTTCTTGCGCGGCCAGCCACCTCAACAGTGCCTGAAGCATGGACTCCCGCTGCCGACGCCACTGAGCTCCTCTGCCACCAAAACAAACTCCCCACGTGCGGATCTAACCACCCTCGCATGCATCCGCCTGTTCCCGGCCATGCTCCATCGTCCTTCACGCCGGATCTCGCACCGCCGGATGATTTTTTCCCCTTCTGCTTTGCCCACGCGAGGTGAACGAAGACCAGCGAGGGGCATGCGCCCGTTGACCGCGCCCGTCCCTGCCTCGATCCAATGGGATCGGCTGGGGCGATCCATCCAGCGCCCGAGTGGCTGGCCTGCCAGCGCCCGAGGCCCAGCTGCGCCCCACTGCTGGCCTCACCTCACACTGGACCGGGCCGAAGCCCGTGGTGAGCAGCCCAGTTCCATCGGTTTCGGCCGTGATGTGTTTTTTTCCACAGGACGAATTTCTCTATTTATAGAAAACTGCATATTTACAGTATAGCCCCTAAACATCATGCATTTTATAACTCTCCAACCGTGCATCGGATTAAAACAAACTTAATATGAAAATTTCTTAGAATTTAATATAGTTTAATAATATCCAACTTTCATCTATGTTTAAAATGTTGTTTGTTTAAATTTGCTTAAATTACTTGCTAAATGATTTATTTCATAACTAAATAACCGTAACTCGGAATTTAATAAACTTTATATGTAAATGGGGTAGACAAATGCCTAGTTTAACATGGTGTACTTGTTTTGCATGTTTAATAACTCTAAAATTGTGTTTAGGGCAGAACAGCACCAGAACTAATATATGCATATGGGGATTTACCGGAATTGTTGTTCGTTGCTTCCGGCCTCATTTAAACTTGACTAGATGGGGTAGTTTTTACTTATGCTTCAACTCTTGCCATGCTAACAACATTTAATATTGTTGAGTACATAAACAAGATCGAACTAAATAAGTCACGTGGTGTTTCGTCACTATGCAACGGAGTTGCATATTGAGCTCCACTTAATTTGTAGGATTGCTTGTGCACTTTGCCATGCCATGCTTCATTAAATCGGACATGCATCGTACTTGGTTGTGCATCATGCCATGTTCAGGTGTTGGTTGTTTACTATGTTGTGTGCTTCTTTCTGGTGTTGCTTCTTCGGGTTGGTTCCGATAACGTCGCGTTTGTGAGGATCTGTTCGACTACGTCCGGTTGTCTTCTTCATGGACTCGTTCTTCTTCCTTGCGGGATTTCAGGCAAGATGACCATACCCTCGAAATCACTTCTATCTTTGCTTTCTAGTTGCTCGCTCTTTTGCTATGCCTATGCTACGATACCTACCACTTGCTTATCATGCCTCTCATATGGTTGAGCCAAGCCTCTTACCCACCTTGTCCTAGCAAACCGTTGTTTGGCTATGTTACTGCTTTGCTCAGCCCCTCTTATAGCGTTGTTAGTTGCAGGTGAAGATTGAAGTTGGTTCCTTGTTGGAACATGGAGTTGTTGTTCCATGTTTGGAACATGGATATTTTGTTGGGATATCACAATATCTCTTATTTAATTAATGCATCTATATACTTGGTAAAGGGTGGAAGGCTCGGCCTTATTCCTGGCGTTTTGTTCCACTCTTGCCGCCCTAGTTTCCGTCATATCGGTGTTATGTTCCCGGATTTTGCGTTCCTTACGCGGTTGGGTTATAATGGGAACCCCTTGACAGTTCGCCTTGAATAAAACTCCTCCAGCAATGCCCAACATTGGTTTTACCATTCGCCACCTAGCCTCTTTTTCCCTTGGGAGTCGCTCAAGGGTCATCATTATTTTACCCCCCGGGCCAGTGCTCCTCTGAGTGTTGGTCCAAACTAGAGCCCCTTGCAGCCCCTCGGGGAAACTCGAGGTGGTTTTAGTTGTACGGATTGCTCATCTGAGTGTGCCCTGAGAACGAGATATGTGCAGCTCCTATCGGGATTTGTCGGCACATTCGGGCGGTGTTGCTGGACTTGTTTTACCATTGTCGAAATGTCTTGTAACCTGGATGCCGAGTCTGATCGGAATGTCTTGGGAGAAGGAATATCCTTCGTTGACCGTGAGAGCTTGTGATGGGCTAAGTTGGGACACCCCTGCAGGGTTTTGAACTTTCGAAAGCCGTGCCCGCGGTTATGGGCAGATGGGAATTTGTTAATGTCCGGTTGTAGAAAACCTGAAGTTGACCTTAATTAAAATACATCAACCGCGTGTGTTGCCGTGATGGTCTCTTCTCGGCGGAGTCCGGGAAGTGAACACGGTGTTGGAGTAATGTTTGACGTAGGTTTGTTCTAGGATCACTTCTTGATCATAGTTGTTCGACCGTGCTTTTGCCTTCTCTTCTCGCTCTCTTTTGCGTATAAGTTAGCCACCATATATGCTAGTCGCTTGCTGCAGCTCCACCTCATACCTTTTACCTACCCATAATCTTAAATAGTCTTGATCGCGAGGGTGTGAGATTGCTGAGTCCCCGTTGACTCAGAGATACTTCCAAAACCAGTTTGCAGGTGCCGATGTTACCGAGCAGGTGACGCATCCAAGCTCAAGGAGGAGCTCGATGAAGATCTTGTCCTTTGTGTTGTTTCGTTCTAGTTGATCAGTAGTGGAGCCCTGGTGGGGTCGATCGGGGATCTGTGTAGCATTTGGGGTAGTCTTCTTTTATTTTGGGTTCCATAGTCGGACCTTGATTGTATCTGGTTGATGTAATGCTTTATTCATGTATTTGTGTGAAGTGGCGATTGTAAGCCAACTATGTATCTCTTTCCCTTATGTATTACATGGGTTGTGTGAAGATTACCTCACTTGCGACATTGCTTTCAATGCGGTTATGCCTCTAAGTCGTGCTTCGACACGTGGGAGATATAGCCGCATCGAGGGCGTTACAAGTTGGTAATCAGAGCCTTCCCCGACCTTAGGATCCCCCTGCTTGATCGAATCGCTGGCATTATTGAGTCTAGAAATGTTTTGAGTCGTTTAGGAATTATATATATCGGAGAGTTAGGACTTCTTTTTACTCCTCAGTCCCTTCGTCGCTCTAGTGAGGCATCATGACGTAGAGTTTTGACTCTTCTCTTCTCAAATTTCACTAAATACTTTTTTAGGATCACGCGAGTATCTTGGAATCATTCCGATGGTTTTGTGACGAGAACATTGTTCTTGGTACCTCCTGTCATTTAGGGGTTGTGGCAGTGTCCCGGGGAGTTGAGCTCCGAGGTGTTGTCGTCACAATTTTATCGTTGCAGTTCTGGAATACCTGAGATTAGTTTCGCCAACATCGAAAATCTCTTTTATGCAGTTGTTGGTGAGATAACCTCAATGCCACCCAGTACTGGGGCGGGAGTTCGAGAGTATTGCCATAACTCAGATAATGGATGCTTTTCGAAGGTTGAGGTAGATGATTTCCGAAGGTTTCCTGGTTATGTGTTGAAGGATGGATACAGCTGGATGTAGGATTTGCTAGTTTTGGGTGAGATATTATGCTTCCCCTGTATCCCCAACACCTGATTGCATAACCGGAAAATTTCGGGAGTTTATAAGTGGGAATTCAAGTAGCTCCTAGGATATCTTTCCGACAGATGTATGAGATGAGATTGGGGTTCGACGTCTAGTGGTCCACCTATCCACGGTTGGTTTTACAGTGGTCTCGTTGTGTCTTAAAGAGTCCTTGGCTATGTCGACTCGGGGATGCTTCGTATGTCATGTGCACTGCCATGTACATGATGGTGCTGTACGATCGAGCCCGTGTAGGCTCCACCACGAAAACTTCGGACAAAATCTCTATCATATGTTTGTTCCGGCTTATTCCGCAAGCCAATCTTTGTTTTGCTTTGAGTTGTGGTATTCGAGTTGCTTCGAAGTCAAATGTTGATTCCATCCCTTGTCTAAGTGGTGTTCTCATATTCCTATGTGAATACTAATCCTTCTTGGTAATCGAGATTGTCATGTCAACCCTTTTCAACCGGCGTGTTTTCTCTTCAAGTGGTTCCGATCATTTCAACATCAGCAAGATCAATTATCAGTTCTTCTCAACGGTGTTTGCTTCATTCGTCTCCAAGTTGCCTTTGTTTTTCCCCCCCCCCCCCCCCTTTTTTTTTTAGGACTCCCATTTTTTTTTTCAAGTATCCTTTTATTGATGGGAAATCTCTCCATTCTTTTCCGTCAATGTTCTTATCCGGTGATACTCAGAAGATGCTAACGAAGCTTCAAGTTCGTCTCTCATCACTCGTTTTTCTTCATTGGTGGATTCAAATCAAGCTTTGGTGTTGATCATATCCTTTTTCCTCGTTTCAAATACCTTCTCATGCTGGTGCACCTCATTATCATTCCACTTCTCGCTATTTATTATCCCAGAGTGCTGAAGATATCTCGAAGATTCGTGTTTCCACTCTACATTCGTTCAAACTCTTTCCAGGATGTTATCTCATTCAAGCCTTTTAAATCAACCGATGCATTCTCTTTTTTTTAATCGTTCAATGGTGTATCTTTTGAGTGGGCCCTAACCCACAGGTCTATTCCCAGGATCTTACCTGACTCTTCCTATTTTCCCGGAGCTATCCTCAAATTTATTTTCGAAGTTTGACGTAAGAATGAATTTTCATCAGTCAGATGTGTTTCTCAAAGATCTCTCAATTTCTTTTCATCGTGGGTTCAACCTTTCTAATATTCATCCCGGAGTATCTCAACAACTCATGTTGATGTTTCGCATTGTCATTCTCAACATTTGAAGACCGAAGAAGAGTTTTCCTCCAAATCTTATCCGTTCTTCCAAAGATTTGTGATTCTAGCTTGTTGCCATCCTCTCATAATTATTTTCGGTTGTGGGAATTCTTTTCACCCATCAGGAGCAATTTCAGGAGTCTTTTCAGTTTGTTCCTCTGGACGCCATCATTTCGGGTTTAGTCATTCTCAGCTTTCAGCTATTGTTCTCCAAATCTTACCGGTGATTCATCTCTTTTCTTCGTTCATTTTCCAGTCCTTACGGTGGTTCGTTCAAGAGTTATCTTCCTTGGTTATCATATCAATTTATTCGTTCTTCCAAATCCTACCGGTGGTTCGTGGAAGACATTCTCAAGTTCATGTTATCTTAATCCTTTCTTCGAGAATAAGTAGTGTGCCAAATCCATTGTTTGTCATCAATTTAATTGATGAAGGATACACATAATGTAATTCTTATTCTTGTTTCATCTTCTCTTTTTCCCGGAGTTCCAACCTTTTTCAATTATTTCACCACGGAGATTCATTTAAATCGGCACAAGGATTCACCTTGTGTTTTCAACTTCCCTTTCCTTTCGTTTGATCATTCTTTTATTTTACCAGAGTTCTTCATGAAGGTTCTACTTGGTGGTTCATCAAGGATTTAATTCCTTCTCGAAGTGTTCATCAACATTCCTTTCAGTGGAGCTCAAGCATTCTTCTTCCTGCATTCCAAAGTGCAATTCTTTCTACCTTATCTTTTGGGATGGTGCTATGTCATTGTTGATAATTTCCCTTCGTGTTTCATGATTCACAAGTTGTCCGGAATGACATATTTTAAACCCATCACCTTATTCCTTCGAGTAATATTGGGTTATACTTCACCTAAAGCCTTCCCTAAGGACTGTTGCTATATATGGTGCCCATAAATGACCCAAGTTCTTTCATTTATCCCCCCGGTGAGATAAGTTTCTCGTCTCCTTGTTCATATCAATCCAATCTCTTGGTTCCATTTATGGCAGAATTTCACCTCAAGTTTTCAGATGTTTTCATAAGCCCACGAGTAGCTTATTGTTTTCGTTGTTGATTTTTCAACAACTCCGTTCAAGCCTTATTCGTAAGGATGTTTTCTTTCAAATTCATCTGTGAGAAGAGTTATCATTTTCTTCTCCATAATTTAATTCCAATGATCTACCTTCTATTCCTTCATCTGGAGGCATTGTGATGTTTCTCTTTTCTCTCATCATCTCGAATTGTGAGGATTGTGTTCTTTCATGCTTATCCTTTTGACCGGAGTGTCGTGCCTTCTATTCAAGTCCTCCCATCTTATCAAGTTTTTCATCCCTTCTCAACCGGAGTGCTGTTTGAAATCGTTCTACCCTTGTGCCATTCTTTCAATAGTTTCGGAGGCAGTGTCTTGTTGATTTCATCAAGCATACTCTCATCTTGTCAAGTTCTTATTCAATTCCTTTTCTTTCAGTCAGAGTGCTGCCCAAATTATATCATCTTTATTTCTTCTCTACCTTGTTCTAACCGGAGTGCTGTCCGAATTTGTTCTTCTTCGTTCCTCTTTCCAACGGAGTGTCTCACCTTGTTCATCTTCTTTGTATTCTTTTCTCGAAGTGGCTTAACCTTTTCAAGGTTCTTTGGTTTCACTCGTTTGTCAAAGAAGCAACTTAGTTTTACCGCTACTCTTCCTCTTCCTTTTTCCCTCCGGTGCCATTCTAGATCTCGGGACGAGATCCTCTCGTAGTGGTGGAGTGTTGTAACGCCCCAAGACCGTTGTGCCAGGTGTCCTCCAGTTATTCGCTGTTGTTTGCCTTGTCATTTGCTTGCGTGGAGCATCTTGTCATGTCATCATGTGCATTGCATCATCATGTTTTCAAAACCTGCATCCGTCCGGGTTTCCCCATTCTTTCCGTTGTCCGTTCCGAGCCACACACACTTGCACGCGCCCGTGACACGTCCGAAATATCATTTTATAAGTGGCCGGAAAATGTTCTCGGAATGGGATGAAAGTTGGTGTGTGGTCTTAGTATAGTGTAGATAGACCGCCTGTCAAGTTTCATCGCATTCGGAGTTCGTTTGATAGCCCAACCGTTAAACTATAGCGGCATTATAGCCGGTCTAACGTCGGACGTTTTCGGTATCCGGAAACCGTGCCGGGCTGCATCTCTCCCCTCTTCTCTCGGACCAACCCACTCTCCACAGTCCACCTAGGCCCAGCCTACCCCTCCTTGCGTAGTGCATCGAACCCCTCGCGCGCGTCCGGAAGTTGTCCCGGACCCGACCCCAGCAGTCGCCACCGTTGTGTCCGGATCATCCCCAAACATCTACAAAACATCATCGGTTTCTCATTGGACTCTCCTAAGCTATTTATCCTCGATCGTCCGATTTTGATCGGAGAGACGAGTTAGCCCCTAACCTAAAACTCATCTGATATAAATACCAGATCCAAGCCTAAAATCTAGGGGTTTGTCCCATCGCCGCCGCCATCTTCCCCTTGTTTTCAGCGCCACCAAATCAACTCTGCAGCCGCCACAGCTCCTCCCGATCCAAGATCCATCCCCACCAATCCTGCCCGAGCACCTCGCCACCAACCCTCGCCGGAAATAGGAGCCCTCGCCGGCCGAACCACCACCGCAGGTCCAGCGCCCAGCCCCTACTCCTTCTCTTCAGTCTTCCTTCCGTCTCCTGTATCTCTCTCTCAAACTCTCTCTGTCCAGGAGCACCACCGCCGCCATGGGAGTTCACCGGAGTGGAGCTCCTTCCTCGACACCGAGCGTGCCCCGCCGCCTTGCACGTTCACGCCACCGGCCGCCCACGCCTCTGCTTCGAGGATCTCCTTGTCCCCAACCAGGAGCGCCTCCGGTCCTGAGCATCACGCCATGGCCCCGCCGTCAAGGCCGCTCGCGCCCCCTCTGTCCTGTCGCTAGGATTGCGCGCTGCAAGTCCCTGTCTCCAGTGCCGCCACACCTTGGAAAGACTTGGTGGCTTCGTCCTCCTCTGAACCCCGTCGTCCTCGTCTTCTTGCGCGGCCAGCCGCCTCGACAGCGCCCGAAGCATGGACTCCCGCTGCCGACGCCACTGAGCTCCTCCGCCACCAAAACAAACTCCCCACGTGCGGATCTAACCACCCTCGCATGCATCCTCCTGTTCCCGGCCATGCTCCATCGTCCTTCACGCCGGATCTCGCACCGCCAGATGATTTTTTCACCTACTGCTTTACCCACACGAGGTGAACGAAGACCAGCGAGGGGCATGCGCCCGTTGACCGCGCCCGTCCCTGCCTCGATGCAGTGGGATCGGCAGGGCGATCCATCCAGCGCCCGAGTGGCCGGCCTGCCAGCGCCCGAGGCCCAGCTGCGCCCCACTGCTGGCCTCACCTCACCACTGGACTGGGCCGAAGCCCGTGGTGAGCAGCTCAGTTCCATCGGTTTGGGCCATGATGTGTTTGTTTCCACATGACTAATTTCTCTATTTACAGAAAACTGCATATTTATAGTATAGCCCCTAAACATCATGCATTTTATAACTCTCCAACCGTGCATCGGATTAAAACAAACTTAATATGAAACTTGCTTAGAATTTCATCTAGTTTAATAATATCCAACTTTCATCTATGTTTAAAATGTTTAAAATGCTATTTGTTTAAATTTGCTTAAATAACTTGCTAAAATGATTTATTTCATAACTAAATAACCGTAACTCAGAATTTAATAAACTTTATATGTAAATGGGGTAGAAAAATGCCTAATTTAACATGGTGTACTTGTTTTGCATGTTTAATAACTCTAAAATTGTGTTGAGGGCAGAACAGCACCAAACCTAATATATGCATATGGGGATTTACCGGAACTGTTGTTCGTTGCTTCCGGTCTCATTTAAACTTGACTAGATGGGTAGTTTTTACTTATGCTTCACGTCTTGCCATGCTAACAACATTTAATATTGTTGAGTACATAAACAAGATCAAACTAAATAAGTCACGTGGTGTTTCGTCACTATGCAACGGAGTTGCATATTGAGCTCCACTTAATTTGTAGGATTGCTTGTGCACTTTGCCATGCCATGCTTCATTAAACCGGACATGCATCATACTTGGTTGTGCATCATGCCATGTTCAGGTGTTGGTTGTTTACTATGTTGTGTGCTTCTTTCCGGTGTTGCTTCTTTGGGTTGGTTCCGATAACGTCGCGTTTGTGAGGATCTGTTCGACTACGTCCGATTGTCTTCTTCATGGACTCGTTCTTCTTCCTTGCGGGATTTCAGGCAAGATGACCATACCCTCGAAATCACTTCTATCTTTGCTTGCTAGTTGCTCGCTCTTTTGCTATGCCTATGCTACGATACCTACCACTTGCTTATCATGCCTCTCATATGGTTGAGCCAAGCCTCTTACCCACCTTGTCCTAGCAAACCGTTGTTTGGCTATGTTACCGCTTTGCTCAGCCCCTCTTATAGCGTTGTTAGTTGCAGGTGAAGATTGAAGTTGGTTCCTTGTTGGAACATGGAGTTGTTGTTCCATGTTTGGAACATGGATATTTTGTTGGGATATCACAATATCTCTTATTTAATTAATGCATCTATATACTTGGTAAAGGGTGGAAGGCTCGGCCTTATGCCTGGCGTTTTGTTCCACTCTTGCCGCCCTAGTTTCTGTCATATCGGTGTTATGTTCCCGGATTTTGCGTTCCTTACGTGGTTGGGTTATAATGGGAACCCCTTGACAGTTTGCCTTGAATAAAACTCCTCCAGCAATGCCCAACATTGGTTTTACCATTCGCCACCTAGCCTCTTTTTCCCTTGGGAGTCGCGCTCCTGAGGGTCATCATTATTTTACCCCCCGAGCCAGTGCTCCTCTGAGTGTTGGTCCAAACTAGAGCCCCTTGCAGCACCACCTCGGGGAAACTCGAGGGCTGGTTTTAGTTGTACGGATTGCTCATCTGAGTGTGCCCTGAGAATGAGATATGTGCAGCTCCTATCGGGATTTGTCGGCATATTCGGGCGGTGTTGCTAGACTTGTTTTACCATTGTCGAAATGTCTTGTAACCTGGATGCCGAGTCTGATCGGAATGTCTTGGGAGAAGGAATATCCTTCGTTGACCGTGAGAGCTTGTGATGGGCTAAGTTGGGACACCCCTGCAGGGTTTTGAACTTTCGAAAGCCGTGCCCGCGGTTATGGGCAGATGGGAATTTGTTAATGTCCGGTTGTAGAAAACCTGAAGTTGACCTTAATTAAAATACATCAACCGCGTGTGTTGCCGTGATGGTCTCTTCTCGGCGGGGTCCGGGAAGTGAGCACGGTGTTGGAGTAATGTTTGACGTAGGTTGTTCTAGGATCACTTCTTGATCATAGTTGTTCGACCGTGCTTTTGCCTTCTCTTCTCGCTCTCTTTTGCGTATAAGTTAGCCACCATATATGCTAGTCGCTTGCTGCAGCTCCACCTCATACCTTTTACCTACCCATAATCTTAAATAGTCTTGATCGCGAGGGTGTGAGATTGCTGAGTCCCCGTTGACTCAGAGATACTTCCAAAACCAGTTTGCAGGTGCCGATGTTACCGAGCAGGTGACGCATCCAAGCTCAAGGAGGAGCTCGATGAAGATCTTGTCCTTTGTGTTGTTTCGTTCTAGTTGATCAGTAGTGGAGCCCTGGTGGGGTCGATCGGGGATCTGTGTAGCATTTGGGGTAGTCTTCTTTTATTTTGGGTTCCATAGTCGGACCTTGATTGTATCTGGTTGATGTAATGCTTTATTCATGTATTTGTGTGAAGTGGCGATTGTAAGCCAACTATGTATCTCTTTCCCTTATGTATTACATGGGTTGTGTGAAGATTACCTCACTTGCGACATTGCTTTCAATGCGGTTATGCCTCTAAGTCGTGCTTCGACACGTGGGAGATATAGCTGCATTGAGGGCGTTACAACAATAGACAATTATCATGAACAAGGAAATATAATAATAACCATTTTATTATTGCTTCTAGGGCATATTTCCAACACGGTCCTGTCGGCCCAGCGTGTTTTGGTCCACGCATCCGGGACGAGCCCTTTACCTAAGGGTTCACGCTCCCCCGCGACACTCCCAAGTACAACGGCACCGTGAAGCCGGAAGTCTGGCTCACAGACTACACCACCTCCATCGGCATCGCCGGCGGTAACCACTGCCTCGCCGTGCGCTACACGCCGCTCATGCTCCTGGGATCGGCCCGCGCGTGGTTGAACAGCCTGCCGGTGGGCAGCATCAATGCGTGGGTCGACTTCGAGCAAGCTTTCGTGCGCAACTTCATCAGCACCTACAAGGGACTCAGCCGTCCCAGCCAGCTCGCCATGTGAGTGCAGGGACCGACGAAAACTGGCCGCGAGTACCTCGCACGCTAGACTGAGCTCCGAAATAGCTGCGAGGGCGTCCACGAAGTCCAAGCAATCCAGTACTTCGTCAACGGGTGCCGGGATGGCACCCTCCTCAAGCACAAGCTCTTACGCTCTGAGCTGGTCACCATGGTCGTGCTCATGGTAATGGTGGACAAGTATGCCAACAGGTGGTGGATCATGCGTTGCTGGGCCGGCTCGCACTCGCCAAATTCATGGCGGTCCTCCACTACGCCTACCTAAAGATGAAGCTGCCGGGTCCGAAGGGCCTCATCACCATCACTGGCAACTACCGCAAGTCCCTGGAGTGCGCCCGGGACGGCGCCAAGCTGGCCGAGTCACTGGTCGTAGCCGAGGAGCGGCGCTAGCTCGATCGGATCGTCGCCCTGGCCAGCGAGACATCGGCCGCACCAATCCCGGCCCAGGAGCCGACCGACGAGGCCTCGTTCAAGCCCTCCAAGGAGACCAAGAAGGTGAAGCTGAACCCGGAAGACCCCAGCTGCAGCAAGTACGTTGTCATGGGCACTTGCCTCGACAACAAATAGGAAGGCGAGCTCGTCGACTTCCTCCGTGAGAATCAGGATATTTTTGCATGGACCCCAAAGGACATGCCGGTATCCCGAGGAAGTGCACTGAGCACAAACTCTACGTCCGCAAGGACGCCAAGCCTGTCCATCAACCCCTGCGACATTTTTCTAAAGAGAAGAGAAGAACCATCGGTGAAGAGGTCGCCAAGCTTTTGGCGGACGGCTTCATCATGGAAGTGTTTCACCCCGAGTGGCTGGCCAACCCAGTCCTCATCCTGAAGAAGACGACGCCGTTTGAGTGGAACGACCAGGCGGATGAAGCTTTCAGGGACCTCAAGCGCATGCTCTCCACCGCGCTCGTCCTGGCCGCACCAGCCGAGAAGGAGCCGCTGCTGCTCTACATTGCCGCAACCTCGCGGTCAGTCGGTACGGTGATGGTGGTCGAGCGACTAGAGAAGGGCAAGATCCAGGCTATCCAGCGTCCCGTCTACTATCTGAGCGAGGTGCTCTCCGCCTCCAAGCAGAACTACCGACACTACCAGAAGATGTGTTACGGCGTGTACTTCACCGCCAAGAAATTGAAGCAATACTTCCAAGAGAACGTAGTTACCATGGTCAGGACGGCCCCCCTCGGCGAGATCATTGGATGCCGAGACGTCTCTGGACGAGTCGCCAAGTGGGCGCTCGAGCTAGCCGGCCACACCATCCTCTACGAGCCTCGCACTATGATCAAGTCCCAAGCTCTGGCCGACTTCCTCGTTGACTGGACCGAGACCCAGTACCAGCCGCCGCCGACGGATTCAATGCATTGGCGCATACACTTCAACGGCTCAAAGATGTGTCTCGGCCTCGAGGCCGGCATCGTGTTGTCTTCCCTGAAGGGCAACCGGCTCAAGTACGCGCTCCAGATCCACTTCACCGCCTCCAATAACGTCGCCGAGTATGAAGCCCTTGTGCATGGCCTCCGGCTCGCCAAGGAACTCGGCATCCGGCGCATCCTGTGCTACGGCGACTCAGATTTGGTGGTGCAGCAATGCTCCGATGAGTGGGACGCCTGCGACCCCAACATGGCGAGCTACCGCTTCCTCGTCCAGAAGTTGTCCGGATTCTTCGCAGGCTGCGAGTTCCTCCACGTCCCACGTGCAGAAAATGAGGCCGCCAACACGCTCGCCAAGATCGCCTCATCGCCGCAGTCCATTCCGTTCGGCGTCTCCCTCGAGCACCTGCACAAGCCATCTGTCAAACCGTCTCCGGACTCCAAGTCCATCTACATCTCGGACGACCTGGCTACACCTCAACCCGGCCCAGGGACTGCCGAACCCGGCCCGGGGGCTGCCGAACCCAACCCAGCCGCCGCCGTCCCTGACCCGGGGGCTACTGGCCCTGGCTCGGGGGCTACCGCCCCGGAACCCATCATGGTGGCCGTCTTTGCCGTAGTGACGTCTCCCTCATGGGCCCTGCCCATACCAGAGTTTCTAGGAAACGGGGTCCTCCCCATGGACGAGACCGAGGCCCGGCAAGTGCAGCGCCGGGCATCCTCCTACAACATCATCAACAATGAGCTCGTCAAGCGCAGCTCCACTGACGTGTTCCAGTGCTACGTTGAGCTAGACAGGGGCATTGAGATCCTCCTTGACATACACCAGGGCGAGTGCGGGCACCATGCCGCCTCGCGGTCCCTGGTGGCCAAGGCTTTCCGCCATGGTTTCTACTGACCCAGGGCCCTCCAAGACGACGAGTTGCTCGTCCTCAAGTGAGAGGGATGCCAGCGCTTCAGCAAGCGTAGCCACCAGCCGGCGTCAGCACTCCGGACCATCCCGATCGCCTGGCCCTTCGCGGTCTGGGGACTTGACATGGTGGGATCAAGACCGCTCAAGGCGGCATGACGCATTTGCTGGTGGCGGTGGAAAAGTTCACCAAGTGGATCGAAGCAAGGCCAATCAAGAAACTAGATCGGCCAATGCCCGTCCGATTCATCAAGGACATCACGGTGCGCTACGGCATGCCGAACAGCATCATCACGAACAACGGCACCAACTTCGCCAAAGGCGTGCTCGCGCAGTAATGCTCCGCCTCCGGCATCCGCCTCGACCCGGCGTCCGTCGCACACCTGCAGTCCAACAGCCAGGTCGAGCGGGCCAATGGCCTCATCCTATCCAGCATCAAGCCATGGCTCGTTGAGCCACTTGTCCGCTTGCCCGGCAGCTGGCTTGACGAGTTGTTGGCCGTCCTCTGGAGCCTCCGCACCACACCTAACCGGTCGACCGGGTTCACCCCGTTCTTCCTCGTCTACGGAGCCGAAGCCGTCATCCTGACCGACGTTGAGTTCAACTCACCGCCTGTCACGATGTACACTGAAGATGAAGCCAAAGAAGCCCGCGAAGACGACGTCGACCTACTCAAAGAAGCATGCCTCCTAGAGTCAGTCGGTCAGCCATTTATCAGCAAGGCCTGAGGCACTACCACAGTAAGAAGATCAAACCCCTCGCGTTTCGAGAGGGAGACCTCGTCCTCCTACTTGTCCAGCACCAAGCCGGCCAGCACAAGCTGTCCTCCCCGTGGGAGGGCCCATTCATCATTAGCAAGGCCTTGTGCGATCGCAATGCCTACTACCTCATCGACGCCCGCAAGTAAAACAAGCGCAAGAGAGACACCGCCGACGAAGAAGCAACCCGACCGTGGAACGCAGAACTCCTCCACCCGTTTTACAGTTAGCCGTGTGCACGTATGTATCACTGCCTTTTGTAATCATCTGAAAACTATGGAGTCCCCGAACGACGCTCGGGGACTGCCCTTTCCGACCAAGATATTGTGTCTCTTGCATTTGTGCATTAGTCACCTCTTTATCAAGCCCGGCCACTGGTCCGATTCGCTCGACCCGGGGGCTGGCCGGCTTGGTCACTACCCGCCGCCTTACTTAGCGGTTCCTGATGTATTGGGATCACCGCAGCCTTCCAGTTCGCCCTAAGCCACAGAACCGGCTTCGGCTGTCGGCCGGCTAGCGCGCAAGGCTAGAGCACCAGTACGCCACAAACACTAAGTCAAGGACCGCCGGGTTACCCAACCCGACCCCGCCACTTTAAGTTGCCGCATGATCGGCTGCTCGCCAACCAGCTTCACCGGATTGCCGCCAGTCAGCCCAGTGGGTGTTTCGCTCGTGCTCAACGTTTCGACAGCTTAAGTACTGCACGCTCCTCTCAAAGGCCGAACTCCTTGTCACGGACCGGAGCCTCGGCCGTCAGACTTGCAGGGGGGAGCCCGAGAGGGGAAAAGTGCAAGAAAACGGCTCAAAAGACAAAAAGCAAGAGTGCAAACATTCACGAAGTTTATACATCACCAGTTCAAATTCAAACAGGCCCAAGGCCAGAATTCATTACACCCGGATACCCCCAGTGGGTGGGTGGACCTGCTACCTAACAGAATTTTTTACTAAGTTAAAAACAGGAAGCTTCAGGCATCTCCCTCGGTGGCCTCCGGGTTCGCCGAGGTGCCGATATCTCCCTCCTCGGCTTCCATGTCGTGGTAGACGTCCGTCTTCTCGGAGCTGCCCTCTGGGTCGTCCAGAAGCAGGCCGTAGTCGTCAGCTGGCATGACTCCGCCATCCTCCACTCGCTCCAGCCGGAACTCGTCATGGAAGGCGAACCCGGCGATGTAGCTGGCCCGAGCAGCGATCCGTTCGGCCTCCGCCTGCAGTTCGTTCTCCGAGCCGGCTCGCTGGCCCATCAGCGCATCCAGCGATAGGTCCGGATGCCAAGACATCACAAACCTGAGCACCATCTCGGTGTCAGCACGATCGGCGGAAACGTGCCAGTCGTAGAGCCGATCCGGCCCCGCCTCCAACCACCGCGCCAGCCGCGCGAAGCTGCTCGGCGCAACGGAGCCCGGCCAGAGGGCCGCCGTCATCGCCGCACCGGCCTGAGAGAGCCGCCCCATCTGATCGCCCAAGACTCGCAGACGAGCCTCGACGGCGGTCACAATCTCCAGGAAGGTCCAGGCCACCTGTGGGTCAGTCCCGGAGCCAACGACCACCTGTAGGTCGCGTTGAAAGCGGACCGCCTCCTTCGCTAGCTGGCGCGTCTCTGGGAAGGCCCCTGTCAAGAAGAAAAGCAAGTCAGAAGAAAGTCACCAAGGATAAGAAGCCGGGGTCCCATCCCGGCAAAAACCCAAGGAAAGCACTTACTGGAGGAGGACTCTTCCAGGTGCTGCGCTTCAAGCAACGTACCGCACCGCTCTCACAAGATGGTGCGGTCACGCTCCTGGAGCGTCTTCTCCAGATCTGCGACCTTGGCAAGGGCCGTTTTAAGCATGGCCTCTTTGTCCTCAGCCGCCTTCACGGCCTCCTCACGGCGACGGGTTTCCCCCTGACGGGTCTCCTCCGTTGTGGCCACCAGCGCCTTCACGCACTCCACCTCGGCCTGGAGCTAACCCTTGTCGTCGGCCAGCTTGCCGCGTTGCTGATCCGCCTTGGCAAGGGCCCGCTGCACCTCCACAACCTTGGCGGCTTCCTCCTTGAGGCATTCCACCTCGGCCTCAAGATGACCCTTATCGCCCTCCAGCTACTCCCGCAGCCGGCTGGCTTCATCGAGCGCCCGCCGGGCTCCCGTCGCCTCCTCCCTCGCCCTCGCTACCTCGGCCCCAAGCCGGCCGGTGTCGGCAATGAGCCGGTCATAATGAAGGCCGGCTCGAACCAGCCGGGTCCTACAAGACAGCACCTCAGCTGCAGAAGAAAGAATCAGAAACGAAGTGCCATTTTAAGATTCGACCCAACTACAACACAGTAGGCCCGAATCTCGGGGGTTACACCCAGTGGGTGCGCTAGCGCGCCCCCACTAAAGAGAGCACGCAAGAAAAATACCTGCGGCAGCACGGAGCTCCTCCTCCTTGGCAGCAAGCTGCTCCTTGAGCCGCCGGTGCTTCTCCAGAAGCTGGTTGACAACGCTGACCCGGTAGGAGTCCAGTTGCTGCAAGAAGCGGCGGTCAACACAAAGACGGATGTTTAAGATTCGACCCAACTGCTACACAGTTGGCCCGAATCTCGGGGGCTACACCCAGTGGGTGCGCTAGCGCCCCCCCACGAAGAAGAAGCAACAGAAAAAGAAAAAGAAAAAGCAAGGAAAAAACTTACGAACACGGCGCGCTCCAGCTCCCGCGTCTGCTCCACCTCGGCCTAGGCGAAGGCCTGGATCCGGTCTGTTCACCCTCACAGGCGCTGGCTCACGGCAGCCATCGCCGCCTCCTCCTGGGTCAGGAGCCCAAAGAAGACTTCGCTGGATCCGCCCCAGGCCGGCTGCGACCTAGCGACCCGGCGACCCCCCGGCCTGAGCACCAGGGCGTGCTCTCCGCCATCCGTCTCCGGCGCTCCCTCCGACACGGTGGCCGGTGGCGTCACCACCGGCAGCGTCACTCTCGTCGACGCCTGAGGTATCCCCTCCGGCGCCGTCTGCGCCACCTCCTCCAAGACGGCGTCGCCGCCACCTTCGCCAGCCCCCGCCTGCTCGACCACGTCGGCCTGTGGCGTGGTGTCGTCCTCAACCGCCACGACCTCCTAGTCGAGGTCCATCACATCTGCGCAGCCGTCTCGGCCGCGCTCTCCCCCTGATGTCGGGAAAAAGACCGTCGCCGCCGCCACTGTCCCTGCTGGCATCTTTGGCCACCCCGGCTCTTTGCCGGCGCGTGCCCACATCGATGCGACGTTGACCTAGGCCTGGGTCGACGCCACCTCCAGCTCCACCACGGCCCTTTTCCGGTCCCGGCAGGCCTGGCCTTCGGCATCGGACGGATCCAGACCAAGGTTCGTATCCACCGCCTCCACCTCCTCCTCCTTGTCGGTGCTGGTCCGGGACCTTCAGAACGCGGCGCCCTCAGCGGACGTGGCGTCCGCCACTGCCAGCGCCAGTGAAATCGGCGACCTGAGGCACAGAGGAAGTAAACACACAAGAGTCGAGCAGACGCCGCTCGACCGATCAAAGTCAACAAAAAAGGAACTTACCCAGGCACCACCAGTACGGCGGGCCTTGCCGGCCTCTCCTGCAGAGAGCCACGCCTTCTCTTGGCGGGCGGCTTCGCGCACCCGGCCGGGTTCGATGCGCGCTTCACAGCCTGGGCCCGCGACACAACATTGTCTTTCCTGTGCGGCCGGCTGGCCGCCAGTGCTCCCCAAGACGACCTGCCTCCTGCCGCGCCACCTCCTCCGCCCGGCGCTACTACGTCAACAATTCGCGTCAGCACTCCTAGTGTCGCCTTGTGACCGGCGGTTCGAGAAAGAAGGACAAAACTTACCCGCACGGCGTCCCACGCCGACGTCGCCAGCCGCCTCCATCCCTCCGCCGTAGGCCACGGGTTCCTCCGAGACGGCCCGCACCACCTGCACCGGCGCCCGGTCGTAAGGATGCCGGATGGCGTTCAGAAGCACTTCCCGCGTCGCGTTGGGGCGAACAAGAAGATGAGCAACGTAAAAATACGAAGACCAAGGACTCTCCACGGGTGCCGGGTTCGCCTGGTTGCACGGAGGTTTGCCGAACTCCCAGTCGCCTCGCAGCCCGGCCTTGGAGATATCGTTGACCCGGCGCGCGACCTGGTTCGCCGCCAACCGCAAATTCGACATGCGGTCGGGGTCTTAAAGCCCGGTCATATGACCGATGAGGTGGCTGCGCTGCTGCAACAGCAGCACGCAGCACCTGATGAAGGAGATGATGAGGTCGGTGCCGGTGAGACCCTCCCGCTCCCTCATCTCCGATACCCACGCGCACAGGTTCAGCACCTCCTGCGAACGGTGCTTGGGGTAGTAACCACAGTTCTGCTTCGCTCGCGGCGGTGCGTCGACAAAGGGCGGCAGATTGATACGTTCCGAGCTGAGGTTGCAGACGTAGAAGAAAGAATTTTGCCACTTCTTGGCAGAATCCTCTAGCGGAATCTTGGGACAGCCAGCGCCCAACCGCTTGGAAATTACGGCGGCCCCGCAGTCGGAGATCTCCCCGGCCCTCGGCCCCTGCTTCTTCAAGGAGAAGAAGTGCACCCAGAGATTGATGGAAGGCTCGACCCCCAGGTACCCCTCGCAGAGGGTGACGAAGCCCGAAAGTTGCACGATGGCACCCGCGCCAAGATGATGGGGCTGGAGCCTGAAGAACACCAGGAAGCCGCGGAAGAAAGCGCTCCCCGGAAGACTGAACCCGTGCTTGAAATGCGGGAGGAAGACCACGCGCTCCGTGCCCTTAGGTGGCGGCTCCCGCTCCCCCTGCAGCAGGCGCACGGCGACCTCCGTCTCCCCCGGGAAGCGCCTAGTGGTGCGGAGGTAGGTGATGTCGTCTAAGGTGACGGTAGAGCCCATCCATGAGCCCGACGGAAGAGCCATCGACGAAGAAAGGAAAGAAGGAAGAACGGCGGTGAAGCTCTGCTCGAACCAGCGGGCGTCGCGGCGCGTGGCGGGCGCTAAGGGAAGAGGAAGGATGAGGAGGCAGGGGAGTGCGAGTGAGAATGACTTCCGCCACCCCCCTCTCCCAATTTATAACCCATGATTCGAAACATGGGGAAGTGGGATCGTTTGTGCTCACCCCTCCCACTTCCCTGCAATAATTGCGCATGTACGCCTACGGTAACTGCATCGAGAATGGCAACTGGCCCGCAGACGCTGCAATAAATCCGCGCACGTGGGCCGGGGGCGCGCAGCGGCGGGCCCCAGTGCATCGCCTCGTCCTATCACGCGCGTGGCCTGTCAAGCCCCTCCGGCTCTCGGGCGCCACATGGCGCCCGCGCGAAGCCCAAAAGGCCATCTCAAGATTTGACGGGCTCTTCGATTTCCCACCCCTATCGGGATGCCGCGATCCGGCTTCCGGAAGCCGGCACACAATGGGTGTTGCCGGACCCGGCAGTCACAAAATTCGCCTCCTCAGGGGGGAAACTGCGAAGGCCCTCCCGCTCGAAGACGGTGGACCTTCACAGCTTTGGGGACTACTGTCGGGGGGATGTACCCCAGGCAGGCAACAAAACCCGGATCCTTTTCAAAAACAATGGGGCCAGCAACGCCCCTCAAGCCGGCTCACGCTTGGCCGGGTCACTCGACTTGGCCGAGCCCCTCGACCCGGCCGAGCCCCTCGTCCCGGCCGAATTCCTCAACCTGGCCTTGATGGCCAGCGGAAGGCAGCCGAACGCGGCGCACCAAGACGTCTTCAATAAGCCAGCTTCCCCTTAGCGTGTTCTCCAACCCGGCCACGGGTCAGCTCCCGTCCCATCCTGGCCGTACGATGGGACGAGTCTTCAATCAAGAGATGAGCAAGGCAACAGTGCCCCTCCCATGCCTCTGGTCAGCCGAGGCGTGGCAACAGTGCCTCACCTACCAGTTGACCAGGGCCGGCGTGGCTACAGTACGCCCGTCATCACTACTGACGCCAGCAAGTGGCGACCTGACAGAGCGCCACTGTAGCGAACTCGAAACGGCCACTCACTAACGATCGACAAGACGACAAACAGTGCCCCTACACCTGGCGGGTCCCATGCCCGGAGAACCCGGCGAGCCCTGTCACCCGGCGGGTCCCAGCATCGTCTTCCCGGACGATGTTAACTTGACCCCACGGCCTTGTAACATTACCATTGCACCCCTGGGGTTGACCTATAAACCCCCAGGAAGCCTCCATGCACGGGGGTGAAGAGATCCGATCAGTAGGACACACACACACGGAGAGGGAGCAACCTAAGCCATGGCCTTCCTTCCTTCCTCCCCGATACAGCTCAAGCAGCAACTCTGTACTATCACACATAAACCACACTCAGTAGGACTAGGGGTGTTATCTCTCCAAGAGCCCCGAACCTGGGTACGTCTTGCGTGTTGCGCTCGCTCATGCCGACCTCGCCTCTGGAGCCCACCAGTGCCCTCGAGCCTCCTCCTCTCTTTAGCCATCCCTTGGCATCTGTTGTGCGCCCACCACAACAGAAGTGGACATATCAACTCCACCAAGCTTGTACCTCACTTGTCCTCAAGCGAAAACCGCAATCGAAAAACATGTCCACATGCTTTGAGAGAGAGGTGTTGATAAAAACAAAATACGAACATAGAAGCATCATGTTGATTATTATAACAGCAACAACATTAAACATAGTACTTTATCATAGAACTTTTATCATATACTTCTCATGAATAAGTAATAGTTCATCACGCAGTTGAAGTATAAAGCAAAATCTCTATTAGAAACTGACAAACTATGTTCTCAGTCAACTTTGCAACTATAATCCATCATCTTTTTAGGAAGGGTCACGTGTCGGAGCCTTTAGGCAAGTCCACATACTCAACCATCATATAGTCTTCTATGATTTCTAACACTCACCTCGTACCCATGAGCAAAATGTTTCAACCGGACACATAGAAAGATAGGGGCTTATAGTTTCGCCTCCCAACATACTCACCTCCAGGGTGATGTCAACAATAATAACTCATGCTATCTATATTCAACTGGACATATGTGCCTAGATCTTTCCTCGCCACATGATGCTTGCCAAATGAGAAAAATAAAAGGAATAGAGAGAAAAAGTTGACTCTTTGCATAAAAGTAAAACACAGGCCCTTCGCAGAGGGAAGCAGAGGTTGCCATTCACTTATTTGTTTGTATGCTCAATCCCTTAGTGCAAGAGAACGTCATGTTGTATTGGCCCTTAAGATGACAACCTTTATTATGCAGTTTGTCGCTTTTATTCTTTGTCATCCAAGTTTGTACAACGCTCAATTTTCTCTTACACTAAATGATCTCACAGTTTTAGTAGCATTTTTATTGCCTTTTTGCACCGATGACAACTTACTTGAGGGATCTTGCTCAATCCCTAGGTAGGTATGGTGGACACTTGAAAAAGATTTGGGTTTAAGGGTTTTTGGAGGCACAAGTAGTATCTCTACTTAGTGCGATTTTTTTGGCTAGCAAAGATAGGGGGAAAGCATCACATGTTAAAGGATCTATGACAATATGACTTCTATGTGAATATAAACAAACATAAACCATTAAGTTGTCTTCCTTGTCCAACGTCAACAATTTTGGCATATAATATTTTGATGAGGGCTCACAATCACAAAAGATTTCTAGGATAGTATATCTATATGTGAATCTTCTCTTCCCTTATTAATTCTTTCATGAGTTGCATCATTGACTAATGCTATGTTTGTCAATCTCTAATAAAATTTTCTACTTATACTTCTCCTTATGTGGTGTCATCACCTACCATAGCATTAGTATATAATCATTAATTTATTTCCTTTCTTCATTTATTTCCTTTCTCTTTTTCTTTCTTTCTTTATTTTATTTTTTTGCAACATGAAAGTAAAGAAAGCAAAAACTCAAACTAACTTTATTATATAACTTGCACACGATTACAAGGATATGTCACTAAGCAAACTCTCAAAGAAAAAAGGATTGAACTAAACTTTATTTCATCTAAAAGCAAATGATCGAACTAGAATAAGTAAAAGCAAAAAGATAGTGGGACGATACGATACCGGGGCACCTCCCCCAAGCTTGGCGGAAGCCAAGGGGAGTGCCCATACCCAATACTCAATTCTCCTTTGGTGGTGAGGAAGATGATGGTGGTGATGAAGCAATCCTATCTTTAAGGATTAGAAGGTTCTCCAATCAACGAATGACGCTCCTGAGGTGGGTGATGTGCTCTTGATGCAAAATATTCTCGAGAGTGAGCACTACAAAAAAAGACACATCCGTGACATTTTGGGCTGAACAATTTTTTTTTCTGTCATACATATGACACTTCTATGATGATAATTGTGACAAAACCCGATATCATCATAGATGTGGTGGGCTCCTACTTCTATGACAAAAAATCATGACAGAAAATGAGCTTTTCGTCCTGGGCGGGCCGGAGACGCAGCTGCAGGACATTCTTTGGGCCGTCCATGACGGAAAAAACCATGGTAGAAGCGAGGGCGAGGAAAATTTCGGGGAGTTCCCGATTACGGTGGGAGGTCGGGGGCCGAGCGATGCGCGCTTCTCTCGTACACGTACACGCATGTGTGCGAGGCGTTGGCTCTAACTGAACCCGAGCGAGGCGTTGGGCTCTAACTGAACCCGAGCGATTGCACTGCAGGCTACGCGTTACTTAACCCGAGCGATCAATCGATGGCTGATAACTGAACCCGATCGAGCGACTCCTTCGCTACTGCTGCTAACTGAAGCCGATCGATGCTTCCTCTGGATGAACAGTGAGCATTGTGGGGGGGGGGGGGGGATGAACAGTTCCCGGTGGGGGGGGATGAACATGACCCCGTGGTGTTTCCTCTGGATGAACAGGACCCCGATCGATCAAGCTGGTTGGGGCTGGATGAATAGGACCCTGTGGAGGGCTGGATGAACAGGACCACACCGTGGAGGGCAGGATGAACAGTAGACGGTGGAGGGCAGGATGAACAGTAGCCCGTGGAGGGGTGGTTGAACAGGACCCCGTGGAGAGGGCTGGTTGAACAGTAGCCGATGGAGTAGCGCGCGGTGGAGGCTGGATGAACAGGAGCCCGTGGACGAACAGTTGCAGGTGGAGGCTGGAGGATGTCGACGGTGGATGAACAATAGCTCGTGGAGGCTGGAGGGGGTCGATGGTGGAGATGAACAGTATCCCGTGGAGTCCCGTTTTGCGGTACGCCACACCCCTCCCGATGAACAGGACCCTGTTTCGACCGTAGCGCTCGAACACAAGTCCGTTTCCTCCGTCTTGCGGTACGCCACACCCCTCCCGATGAACAGGACCCCCGTTTCGACCGTAGGAGGTCCGTTTCCTCCGTTTTGCGGTATGCCAGACCTCTCCTGATGAACAGGATCCCGTTTCGAACGTGGCCGGTCGAACACAAGGCCATTTCCTCCGTTCTGCGGTACGCCAGGCCTCGTTTCCATCGTCTGTTCCGTCCAAGCCCTCCCAATGAACACGACGCATTCCGTTGCCTCCCCATGAACACGACGACGACGCTGTTTCTCCGTTCCGACCCAGCCATGTACACGAGCCCTGGACGTACGTATGCGCGAGTAGGCGTTCGAGACCTCGCCCGTATGTACGCATACGTGGCCGTATTTTCTTTCTTGCACCCTGGCCGCTGTACGTACGTGTGCGCCTCTACTACGACACATGCGCGCCTCTACATCGACCAGTATATATGTACGTACATGTTCGCGACCAGAATGACAACGCTACGTACGCTACGACCAGGTGGGTCCTGACTGTCAGGCACTTCCTTGCGTGCGAAGATGTAGCTGGTGGGTCCCAGCAGTCAGGGGCAAACGCTTTTTTCGCGAAATACGGTGGCCCGTCCGGTGGGTCCCCGCTGTCAGGTGGAGGAATAATTATTTTGCGCGTAATAAGGAGGCACTTCCTTGCTGCGGCCGTGGACCCAGCTGTCAGCGTCTCCACGCACAATACTCTTCCGATGGAAGTCGGTCGTTGACCACATTGACCACGCCGCGCCAAGAGCACCACGGCGGTGGACGACAGCGAGGCCTAGGAAGGGAACGACGCGGAGCCGGGGAAGACGCGGCAGTGGAAGCCTGCGCGGAGAGGAGTACGAGGGTTCATTGGTTCGGCTGCGGTGTGAGGCTGCCGTCGCCGCAGGGCTTGGCCAGAGGTGGGAATAGTAGGGGCGGTGAGGCCTCCGCGGCAGCACAGCCGGCCACGGGAGGCAGGAGCATGCGGCACGACCGGCGCTGCTTTGGGAGGCTGGATCAAGAAGACCAGAGGTTGAAGAAGCACTACGGCCGTTGGATGGACATCGTACGGTCTCTGGAGCTAGAATCGTTCATATTGACTAAGTTGACAAAGCCCTTCGTCCCCGTCAACTTAGTAGGCCCAAAAGTCAGCCTCCCACCAAGGTGGATCCCAGCGGGCCGGGGGAGTATTCATTTTTTTGTGCGTAATAAGGAGGCACTTCCGGTGGGTCCGAGCTGACAGCGGGGGGAACGTTTTTTTCACGAAATACGGTGGCCCGTCTGGTGGGTCCCAGCAGTCAGGGGGAAACGATTTTTTTCGCAAAATACTGGTGGCCCGTCTGGTGGGTCCCCGCTGTCAGGTGGAGGAATAATTATTTTGCGCGTAATAAGGAGGCACTTCCTTGCTGCGGCTGTGGACCCAGCTGTCAGCGTCTCCATGCACAATACTCTTCCGATGGAAGTCGGTCGTTGACCACATTGACCACGCCGCGCCGAGAGCACCACAGCGGTGGATGACGGCGAGGCCTAGGAAGTGGACGACACGGAGCCGGGGAAGACGCGGCAGTGGAAGCCCGCGCGGAGAGGAGTACTAGGGTTCACTGGTTCGGCTGCGGTGTGAGGCTGCCGTCGCCGCAGGGCCTGGCCAGCGGTGGGAATAGTAGGGGCGGTGAGGCCTCCGCGGCAGCACAGCCGGCCACGGGAGGCAGGAGCATGCGGCACGACTGGCGCTGCTTTGGGCGGCTGGAGCAAGAAGACCAGTGGTTGAAGAAGCACTACGGTCGTTGGATGGACATCGTACTGTCAGTGGAGCTAGAATCGTTCATATTGACTAAGTTGACAAAGCCCTTCGTCCCCGTCAACTTAGTAGGCCCAAAAGTCAGCCTCCCACCAAGGTGGATCCCAGCGGGCCGGGGGAGTATTCATTTTTTTGTGCGTAATAAGGAGGCACTTCCGGTGGGTCCGAGCTGACAGCGGGGGGAACGTTTTTTTCGCGAAATAGGGTAGCCCGTCCGATGGGTCCCAGCAGTCAGGGGGAAACGATTTTTTTTGCAAAATACTGGTGGCCCGTCCGGTGGGTCCCCGCTGTCAGGTGGAGGAATAATTATTTTCCGCGTAATAAGGAGGCACTTCCTTGCGGCTGTCGTGGACCCAGCTGTCAGCCTCTCCACGTACAGTACTCTTCTGATGGAAGTCGGTCGTTGACCACATTGACCACGCCGCGCTGAGAGCACCATGACGGTGGACGACGGCGAGGCATAGGAAGGGGACGACGCGGATCCGGGGAAGACGCGGCAGTGGATGCCCACGCGGAGAGTAGTACGAGCGTTCACCGGTTCGGCTGTGGTGTGAGGCTGCCGTCGCCGCAGAATAATAGGGGGTGTGGGTGAGTAGAGGGATGCCCTGGCCAGCGGTGGGAGTAGTAGTGGGCGCTGAGGCCTGCGCGGCAGCACAGCCGGCTAGGGGAGGCGGGAGTAGGCGGTTCCGCTGGCGCTGCTGTGGCGGCTGGAGCAAGAAGATCAAAGATTGAAGAAACACGGCGGCCGTTGGATTGACATCCAATGGTTACGTCTGCTAGAATCGTTTGTTGACGTATATAATAACTAAAAAAATCTTGCATACACGTCAACTAAACAGGCCCAGAATTCAGACCACTCCCTCTTTTTTTAATAATTTATATATAGCTCATGGCAACTTCTTATGCAATTTATTGCAGTCATTTTTTTGGTTGGCCAAGGCCAATTTCGCATATTTCTATGGGTTCCAAACTATTTTTAATACCGAAATGTCCTGCCAGATTTAAAGTACTTTGAAGATATATTTAAATTAGGTTAATGCCGAGTGAAATAGGAATCTGAAAATGTAATAAAATTCAGAAATTATAAAGTAATTGCCAATTTGTCATCTGTTTTTATATTTACAACCCATTTCATATTACTTTCAAGATTTGTAGGCGTCTTGAAAGAGTTGCAGCCCATCAGGGCGTAGAAAAATAAGTAGGCCTGGATTGGGTATTCTTTAGAAAAAATAAACTGGGCTCATTTTCACAAAGAAAAAAATAGCTGGGCTAGTCACATGGTGAACATAAAATATAAGCCTGGGCTAGATGGGCCACAGCCCAGTTCAAACCCTGCTCCGTATCAACAATACCAAACAAAAAAATACTGCTCGAGTAGCTACGTCCCATGTGTCAGCCAATCTTGTGCTGTTCTCTTGTCTATTGACTATATACGCTCACAATGTGGTGGGTCCCAGATGTCAGGAAAACACTAGGAGGAAGCATTTTATTTTTCCATACACTGATGTGGTGGGCCCCTACTGTCATCCTCTCCACGTACTTCTGCCGATTCCTATTGTTTGTTGACCATGTTGACAACGCGAGAGGGAGCCGCCGCGGCGAGCGCACCAAAGCGCGCGGAGGACGTCGACATTAACAATTTAGGAGACGGTGGGGCGGCGATGCGTGCGCTGAGGCGCAGCCAGCCGTGGGAGGCGGAAGCAGGCGGCCCCGCCGGTGCTGGTTTGGTTTTGGCGGCTGGAGGAAGACATGACTGAAGAAACACGACAGACTGTAAAAGCAGCAGGAGTACTTAACAACCTTAACTGAAACCAGCAGGGGAACTTAACAACCAATGCTGAAAGCAGTGTGAGTACTTATACAGGTTCAACCGTACAAAGCACGCCTCGAACAGTGCTACTTTGCCTACAGTTATCCAAGGGTGAGGCCGCCAAGCCCCAGGACAAGGCCCAGGCGCCACCCCGCGCATCCACAACCTTCTGAAAGCGGCTTCATCTCACAACGTGCTCAATAAACAGGATATTCGCTTTAGAGCCATGGAAAAGCATGAACATAATCTTCGATCCTATTCTCCAAGATGGAAGGGACTTCATTATTTGAGACCACCCATGAATAAGTATCTTTTCACCTCCAAGGGGAATTGAGTAGGTCGACAAAAACATCATGTTGTGACCAAGCGCAAGTATGACCCGACCATGGTCAGGCATCTGTATAGGAACAATAGAAGTCGGCAGTTCCTGTTTCAAGAAGATCACAGCTGTAAAACTGTGTATAAGCAATAGTTTATGAACAACATATATAACAGAAAACAGCTCATACCATAAGTTTCTCGACACAGTTGGACCTGTTCAACGAGTGCAGCAGTGGCACACATATCCCACGTGGCCTTCCACCATTGAAATGCCCCACAAGGACCTCAAGACGATCAATAAAGTGTAGGAACTTGTGGATGTCGATCCAGTCAACTTCAGTGCCATTAGTAACAGCCGAGTTATTACAGAGTAACAAACGAGCAGACTGCTTAACTCTGAATAAACCTATACGTGCCACCAATTATAAGAAAATATTAGTTAGAAGTAGCATCTTTGTGAGAGATTCATTGGTACTTCTAAAGTTAAATTGTGATTAGTTAGACAGAATAGGTGGATTAAGAAGTAATCGAGGCAACAAGCAAGAACCAGATACAAAACTAACATGGATGAACAATTGGAACGACGTCAGGGTGGAAGATCACAGTGAAGATGAGACCAGGTTCTGCTATTTCCATCAACACTCGTGCGCCAACTTTCAGTCTGTAACACTTGAGAAAGTTTATCCAAGTTCGACCATAAAAAAAGCAGCGATCTTCTTGGTTCATGAACCCAACTCGGAACTTATATCAATGGCTTGTCTTCACTGTCACCATTAAACTAGTGTATTCAGTTATGGCAAGGCCGAGCATCTTGAGTACATGTGTTCTGGCCGAGAAAATAATACACTGCAGGAAAAATAATATGAGAACACATCATGTTCAAAAACTCCCACCCTCCCGGATAGAAAAGAGGATTCTAGGAACATACTGTGTGCGTTTCAAAATGATGTGTTAGGATGAGAAGGAACAAGTGTGGCGTCTCGCCGAGGGCGCTGAAACCTGTAGGGTACTCACACTTTGGGCACTGCAAATGAAACACACAAGATTCAGTAGGAAGAAAAATGCATCAACGGCGGCGGCTGCCATCCTAGGATTACCTGCGACCAAGGGACTTGGGTTTATCAGGGATGGATGAAGAATTCGTACCTAGTTCTCCATGAGAAAACCCTATGCAATCGCCGAGAGGGGGTTTTCTCTGAACAAGCAGACGAGGGAGAAGGGGATTCAGGACCAGTGAAATATTGCTGCTTCGTTTGTCCAGCTTACTGCTAAAGCTGGAAAGGGGGTTGTGATTTGACGGCTCATTGGGCATTACTAAGGCGCTATGATCGGGGTGTGTCTACCGTGAAGTTGTGCACTCTAATTTGTGCATATGGCACGTGGACCCTGTTGCCGGTTGTCCCACATATCAGCGAAAGGAAGTAGAAAGACAGGAGTAACTAGTTACACATAAATATATTTTTTGACAGAGAGATACTCCCTCTATAAAGAAGTATACAAATATTTTATATCGCAGGCTCACCTTGCCGAGAAATATACTCCCTCTGCAACGCACGGGCATTATGGGGGTTCAGCTGAGAATATAATACTCAAATTTTTTTTGAGGGATAAAAGCTGCTTTATTGAAGATTAACAACCATAGGTATACAAATAATTTCAGGGGTTCCTGTGAGCCAAAGATGGCGTCCACAGGGCAAAGAAGTAGCAGCTTTTGCGAGCACATGCGCTTCAACATTACACTCGCGTTTTTCATGTATGATCTCCATGGTTTGGAACATATTCTTCTGTTGGGGAACGTAGGAGAATTTTAAAATTTTCTACGCATCACCAAGATCAACCTATGGAGTCATCTAGCAACGAGGGAGAGGGGAGTGCATCTACATACCCTTGTAGATCGCGAGCGGAAGCGTTCAAGAGAACGGGGTTGATGGAGTCGTACTCATCGTGATCCAAATCACCGATGACCGAGCGCCGAACGGACGCCACCTCCGCGTTCAACACACGTACGGTTGGGAAGACGTCTCCTCCTTCTTGATCCAGCAAGGGGAAGGAGAGGTTGATGGAGATCCAGCAGCACGACGGTGTGGTGGTGGAAGCAACGGTGATCTCGGCAGGGCTTCGCCAAGCTCCAACGAGAGAGAGAGAGGTGTTACGTGGGGAGAGGGAGGGGCCAGGGACTTGGTGCGGCTGCCCTCCCTCCCCCACACTATATATAGGGCCCCTAGGGGGGGCGCTGGCCCTAGAGATTGGATCTCAAGGGGGGGGGCGGCGGCCAAGGGGGGTGGCTTGCCCCCCAAGCCAAGTGGGGCGCCCCCACCCCTAGGGTTTCCAACCCTAGGCGCAGGGGGAGGCCCAAGGGGGGCGCACCAGCCCACTAGGGGCTGGTTCCCTTCCCCACTTCAGCCCATGGGGCCCTCTGGGATAGGTGGCCCCACCCGGTGCACCCCCGGGACCCTTCCGGTGGTCCCGGTACAATACCGATTACCCCCGAAACCTTCCCGATGGCCGAAACTTGACTTCCTATATATAAATCTTAACCTCCGGACCATTCCAGAAATCCTCGTGACGTCCGGGATCTCATCTGGGACTCCGAACAACTTTCGGGTTACCGCATACTAGTATCTCTACAACCCTAGCGTCACCGAACCTTAAGTGTGTAGACCCTACGGGTTCGGAAGACATGCAGACATGACCGAGACGACTCTCCGGTCAATAACCAATAGCGGGATCTGGATACCCATGTTGGCTCCCACATGTTCCACGATGATCTCATCAGATGAACCACGATGTCGAGGATTCAATCAATCCCGTATACAATTCCCTTTGTCAATCGGTACGTTACTTGCCCGAGATTCGATCGTCGGTATACAAATACCTCGTTCAATCTCGTTACCGGCAAGTCACTTTACTCGTACCGTAATGCATGATCCCGTGACCAAACACTTGGTCACATTTAGCTCATTATGATGATGCATTACCGAGTGGGCCCAGAGATACCTCTCCGTCATACGGAGTGATAATTCCAGTCTCGGTCCGTGTCAACCCAACTGATACTTTCGGGGATACTTGTAGTATACCTTTATAGTCACCCAGTTACGTTGTGACGTTTGGTACACCCAAAGCACTCCTACGGCATCCGGGAGTTACCCGATCTCATGGTCTAAGGAAATGATACTTGACATTAGAAAAGCTCTAGCAGACGAACTACACGATCTTGTGCTATGCTTAAGATTGGGTCTTGTCCATCATGTCATTCTTCTAATGATGTGATCCCGTTATCAATGACATCTAATGTCCATAGTCAGGAAACCATGACTATCTATTGATCAACGAGCTAGTTAACTAGATGCTTACTAGGGACATGTTATGGTCTATGTATTCACACATGTATTATTATTTCCGGATAACACAATTATAGCATGAACAATAGACAATTATCATGAACAAGGAAATATAATAATAATCATTTTATTATTGCCTCTAGGGCATATTTCCAACACTCTCCCACTTGCACTAGAGTCAATAATCTAGTTACATTGTGATGAATCAAACACCCATAGAGTTCTGGTGTTGATCATGTTTTGCTCGAGGAAGAGGTTTAGTCAAAGGATCTGCGACATTCAGGTCCCTATGCACTTTGCAAATATCTATGTCTCCATTTTGAACATTTTCACGAATGGAGTTGAAGCGACGCTTGATATGCCTGGTCTTCATGTGAAACCTGGGCTCCTTGGCAAGGGAAATAGCTCAAGTGTTGTCACAGAAGAGAGTCATCGGGCCCGACGCATTGGGAATAACTCCTAGGTCGGTAATGAACTCCTTCACCCAGATTGCTTCTTGTGCTGCCTCCTAGGCTGCCATGTACTCCGCTTCACATGTAGATCCCGCCATGACGCTTTGCTTGCAACTGCACCAGCTGACTACCCCACCATTCAAAATATACACGTATCCGGTTTGTGACTTAGAGTCATCCAGATCTGTGTCGAAGCTAGCATCGACGTAACCCTTTACGACGAGCTCTTCGTCACCTCCATACACAAGAAACATATCCTTAGTCCTTTTCAAGTACTTCAGGATATTCTTAACCCCTGTCCAGTGTTCCATGCCGGGATTACTTTGGTACCTTCCTACCAAACTTATGGCAAGGTTTACATCAGGTCTGGTACACAGCATGGCATACATGATAGACCCTATGGCCGAGGCATAGGGGATGACACTCATCTTTTCTCTATCTTCTGTCGTGGTCGGGTATTGAGCTGTGCTCAATCTCACACCTTGCACTACAGGCAAGAACCCCTTCTTGGACTGATCCATATTGAACTTCTTCAATATCTTGTCAAGGTATGTACTTTGTGAAAGACCAATGAGGCGTCTCGATCTATCTCTATAGATCTTGATGCCTAATATATAAGCAGCTTCTCCAAGGTCCTTCATTGAAAAACACTTGTTCAAGTAGGCCTTTATGCTTTCCAAGAATTCTATATCATTTCCCATCAATAGGATGTCATCCACATACAATATGAGAAATGCTACGGAGCTCCCACTCACTTTCTTGTAAACGCAGGCTTCTCCATAAGTCTGCGTAAACCCAAATGCTTTGATCATCTCATCAAAACGAATGTTCCAACTCCGAGATGCTTGCACCAGCCCATAGATTGAGCGTTGGAGCTTGCACACCTTGTCAGCATTCTTAGGATCGACAAAACCTTCCGGCTGCATCATATAAAATTCTTCCTTAAGGAAACCATTAAGGAATGCCGTTTTGACGTCCATTTGCCATATCTCATAATCATAGAATGTGGCAATTGCCAACATGATTCGGACGGACTTCAGCTTCGCTACGGGTGAGAAAGTCTCATCGTAGTCAACCCCTTGAACTTGTCGATAACCCTTAGCGACAAGCCGAGCTTTATAGATGGTCACATTACCATCCGCGTCTGTCTTCTTAAAGATCCATTTATTTTCTATGGCTCGCCGATCAACGGGAAAGTCAGTCAAAGTCCATACTTCGTTTTCATACATGGATCCTATCTCGGATTTCATGGCTTCCAGCCATTTGTCAGAATCTGGGCCCGCCATCGCTTCTTCATAGTTCGAAGGTTCACCATTGTCCAACATCATGAATTCCAGGACAGGGTTGTCGTACTACTCTAGTGCGGAACGCGTCCTTGTGGACCTTCGAAGTTCAGTAGCAACTTGATCTGAAGTTTCATGATCATCATCATTAACTTCCTCCCTAGTCGGTGCAGACAGCTCATGAATAATTTCTTGAGCTGCGCCACTCTCCGGTTCAAGAGGCAATACTTCATCAAGTTCTACTTTCCTCCCACTTACTTCTTTCGAGAGAAACTCTTTCTCTAGAAAGGATCCATTCTTGGCAAAAAATGTCTTGCCTTCGGATCTAAGATAGAAGGTATACACAATAGTTTCTTTAGGGTATCCTATGAAGACGCATTTTTCCGATTTGGGTTCGAGCTTTTCAGGTTGAAGTTTCTTGACATAAGCATCGCATCCCCAAATTTCAGAAACGACAGCTTAGGTTTCTTACCAAACCACAATTCATACGGTGTCGTCTCAACGGATTTCGATGGAGCCCTATTCAAAGTGAATGCGGCAGTCTCTATAGCATAACCCCAAAAAGATAGCGCTAGATCGGTAAGAGACATCATAGATCGTACCATACCCAATAGGGTGCGATTACGACGTTCGGACACACCATTACACTGTGGTGTTCCACGCGGCGTGAGTTGTGAAACTATTCCACATTTCCTTAAGTGCGTGCCAAATTCGTGACTCAAATATTCTTCCCCATGATCTGATCGTAAGAACTTGATTTTCCTGTCACGTTGATTCTCAACCTCACTCTGAAATTCCTTGAACTTTTCAAAGGTCTTAGACTTGTGTTTCATTAAGTAGACATACCCATATCTACTTAAGTCATCAGTGAGGGTGAGGACATAACGATAGCCACCGCAAGCCTCAACGCTCATTGGACCGCACACATCAGTATGTATAATTTCCAATAAGTTGGTTGCTCGCTCCATTGTTCCGGAGAATGGAGTCTTGGTCATTTTACCCATGAGGCATGGTTCGCACGTGTCAAATGATTCGTAATCAAGAGACTCCAAAAGTCCATCTGCATGGAGTTTCTTCATGCGTTTGACACCAATGTGACCAAGGCGGCAGTGCCACAAGTATGTGGGACTATCATTATCAACCTTACATCTTTTGGCATTCACACTATGAATGTGTGTAACATCACGTTCGAGATCAAATAAGAATAAACCATTGACCAGCGGGGCATGACCATAAAACATGTCTCTCATATAAATAGAACAACCATTATTCTCTGATTTAAATGAGTAGCCATCTCGCATTAAACGAGATCCAGATACAATGTTCATGCTCAAAGCTGGTACTAAATAACAATTATTGAGGTTTAAAACTAATCCCGTAGGTAAATGCAGAGGTAGCGTGCCGACGGCGATCACATCGACCTTGGAACCATTCCCGACGTGCATCGTCACCTCGTCGTTCGCCAGTCTCCGTTTATTCCGCAGTTCCTGTTTTGAGTTACAAATATGAGCAACTGCACCGGTATCAAATACCCAGGAGCTACTACGAGCGCTGGTAAGGTACACATCAATAACATGTATATCACATATACCTTTGGTATTGCCGACCTTCTTTTCCACTAAGTACTTGGGGCAATTCCGCTTCCAGTGACCGTTTCCCTTGCAATAAAAGCACTCAGTCTCAGGCTTGGGTCCATTCTTTGACTTCTTCTCGGCAGCTTGCTTATCGGGCGCGGCAACTCCCTTGATGTCCTTCTTGAAGTTCTTTTACCCTTGCCTTTCTTGAACTTAGTGGTTTTATTCACCATCAACACTTGATGTTCCTTTTTGATCTCCACCTCCGCTGATTTCAGCATTGAATATACCTCGGGAATGGTCTTTTCCATCCCCTGCATATTGATGTTCATCACAAAGCTCTTGTAGCTAGGTGGGAGCGACTAAAGGATTCTGTCAACGACCGCATCATCCGGGAGATTAGCTCCTAGCTGAGACAAGCGGTTATGCAGCCCAGACATTTTGAGTATGTGCTCGCTGACAGAACTGTTCTCCTCCATCTTACAACTGTAGAACTTGTCGGAGACTTCATATCTCTCGACCCGGGCGTGAGCTTGGAAAACCATTTTTAGCTCTTGGAACATCTCATATGCTCCGTGTTGCTCAAAACACTTTTGGAGCCATGGTTCTAAGCTGTAAAGCATGCCGCACTGAACCAGGGAGTAATCACCACTACGTGTCTGCCAAGCGTTCATAACATCTTGTTCTGCAGGGAAAACAGGTGCTTCACCTAGCGGTGCATCAAGGACATATGCTTTCCTGGCAGCTATGAGGATAATCCTCAGGTTACGGACCCAGTCCGTGTAGTTGCTGCCATCGTCTTTCAGCTTGGTTTTCTCTAGGAACGCGTTGAAGTTGAGGGCAACATTAGCGCGGGCCATTTGATCTACAAGACATATTGCAAAGATTTTAGACTAAGTTCATGATAATTAAGTTCATCTAATCAAATTATTTAATGAACTCCCACTCAGATAGACATCCCTCTAGTCATCTAAGTGATACATGATCTGATTCAACTAGGCCGTGTCCGATCATCACGTGAGACGGACTAGTCATCATTGGTGAACATCTTCATGTTGATCGTATCTTCTATACAACTCATGTTCGACCGTTCGGTCTTCCGTGTTCCGAGGCCATGTCTGTACATGCTAGGCTCGTCAAGTCAACCTAAGTGTATTGCGTGTGTAAATCTGGCTTACACCCGTTTTATGCGAACGTTAGAGCCTATCACACCCGATCATCACGTGGTGCTTCGGAACAACGGATCTTAGCAATGGTGCATAGTTAGGGGGAACACTTTCTTGAAATTATTGTGAGGGATCATCTTATTTACTACCGTCGTTCTAAGCAAATAAGAAGCAAAAACATGATAAACATCACATGCAATCAAATAGTGACATGATATGGCCAATATCATTTGCTCCTTTTGATCTCCATCTTCGGGGCGCCATGATCATCATCGTCACCGGCATGACACCATGATCCCCATCATCGTGTCTTCATGAAGTTATCTCGTCATCTATTACTTCTACTACTATGGCTAACAGTTTAGCAATAAAGTAAAGTAATTACATGACGTTTATGTTGACACGCAGGTCATAAATAATTAAGACAACTCCTATGGCTCCTGCCGGTTGTCATACTCATCAACATGCAAGTCGTGATTCCTATTACAAGAATATGATCAATCTCATACATCACATATATCATTCATCACATCCTTTTGGCCATATCACATCACATGGCACATGCTGCAAAAACAAGTTAGACGTCCTCTAATTGTTGTTGCAAGTTTTTACGTGGCTGCTATAGGTTTCTAGCAAGAACATTTCTTACCTACGCCAAAACCACAACGTGATGTGCCAATTTCTATTTACCCTTCATAAGGACCCTTTTCATCGAATCCGATCCGACTAAAGTGGGAGAGACAGACACCGGCTAGCCACCTTATGCAACTAGTGCATGTCAGTCGATGGAACCAGTCTCACGTAAGCGTACGTGTAAGGTCGGTCCGCGCCGCTTCATCCCATGATGCCGCCGAATCAAGATAAGACTAGTAACGGCAAGTAAATTGACAAAATCAACGCCCACAACAACTTGTGTTCTACTCGTGCATAGAAACTACGCATAGACCTAGCTCATGATGCCACTATTGGGGAACGTAGCAGAATTTTAAAATTTTCTACGCATCACCAAGATCAATCTATGGAGTCATCTAGCAACGAGGGAGAGGGGAGTGCATCTACATACCCTTGTAGATCGCGAGCGGAAGCGTTCAAGAGAACGGGGTTGATGGAGTCGTACTCGTCGTGATCCAAATCACCGATGACCTAGCGCCGAACGGACGCCACCTCCGCGTTCAACACACGTACGGTTGGGAAGACGTCTCCTCCTTCTTGATCCAGCAAGGGGAAGGAGAGGTTGATGGAGATCCAGCAGCACGACAGCGTGGTGGTGGAAGCAACGGTGATCTCGGCAGGGCTTCGCCAAGCTCCAACGAGAGAGAGAGAGAGAGAGAGAGGTGTTACGTGGGGAGAGGGAGGGGCCAGGGACTTCGTGCGGCTGCCCTCCCTCCCCGCACTATATATAGGGCCCCTAGGGGGGGGCGCCGGCCCTAGAGATTGGATCTCAAGGGGGGGGCAAGGGGGGTGGCTTGCCCCCAAGCCAAGTGGGGCGCCCCTACCCCTAGGGTTTCCAACCCTAGGCGCAGGGGGAGGCCCAAGGGGGGCGCATCAGACCACTAGGGGATGGTTCCCTTCCCCACTTCAGCCCATGGGGCCCTCCGGGATAGGTGGCCCCACCCGGTGGACCCCAGGGACCCTTCCGGTGGTCCCGGTACAATACCGATTACCCCCAAAACCTTGCCGATGGCAGAAACTTGACTTCCTATATATAAATCTTCACCTCCGGACCATTCCGGAACTCCTCGTGACGTCCGGGATCTCATCCGGGACTCCGAACTACTTTCGGGATACTGCATACTAGTATCTCTACAACCCTAGCATCACCGAACCTTAAGTTTGTAGACCCTACGGGTTCGGGAGACATGCAGAAATGACCGAGATGACTCTCCGGTCAATAACCAACAGTGGGATCTGGATACCAATGTTGGCTCCCACATGTTCCACGATGATCTCATCGGATGAACCATGATGTCGAGGATTCAATCAATCCCGTATACAATTCCCTTTGTCAATCGGTACGTTACTTGCCCGAGATTCGATCGTCGGTATACAAATACCTCGTTCAATCTCGTTACCGGCAAGTCACTTTACTCATACCGTAATTCATGATCCCATGACCAAACACTTGGTCACATTGAGCTCATTATGATGATGCATTAGCGAGTGGGCCCAGAGATACCTCTCCGTCATAAGGAGTGACAAATTCCAGTCTCGATCTGTGTCAACCCAACAAATACTTTCGGGGATACCTGTAGTATACCTTAATATTCACCCAGTTACGTTGTGACGTTTGGTACACCCAAATCACTCCTACGGCATCCGGGAGTTACACGATCTCATGGTCTAAGGAAATGATACTTGACACTAGAAAAGCTCTAGCAAACGAACTACACGATCTTGTGCTATGCTTAGGATTGGGTCTTGTCCATCACATCATTCTCCTAATGATGTGATCCTGTTATCAATGACATCCAATGTCCATAGTCAGGAAACCATGACTATCTATTGATCAACTAGCTAGTTAACTAGAGGCTTACTAGGGACATGTTATGGTCTATGTATTCACACATGTATTATGATTTCCGGATAACACAATTATAGCATGAACAATAGACAATTATCATGAACAAGGAAATATAATAATAATCATTTTATGATTGCCTCTAGGGCATATTTCCAACATCTTCTTCATCTTGATCTCATCCATAATAACTTTGCTGGGCCCCAAGTATGCCTCTCCGATATGCTTGACTGTTGCTGAACAATCGGTGCAAATCTGAACTTGTTGCAGGTTTAAGTCAAGAGCCAGAGATAGCCCCTCGCAACATGCCATTGCCTCTAGGATCTCTGGTTCAGTAACACTTTCGCACACCAGTGTCGATGCTCCAAGGAAGAAGCCTGTATGATCCCGGCTCACAACTGCCAGGGCTCCCCTTTCACCATTGCAAGATAACGCAGCATCAACATTCATCTTCGCCCAACCCACAGTAGGAGGAGGACGCCACTTCTGCACTGAGCTAGTGCTTCTCGAAACCAGGTTCTGGACTTTGGGCCGTAGGCCGACCCTACATGTTGGGGGGCCATGTGTTCTACCTCAGCGCTTTTCATATTGCAAGCGAATGGTACGTCGCTGGTTTTAGATGCTGTTGCAAGGCGAATACACAAAATTGAATAAAGCACGGCAGCTGTTGGAATGACATCGAACAACAATTCCTAACCAGCAATCAGATTTGCAATTCTATCAACGATATACCATGTGATAAATAATACTATCGTACTACTTATACACACAGGACACTTGTTTCACCATGCCAGATCATTACATCAAAATCTCTTGGAGGATAGATCAGTTAGGCAGTTGCGTGCTGCTACTGAAGAATTTCAAAGTTGATTTGGACTAGCTCTCCTTGCTGAGAAAGTTCGATTTTGACATCATCCCCTGCCGCAAGATATGATTTAGATTTGAACCGTGACCATCCTTTAGCATCAATCATCATGCGACCATCCTTTGTACTTACGATATATTGAGCAGGTTCATTCACACCAAGGCTGCGCATGGTAAGAGAAACTTGGCCGCGGTCGCCCGGATTGTTGAACGACTCCCTCGTTGCTCTAGGAATTCTTTGTTTGCAAACAAGAAGACATACCCAAACAGTTAGATCAACACAGTGAATCATGTGAAACAACATGGAAAGAAAAAAGAACGAAGCACTTGGGCGGCCAATGCTTACCAAGAAGGTGGACATGTCGGTTTTCGTAAGGACTTTGGTATATGAAGTGCAAACTGCAGCCCAGTCTATTGCCGGTGCAACTGCACAGGCCGGAGCAGATGCAAGTGCAAGTGCAAGTGTTGGTGCAGGTGCCGAAGCCGCTGCTGTTGCCGGAGATGGTGCTCCTTGTAGAGTTGGTGCTGGTGTCGGAGCAGGTGCCGGTGTTGATGCCCGATCCTCCGGTAGATCAGACTGATCCGCTGACGCGGTCGGTGCCCAATCCTCAGCCGGATCATACTGAGATGCTGCCGCTGTCAGTGCTAGAGCAACAGTCGGTTCTCGATCTGTGCGAGACAGCGGCGATCATGTCTGGTCTGCTATGATCAGCTTTCTAACTTGACTAGGATCCGTGACCGTGATCCAGTTTTTTTCTTCATTTCTTTTAAACGCGAGAAGGACTAATTGTGGCATTTTTGTTAAACCAAACTGCAGTTCATCATAGGGATTCAGCTTGTACTCAGACAACAGACTGATCCAATTTTTTCCAGTAATATAAGTAATGGATAGTGCCTTCGTTACTGACATGACATAAGAAGTGAAACCTGCAAAAATAGCCATCGTAGAGCAAACCAAACGGTTTATTCTGTGATGAATGTCACATGGCAAAACCTACATCGTAAAATTGCAGGAAAAGAAAGAAAACATGACATTAAATCAATAAGATTTAGACAGTAAATCAATAAGATTTACTTGATGTGACATGAGTGAATCCTTACTAGGAAATCACTATGTTGAAGTACTAAACAGAAGATTGAACATCCAACTACGCGTGGCATGCAGGGGCCCCGCCTACTCCCACAAGCAGGACAGTCCAAAGGTCATGACAAATCGTATGGACCGAACATCCATGGGGCTGGAAATCCTGGTGGGTGCGATAAACCCTGCAATGCATACATATATTGGAGTGTAACCATAATTGATAGACCGTCCTCACAAAAAATATGATATGGATACTTTAAAATATACAGACTGAATTGAGTGGACAGACATTAACATAGACCGTTCTCAGGACTGACCACACATCAAAAGCGGCAGTACTAATAAACAATACAGGGTTCACAAACACAAATCAAGTACTGAACAATAGTACTTACTATAGACAAGCAAAGTTGCACTAACTAAACTCTGCAGACTATTTTTTGCCACCGACCTACAGGATGAACCCCGCATAACTGACTAGGCCATGGACTTCGTGTGAGATGTCTACATGCGCCATCACCATCTTGTCAACCTTGGAGAACCTAACAGAGTGGTCTTTCCACTCATAAACATGATGATGAAGATAGGCCGCATCAGATTTGTTGGGAAGCTTTACAAGAACCACACCCTTCGTAATCGAAGGCACAGCCAGGAAATTGTTGTGGTCAAGTACAGCCTCGAGAACACGCCTGACAACAATGCTATAGGAAAACACTAGTTCAGGACACGTGGCGACAAGGACACAACAGCTGGATAGTTCAGCAGTAGAACTCATCATCAGGTCTTCTAGTTCACACGACATGACTTTGAGAACTTCATCTCCACTGCGGACCTGGTTCTAATTCAAACAGAAACCATATTTTATTACTACCTCCGTTCAGAAATATAAGATGATTTTTGATATTATACTCCATATATGACTACATATAGGCACAGAAATGAGTGAACAAAGACACTAGAACATGTCTTCAAAGGCATGAGAGCAGAGGGATTACATGCAATATCCATAACACAAGTTACTGAGGCAAATATACCCTCTTAAAAGGTAGCATTGATGTTCATAAAGTACTCCCTCCGTCCCAAAATTCTTGTCTTAGATTTGTCTAGATACAGATGTATCAAGTCATATTTTAGTATTAGATACATCCGTATCTAGACAAATCTAAGACAAGAAATTTGGGACAGAGGGAGTAGTTGAAAGTAATCTATAAGAAATCAGTGTCAACCTCTCGCATGTTTTGGTCAAAAGAGGAATTTAGAACCGTCATTTAGCACACAAAAATCACATAAAAGATCACCTAGAAAGTTGTACTACTAGTACTAGTACTGCGTGTTAGATGAAAAAACACGATCAAGATCGAGAAAAAGATCGTCAAGAAGAGATATTACCTGGACTTGCTTAATGAGGGATCCCGGAGAGGGGGGCTTGGACAGGGCGATGGCTTTGAGCTTGTCTGCGGTAGTCTCGGCGGGGTGCTTGCGCTTCTTCGTACCATGAGCCTCGACGGTTTTGGCCGGAGCCATAGACATCACTTAGGCCGGTGCTCCAGCGTCCATCAAGAAACTGTCAAATAGAAATAAAAGAAAAGAAACCATAATCACAAACCCAAAAGAAGAAAAGAGAGGGAGTTATAGGATCAGTCTCGGGGTTGCAAGACCGGGCCTTGGCCAGAATCAACACCATTGATGCACTCACCTTTCCTTCTTTGGGAGAGAAGAACAATGGCAGAAGCAGGTCGGGGTTTTCTTGAAGAAATGAGGAACAAGATGAGGCAGAAGCGAGGGTTGGGTAGAGAGGAAGCTGAGAGAGAAGAGTGAAATGATGGTTGCTTCGTCCGTCCAACTTACTGCTAGAAAGGAGGGGGTTTTGTGATTTGACGGCTCATTGGGCATTACTACGGCACTTCGATTGGGGTAGTCTACCGTCACTCTACTACGGAGTAATTTAGTGCATGGCTGGTGGACCCCGATGCTGGCTGTCCCACACGTCGGCGAAAGTGAGTAATTTAGTGCATGGCTGGAGGAGGATCCGCATGGTAGAGCGTGTCCACTATTTTTCAGAAGAAGAAAAAATGATTACAGCAAGCGTTTCCACTCTTATGGCGGAGGAGTGCGAAACACGTCAGCCACTTGAACATACACAGTGCTCCTACTACTAGGCATGTGCAGTGGTTCATACGTCAGTACTACACAATCTTGTTGCTAGTGTAGTAATATATGACGATAACAAATGATGTTGTGCGCATGTCAACTACTCCTATATGTAACATAGTACCGCTTTTTCGACTGTCCGGTCGAGAATGGACGGTGAGATCAATGTTAACAGAACTAGGTCCACAACGCACGGAGAGTATGGTGCTACAGTACTCCACGAAACATGAACCATATGAAGCACGAATAGTGTTAGGCAGGGTGTATGAAGGGTGCACGGGATGGGAGCAAAAGTTCCCTTCTCGACCCACTTTTGGGTGTTTGGCAGAGTGCATGAAGGGTGCATGAGTCCACACTAGTCGGTTGACAAAAATACACAAAGAGGAAACAACTATATTGAGATGAGAATGCAACCAAACACACCCACACGCTTTGTGCTACAGTGACTGATCTGCACCGTCTGAGTTTTATCCAACGGTCAAGTTGCACCGAGACATGGACATGCCCATGCAGAGGGCGCCTAAACACCACCGAAGTCCCTATGCTTCTCGAGGCGCACGACGTTGGTGATGCAGGGTGCAACCGCCCGCAGAGCCCGCTCCCAGTCGACGGGAGCCAGCTCGTCAAAGACGGCATCCAATGGCACGAATGGATTCCGGCGACGAAGCCCTGAAAGGATTCGCCAGGCAACGGCGACGGCAGCCCGCAACCCCTCCTTGTCCAGCTCAGCCCCCACCATCGCGCGGAGACGGCTCAGCTCCGCGAAGATATAGGTGAAGAAGGAGACCAGGTCAGGAAGCCGCAGCTCGCTGAAGTCGACCGGGTGGTCGAACGGGTTTAGCCCGACGGCCGGCATCGTCGCGCTGGCACGACGGTAGGCATCGCGCAGCCGCAACACGTGCGTGGCAACTTGGTTCACCAAGTGGCTGAGGCGATCCTGGACCTCGTCACGATCAGCCCGCTCGCGCTCCAGCCGGCTCCCCGACAGCCTATTGTATCTCCTGCTTTCTACAGCAACCCCGCCGATGCCTCGAGCATCTTTGTGGTGGACGTCTGCCGCTTTTGAAGCTCCGTGAGCTCCCGCACATAACGGTGGAGCATGGCACTCCTCTCCTCCTTGAGCTCACGGAGCTCCACGTCCTTGGTCCTGAGCTCCGCATCCTTGGCATGGAGCTCTTGTGTCAGGAGCCTCACCTCAGACTCCGTGATCTGCTGCGCCGCCATGGCACCAGGTAGAAGCAATGGGGAGAGGAAGCAAAGGGGGCGAAACGGCTGAAAGGCAATGCAATCTACGGGAAGGTGGAGGGAGCGGGGAATCTTTTGGTTTTCACCACGGTAAAACACCAGTTGACGACTTCTCACATCAGGGAGCAGTGGGTACAGGCGGAGTCATCGTGACTAATTGTTGCCGCACCTACTCCCGTCAATCAAAAAAATTAAAGATCCTACCGCGCCTGCTCCCATCTATCAAAAAATTAAAAATCCTGCCGCACCCAAACACCAGAGCAACGCCGTGGTGGATATTTAAATTTACCTGCCGGCAAGTAGATAAAAAAAGGGGTGAAAAAACAAATGTGGCGGCGGCCTAGCTAATCGGTCGAACTAGCCCAACTAGCTAGCCACCGTGCTTCACTGATGTACTCGGCGGGAAAGGTGGTCTTTCGTGATTTGACGACTCATTTACTTGCTTCGGTGCTACGACCGAGGAGGACCCAGAAAACGCGCGGTAGGGCGTCCCACGTCAGGAAGAATATATGCGTGCACCACCCGGGAGTACCCCGAAACCGTGCGATAGGGTGTGCCACGTCTCGGCACGGAGGAAAAATGTGCGTGTAAAAATATATTGTATCAGACGTAGTACCTATGGTTCGACCTCGGGACCCAGCCAGTCGGTTGAAAACACCCCACTAGCCACACACCTTCATCATGCAAACGCGGCACGGAGGATAGATGTGGTTAGCTCCGTCTCGACCAGCCACAACATCTCTTGTTCTAGGCGATTCTTCTATTTTCCAAGTTTTTTTAGTTGTAATGACACCACGGCAAGCTAGCGCCACTCTTCGTGTGTGCCCGTGCAAAGGTTAGACGATGGAGAGAAGAGAGATTGAGATCGCAGACCTGGGACCCACCAGTAAGTGAGATAACGGTCACTCCCTCTACTCTACTCAACACAAGTACTGTATAAAATCAAGTTATGGGACAAAGCCAACAACCGTTCGTTTTTTCAGGCTATCTACTTACACTTTGTAGTCCAGGTTGCCAGCTCGAATCTCGTCTTTCATATTTGTTAGTTTTAGGTCCAAATCTGATTAATGACAAGTGGGACCCCCGTGTGTTATTCCGATATTCAGTGTAGGATGGTTTTTTTGAACAAACACTTTGCGCGGTTAGACAAGTAACGGCATGAGTTACACATTTTTTGCAAGTTTACGAACAAAAATGACAGCGGCGTAGAATATCACATCCACCCCGTAGCTTAGATACTATGGTGATACGAGTTTTTACACCGTTGGAAGTGAGATCCAATGTCTTGGGAGTAGTCTTTGTAATTATGCGCAATTTCCAAACTCTCCAAAGGTTTTTTTGCAAATAAAACATTCAGGCCTCGTGTGTGCCGCTGCATCTTCGATCCAACGGCTCCCCGGTGCTCATATTAGGTGCTCCCCGTAGCTTAATTACCCGCTATGGTGATTGGAGTAGTTGTGGGCCGAATGCTACGAAAATATAATCTAAACCGACCGGAATAAATGCCTACACAAATTAATCCAAGGTTGGAGTGCCCCTCGCAATTTAAATAGCTCCGGATTTGCGAGGGATGGAGAGGTAGTAGCTTCAACGCATGGAACATACGGTGTGGGAAAGCGAGGTCAATCGAGAGACATATAGATAGAGAGACAAAGTGAGTGTGGTCCGACATTCATTGAACAAATATATATGCTCTGGAGAGATATTGTCCTATTGAGCTTTTTGGCAAGGGTGAGGGCTGTAAGATAGAGCTTGAGTGATGATCCAGTCATAGACGTGTAGATATATTTTGTGCGTGGGAGGAAGCAAGGTCAACCGATCACATAGGGTCGTCGTGCGATCGAAAGAGTGAGACGGGTTGGAGAGAGTGACCTAGATAGACGATGTGCGTGAGAGAGTATACAATGTGAATAGGTCGAATTGGGCTCAAACATGGTGATATAGCGTTTTTGTCCAAGAAAGAGCGAGGTCAATCGAGACATACGGAGAGAGAGAGATTGAGTGAGCGTGGCCCACCATGAGGTCGAAAGAGTGGTGGCGGCTTCGATGGACTGACCTAGATAGACAATCTGCGTGAGAGAGTATAGAGTGTGTCGATCGAGGCCCGAACAGGGAGATATATCATTTGTGTGTGTGAAAGAAAACGAGGTTAAACGAGACTCAGATAAAGAGAGCGAGATTGAGCGGGTGTGGCCCGCCGTGCGGAAGAAAGAGTGAGACAGTCTCGAGGGAGTGACCTAGATATACAACGTGCGTGCGTGCGCATGCACGAGAGGTTGGGGGGCTAGATAGGCAATGCATGTATTTAGCGCGAGAGGGTGAGAGGGAGAGGGGGGAGAGAGAGAGCTCGGCATGGGGTGCAATGGCGGGTGTGTGAGGTAAATACATTTGGTAACAGAGTGGAAAAAGGGGTTGTGTAGTTGAGAGACTTAGAGATCGAAACATGGAGAGAAAGAATGAACATGTGTTGGAAACCGATAGCTTCCTAAGGTGGTTAGGAGAGGAAGATTGACCGATACAGGAAGTATGTAGCATTTGTGCGGGGGGGGGGGGGGGGCTAAAAACAACATTTGATTGCATAGTACGAGACTTAATATCGATGTTTCAATTTGGTGTACATTGTAAGATTTGAACCGATGACCAGGCATACGAGTAATTATTTCGAATTCGTGCCATACTAAGTTTCGAAAAGTTGACATTGACTCAGTTTGTTGTGCTATTTTGTAGGTCATATGTTTGAATCCATCCAAAAAGTTTTCTCACTACCATGGTGTTCATCATATACATATTAATTTGTATTAAAAAAGTAGCGTGGATACAGTGAAATGCGAAATCCACGTTAGAATTGGAGATCGCTACGTGACACACAGTCTAATTCAAATAACTAACTACGTGACACACACTCTAATTCAAATAACTAACTACGTGACACACACTCTAATTCAAATAACTAATTATGTGACACACACTCTAATCCACGTTAGCGTGGGTACCGTTTCAATTTTTTTTCAAATAACTCCTCATTAATTAATTTATAGTACTCCCTCTGTTCACTTTTATAAGACCTTGAAGACATTTCAGACAATGTGCAAAACAGTTCATTTTAAGTTGTCTGAAACGATTTACAAAAGTGAACGGATGGAGTATCTCGCTTGGAATGACTAATTATTGCAAGGAAAACACGGGCATGGTAATACATACAGATTCGTTTGCAAATGAAAGAAGATTCGTTTGCATTCTCAAATGTAGGCGCACCAGGCAAACCAGGGTCGTGTCAGGGTGGACGCTGCTTCGATGCCTTAAAGGCAACTGCCTTTGGGTCACTGACATGTAGGCCAGCCACCTATTGGGCCCATATGTCATGGACACAAAGGCAGGTGCCTTAAGGCACCGAAGCATAGTCCTGTCGGGGTGGTCGCGTGTGTAGGACGGACGCGTAGCACCCAGCCACCCATCCCCCCCCCCCCCCCCAAAAGGACGACGACAATATAAGTTCGCGCTTCCACATTTCGGATTGAAATATCTGGTGGCCCCAATTCCAGCCATGCAAAATCTCTCTTCTCCACCGTCCCCTTCCGCGCCCAGATTGCTCAAATCCCTAATTCACCGCCAACTCGAATCGCCCCTCGTCTCGTCTCTTTACCCACCGTTCCCCACCTTTGTGCCGGACGATGATGACGAAGACGACGGTCGCGCTTCACCACCGCATTGGAGCTACCTCATCTACGCCCTCGTCCACCGCACCGGGTGGTCCACCGACAACGTCGGCCGCCGCAACCGACGTGCCTCACAGACACCAAGTTCCACCGCATCAGGTGCGCTTCACCGACGCTGTCTCCCAGCTCACCGGGGCTACTTCACCGAGCACATCGTCGCACCTCCGCCCCCCGAGGTCGTTGGGGCTTCACCAACGGTCTCGTCCACCGCATCGTAGCACTCCGCTGCCACTCAAGATCTGCATCCGTGCGCGGCCAGCCAGCGCATCACCCTCAACGGCTCTGAAGTGACCCACACTCTAGCTAGGCGAGCATGCCCAAACGCCGGCCCGAACTAGGTATCCACACATCACTCCCTTGTGCACTGTTCCGACGATGTTTGGATATCCTTTCACTGCTCTCTTAGCTTACACGCCTATGCAACTCTGACCTTAACTCTTATTTCTTCTGGAGATATCATCTAAAACAAGCAAATCCATATTTTAGTGAAGCATGACGGCGCTACGGGATCTGATACACATCCTGCACACCCGTATAACCTTGTAAGTATATGTCCTCCGGTACAACATCAAGGTCGATTCCTCTTATTTGATCAACCATTCGCCGTGTCAAAAATGCAGAGGGGGATGCAAGGAGCACAAGGCCTGCACATCCAAGCAAGTGGTAACATGGACTTGTACATGGAACATCCCAAGCGCAAGCAGAGCTGCAGTGAGCCTGTACAACGAGCTAGCGTAAGTCCCTGCATTTCATTTAATTCGTACTAGCATTCGTGTATGATTTGTGTGCAGTGGCTGATCCACGAATTCAAGTTACCAGGGGAGAACATTTAACTTAAAAAATACGAAGGCACTTGCACTCCGGAAATCAACATAACTTGAGAAATGTGAAGCTACATGCACTTTGAAAACCAGCTAATGATCCAAAGTAGTTCAGATTATAAACACTAAATGATGCAAGCACCAAAAAACACAAAATGCAACATGGTGTACAAGGACTACAAACATGGTCTGTACCTGCTTGAATTATTCATTCTCTGGCTGAAAATATCGAAGTGTAATTGCACGTATAACCAGTACGCAAACTGCATATCAATATATCTATCCTGCACAAGTATGCCAATAGTTTCAAACAAAAGATTAGAAAAGTATTTATGCTATGTTGTCATGATACAGGGACTTACTGGTAGATGGCCTCGATGTTTCCTCGAGCTATGAAAATGCACTATAATTTGCTTGTCATCAATGCCTACAAATCTCTATCTCTCTCAACATAGTAGATCATCATTAGACACTAAATCCTTCAATGAGCTTGCAAAATGCTTGCATTAGATCCCTCATTAGACATATATGTTCATCACCAGGAGCATGTAAAATGTTTGCATCAAATCCTTCATTAGTAGTCTGTTCATTAGACACTTCAAGCTCAAGAACAACATGAGCTTGTATGTTTGCACCGAAAACTTGATTAGATACATCAGATTCAGTCAGTTCAATATTGATTGGGGGAGTTATAAAATAAGTAGAAATTGGTTTCATTTTCTCATAGATTCCCTACATACAAGCGGTTTTACAACACCGTCAGGTTTAACTATTGGCCAGAAATTGAAGAGTTGAATTAGATATAATCAGGGATGTGATGTACCTGCTCATTGCGCATGCTACTCTTGCAAGCTGCGACTATCCGTTTGTGCAAGCTCGATGCCATGCCCGTGCTGCCGCCGCTGCCTCCCACGCAGGCTACACCCAGGGTTGGATCTTCATCTTCTTGTCCTTCCGTTTGCTTGAAGCCCGGCGACCGCCCTCCAACGAGGGCGCGAGGAAGTGCTGTGTTGGTCTGTCCAGCGGCAGCTAGGTTAGGAGCGAACCAGACTGGAGGCTGGAGCGAATGAATTGGGATTTTTCCTGCTGTCGATCGATATGGGAGGTGCTCGTTTGGGCCGCAAGCCTGCTATAGGGCCTGCCTTGCACTTATGTTATTGGCCCATCCAAATTGAAACATTTTTCTTCATTTTTTAGATTGCCTGCTCGTGCGTTGGGACGAACAAAACTAGCATGGGCCAACCTGGACGACTCAAACTAGGTGCACACTTTCCAGCCACCTGAGGCAGCCGCCCATACCAGCCCATATGGTGGTGTCGCCCCTTTTTGCGTGTATGATTGGATAGTGAAAAATATTCTAGTGGCGCTTTTGATTTACCCACAGAATGGTTGAATTGCTTGTTTCTATGAACTGAGTTCGCCAATAATGTGAAGGATGCCAGTCTTTTCATCCTATTGTAGATTGCTTAGATCTCGATATGCCAAAAGTAATCGCATAAAATATATAGTAAAAGCCAGTGTGATGTGTTTGGCTACAACTAGTCTGACTACACGTCCTCATATAACATATCAAGGACGCACCATCTTACCAAATTAACCATTCGACTTACCCATGCAGTGTGGGAAGAAAGAAGTATTGGGACTGCATATCCAAGCAATTGATGCCATGGACTCCGTCGTACAACCTTGTAAGCGAAAAAGAAGTTGCAGTGTGCCTGTACAAAGAACTAGCGTAAGTTCAGTTACCTGCTTCTCAGAATTTTAGTTAGCCACTTATTGCAAAATTGTTCAATTACGTTGCTTGGCTTAATTTAGTTTGCTACTGATTACATAATGGCACAACCTGTTAATCATATTGTAGACTGCGCCTATCTATGTGTTTGATACTTACTGTTAAGAATTACCTGTTTGCCTTAACTTAAATATCTACTTGTTTGTTTAACTGCTTTGCTGCTGCAACAGCGGGTTACAATGATGTTAATAACTACTTTTCAGCATCCAATTGAAACTCTTTAATTCCTTGTTTGTTTAACTGGTTTGCTATTATAACTCCCAGTTGAGATGTTTTACTAACTTCAACTTTTCTGAATCCAATCAGAACTTTAATGGCAAAACAGGTTAGCCCAAGATCAAAGAGCGAGGTCCCCATGGACATTGCATCATCCCACAGCAGTGGCACCGGCCCAATCGTGCATTATGAATTGCTAACTGCTGATGCTCTAGAGGCTAAACTAGTGGTAGAAAGAGATTCTGCTTTTGCACTTAGAGATGAAGTTGACATGTTGAGGAAGCAAACAACACAATCACAAGCAGTATTCAAGACAACCATTAAATATTTGGTGGATTTCAAAACGAAGCAAGCTGAGACTGACCAGATTGTTAAGGTCCTGAAGGAAAAAAGGAAATTAAATTCCTACTTGGTAAATCATTGGTGAAATGTTCTTTCCATAGTTGAATAACCTTTGTGTTGTCTGTTCATGTAATCAATCAAACCATTTGTTTTAGAGATCATGTAATAATTGTTTTTTTGTAATTTTATTTGAGCACAAGTCTGTATTAATTGATAAGACTCGGAGACATTTCATTTGGATTGCTATGCCAGACCTACAAATATGCCAATCGGGCTGAATGTGCATTCAGCAATAGTAGTATAGATGGACCATAAGTGGCATGCATCGGAAAGGGCCAAGATGCTGGCTAAAAAAAGGATGTTGTTGTAGCCAAAAAATAGTACAACGGCCTGGCTTATGTATGTTAGTTGATATTATTGATCCATATACTCTATAAGTGTTTATATGTCTGTTAGTTTCGTACATTCTTGGTTGATTGACTCGGTATTTGAATCTTGATACATCGCTTGGGTACATATCTAAATGGGAGTACACATAATGCTGCGTGTGACATTTGAGTTGGACATGAAGTATTCCAAATATTCGAATTCACCTTAAACTGGATTCTAGTTTCTGAATTTGAGTATCGGCATTTGTAAACCATATTCATATATGACAGTGGAATACATCTTTGTCGTCCTTTTGAAGATATATAAAAACACATAGAATGATTTATAAAGATTCATATAGGAATACAAAATGGATTCGAATTTAGTTGCCAGGGTAAACGTGGATGCTTATTGTCCCAAAATTTGAAAGAAACAGCAAAATGTCCACTCCCACATCGGCTGCCCGAAGCCAAGTGTTTGGGAGATGGAAATTGCTGTCTACCCATTACACGGACAATCCATCAGCCCGATTTCCACTGCTCTAAATAGGGGTAGGTTAGTAACTTCAATTAGACGTGACACGACCGCCTTTGAGCCCATTCCGACACGGTGGGCGTCAAACATGGGCGGCAAAACTCATTTGATTCAAGCTCGTCCAAAAGACCTCTGTTTCTCCCTCCATTCCCCATTCATACACGGTGGGCGGCAAACCACCCTCTCCTCGTCCGAAATAGATGTAGGCTAATATTTTAAATAGGGCAGATGTGTAACTTCCATCAGACGTGACACAACCGCGCTACCTGTTAGCCCCGTTCATACACCGTGGGCGCCAACCATGGGCGGCAAAACACCCTCTCCTCGCCCGAAATAGTTATCGGCAAATATTTGGGAGATGCGAGATTACCGTCCTATCCCCAACTGACGAGACGTCCAAATTTGAAACGGGGGATAAGCTCGTAACTTTCCCATATTTCAGACAGGCGCGTCCCAAAAACATGGTTCCCCATACCTCTCCCTCCATTTCCCATTCATACACCGTCCGCGCTAGAACACCCCATTCCCACACCAGCCTTTGTCCGCCACCCCATCCATCGCCACCGTCCTCCACCACATCCATCGCCATCGTCCTCCACCATGCCGGAGCGCCTACCAAGACCGCGTCGTCCACTGCTAGATATGGACGTTTCTCATCCACGATGACGGGCCAATAGCATTGCATCGCGTCCTCTCGCTTCATCGGCGTCGTCGTCCTCTTTGCCGGGGCCGCTCACACAACCTTCTCTTCCACCGCAACAGGACTTATCCCCCGATGCACCCGTCTACCGTCGTAGATCTGCTTCAATGCCACCGACAGCCATCGCACCCCCGATGCCTACACGGCGCCGCAAGAGAGGTGGTACTTCATATCTCCTCAACTTTTTGATCTCACCAAAAAATAGATCTTAACTTGGTTACTCTACTTTCTTTTCAGCTCTTAGAATTTAGTTCTTAGTTCGAAGCAAACAATGGATGCTAAATATCATTTCTCCGGTTTGCAGCTTCAAATCTGCCATGGCACAGCCATAATATGGTTTAATTGATCATGCTTAGGGTTTAATTGATCATGCTTAGGGTTTAATTGATCATGTTGGTTCCATGGTGGTTTCTTTAATAGAAATCAAAGGGGAAACCCTCTTTTGCTAAAAAAATACATGCTTAGACTTTCCCCCTTTTATGATCACTATACGATCAGAATACATGCTTCGTGTCATAATAACACTGCTCCACCCATCAAGCTAAACAAGCTTAGTTGTTCAAATACGAATCTGATATTATTAAAACAGAGTTGTTTAATTGGTCAGCTAAATGTTCCTAAATTAGTTTTGAAAATGCATGTTCGCCGCTCGGGTGTGTATCTCTGTGTGTGGTCTGGTCAGCACGGTTGGGGAGGTGAACTTTGCATATGCAGGGGTTTATAGGGAGACACTCTCCGAGTTGAAACCGCAATGCATTCCATAGATAGTCTGACTACTTTTTATGTTTTCATGAATCTCAGATTCTGAACAGCATCATAATGATTATGAGCTTGCGTGCATGAAAATAATAAAGCAGAACAATGCCATGGCTGTCAAACTTGGCATTAAGGGACTGAAATCAAGTCTGGATGCAATGCAATGCAAACACTCTCCACCTACAGATTCATGCTCAGAATATGATCCTAACAGTGATTCTGAGCTAGAGGGAGACCTAAGTCAATGTAGCTCCCTAGTGGAGGAGTCAGAGGAAGATGCCCTATCTTATTCACCCATCAAGGTACTTGCTCTAACTTTCCAAGGTTACATTGCTCGCACATATCTTGCAATTGATGCTTTGCATTGCTTCTACTTTGTTGAACTGCCATTAGCTTAGTTTACACATCGTGTATGTGAATACGCCCTGCCTATACATTTTCAGTACATATTCCATCTGTCATCATACCATATTTATCCATTCAAATGATGTTCTTGTGTATTAGACGTTCAAAAGGAAGAGGGCGATTGCTGATCGTGGAGGAGCACAAGCAAAGTATTTGGAAAAGGTAGTGGCACCTGATAAATCAAATAGCCCATTAGGTATAGTTGCAATATCACCTGACCCACAAAATACCCCAACTCTAGCAGACTCTAGCCCTACTACACTGGTCATTTCTGATGCCCCAACTCAGCAGACCCCAACTGCAGCAAACAGTATGATTATGCCAGATGACATAGCACCAGCTGTACGATGCAAAACCCCCATTCCAGCAAAGAGTACACCAAATCCAGTTGCCAAATCCCTTTTCGAACCAGAGAGAGCCCCAATTGCAGCAAATAGGACCCCTGTTCCATTTCTTCCCAGTTTAGAAGACGAAGCTTATGTTGTTGTCAGGAACTTTGTGCACATCTTTCCTTCATGGAAAGATTATACTGCAGACACAGAACAATTTCCAGTCTTCCTCCGCAACTTACGCATAAGTAATGTACTAATGTTATTCGTGGTCATTACTGCATATGTTTCTGCTGACAGAAGACACAAGATTTCATTCTTTTAAATAGGCGAGGCGCAAACTAGATTGTGATGACGAGCAAGGGTTGGTTGTGCTTTTCAAGCACTTGTTGATGAAGTATCGTTCCTACCTGAGGAAAGCGCACTTCGATGGCAAGCCTCTGAATGAAATTTCTGTAAAGTCTCCGGTGCTACATTTATCCGACGGTGACTGGAATAATCTTGTTACACATTGGTCTCGGCTACAGCGTAAGGTACTGTCTATGATATCACATCACAATTTGAACTACATTTCTGCATTTGCCTTAATGTCTCACTTGTACAAAAACTGTTAGCAGAAGAACATTCGTTCTCAAGGGACCACAGAATCTCGCAACTATACTGCACACTGCATTGCTCTTGTGAGTACCTCTCGCCCTGTATGACCATACTTACTTTCATAGCTATTTGATTATGTAGCATCACTGCACATGTTAGCCTCGTAATCGTCCATTTGGTGGACATTATAAGATCCGTATGGACTCTTACATAAATTTAGAATCAACCCAATGCTTTTGAAGAGGTTTAGCTCTGCAGTCCTCTTGTAAGGATTGAACGTGGTCTATCACTGTACTTACATTAACAGCTACTCCCTCCGTCCCATAATATAAGAACGTTTTGTACAGTACACCAGTGTTCAAAACACTCTTGTATTATGGGAAGAGGGATTGGTTCATTTTGTAGCATTCAGCATCTTATCTCCCTCGCCCACCATTTACTAAAAAAGATCAGATCTATATTTAATCTTACCAACAAGTTGAATACACAGACAATGCCAGTGCAGAAGTGTAGCCCATTGCTCTTGTCAGTACATTTTGTCCTGTAACGCCTGTACTTCCAACAATTGATAGTTGATTATGTAGCATCAATCTGCATCTTATCTTCATTATCCTCTATCCCTTCCAGTATTATCATATCTATAATTACTCTCTACAAAATGTAGAGTACAGGCAATGCTTATGAAGAAGATTCTATGTTGAAATTCTTGAGTTATCCTTCCCTTGCCATGGATAAGGGCATTATAAAGCTGGTGTTAACTGTTAATGTAAGTCAGTCCTTCTAAAGCCTTTATCCTCAACTACTGTTTAATTTGCTCATACTCCCTATCATTTACTGCTGTTTAGTTTGCTGTTTCTACCAAAAATGCATGTTCGTAAGAACCGTAAGTTCTAAGTTTTACTTGTAAAACAAAATTCCTTATTCATACCATGCACATTACTTAATACTCCCTATATGTATGCTTGTTTTTGTGGATCTATAATCCAGTATGTGGTGAAGCAGCCCATGTTTGCACCTTGTCATCTCCTGTTTTATCTTACTGATGTGGCTGATGATATGAACAACATGCCATGCACATTATCCAAAATAGATACAATGATTTTCTTTGCCCTTCATCTATGCTTGTTATGTTGACATGGTAATCCAGAAGTGTGGTGAAGCTCCCCGCATTATGAACAATGCCAAATTATGCTATTGATATTTTGAACATACTCTTTATTTTCTAATTTGAAATTGGATAGAATTGACATAACAGTTATCATCTTTGTTTATACACGTGCAAAACCTGTCATCTCTCTGCTTTGTTTCAGGGTGATATGCCTGATGGAATGCACAAGTCTGCTGAAGGCTATGAGACAAACCCAACATATATTGCAGCAAAGAAGGCAAAACATCTTGAAGATAGTGAGACAAGCCCAAAGTCTTGTCTTGATGCAGTGTTCAAGTTACTTGAGACTAACAGTCAGACAAGCTCACAGAATTCGTTGTCTGAATCAGTTCGACTTCTTCAGTCCCAAGTTCTAGAAGAAAGGCATTCTGCAACTCAACTTCGACTTGAAGTCCTATCTCTAAGAAAGATTGCGGAGAACACCAATGAGAACCTCATCGCTAAACAGCTACACCTGGAAGCTATGACCGACATGCTAGGCCGGTCTCACAGCCTTGTTCAGCAGCTTGCGTAGCAGTTCCCCCGCAAGGCTAACCTTTCTTGAACTGTATTGGAAGTGGTCTCGGTTCAGTATTATTTTGTTACGCTGCAATGGTGCCCAGTTTTTGTAATCTGCTTCTTCATTGCGCTTTATGATCACTCATGGCGAACTTTGATGCCCAGTGGATGTAATATACCTTAAATCCTTTATTATGTAGTGTAGGTTTATTCTTAGTTACTATGCCGTAATTTCTTTATTGTATAGAGTAGGTTTGTTCTTAATTCCTACTAGTTACGCAGCAGCCCGAAATGAACCCCGGCCCATGATTGTGTGAATCAAATCACGGGCTTTTAACAGGCTAAAATTGTCTGGGTCCTTGTTTGGCCCAATCAGATATCGGCTGCGAGTAGGTCGGATGCAAACCAGGCTGTAGTTAGGCCCAACTATATGACGGGCTTTTAATAGGCCAAAATTAATATAGGGCCGAAATGTTTAACGGGCTCTTAACAGGACAAAACTAATATCAGGCCGAATTACTAAGTGGGCCTTTAGCAAGTGGGCCCAAAAGCATAGTGTCCAGTTGACGGGCCGAATCTGATATGGGCCATAATTGAGCCCAAAGCCTCTTAAAGGGCCGAACCTGATCTGGGCCGTAATTTGGCCCAGAACATGGTAGGCTTTTAATGGGCCGGATCTCATATGGGCCACTATTAGGCCCGGAGCGTGGCAGGCCATTAATGGACCGGATCAAATATGGGCCGGCATTTGGCCCAAAACATGGCAGCCAGTTAATGGGCCGGCCTACTAGGGTCCTCAAAATCTTGTGGGCCTACAGCTGGGCCGCCCCATTAATGTCGGCTAAATCTTGTGGGCCTTTAGCTGGGCCGGCCCATTATGACCCTCAAGAATCTTGTGGGCCTTTACCTGGGCCGACCCATTATGGCACAGAAAATCTTGTGGGCCTTTACCTGGGCCTGCCCATTATGGCTCGCAAAATCTTGTTGGCCTTTAACTAGGCCAGCCCATTATGGTCCGCAAAATCTCGTGGGCCTTTAGCTGGGCCGGCCCATTATGGTCCGCAAAATCTTGTGGGCCTTTAGTTGGGCTGGCCCATTTAAACTTCTTGGGCCATGCCATGTGTCGACGTATCATAGGCGCCTTCTGTCCAGTGAGTGGATGACATCTGTCCCGACAATGAGCCGACACGTGTTTCCTCTAGCCAATTATGATTTTACATGTGGGAAATCTCCATTGGTCGGGGCTGTTAACGGGTTAACGAATCCAAAACCCGACCCGATAGCTTAACGGTGTTCCGTTACGATGGATGCCACGTGTCGGTCACCCTTGACGAAAGCACTTCTGTGATGCACGATTTATCGTCATGAAAGTGGACACCTCCGTGATGATAATTTTGGTAATGTCATGGAACACTTCTACGACAGCACAGGTATGACTATCTTGATTCTGTCATAAATTTGTCATGGATGTACATGCATGACAAAAAAAGCAACCTACTGTGACAAACACGTATCATCACGGAAGTGTATTTTTTTGTAGTGGAGATACTTATTTTGTATGCAAACTATTTCAATGATGCGAAAGGCTTCAATCTTAGTAGGAGTAAGATGAGTAAGGTAAGGTTTAAGGATATCTTCCTCCTCCTCGTCAGCTGGCGGTGCTTGTTCAAAGACCGGAGGCTGGTCTACGGTAACCTCCTTGCTCTCATCTCCTCCGATAGCTCCCGCGGGCTCTTCTCTCTTCAGCTCGATCTTCATCAACCAAGCATCCTCTTCCACGTGGTTGGAGGAAGAAGAAGACATGATGGTTGGCCCAACAGAACTGACAGAAAACAGCAAGAAAAGAGAACAGAGGATTTGTCCGTGAGACGGTGATCAATAGGTTTGGGAAGTATATATAGATTCTTTTATCTTGGAGGACAAGTATAAGGTAGAAAAACGAAGCACGGAAGGTGTCCCAGGTGGGCACAACCCACCTGGGAGCGCCAGGCAAGCCTGGCGCACCCTGGTATCTTGTGCCCACCAGAGGACGCTTCCTGGAAGTTTCTTTATTTCCAAAATTTTAAAATATTCCAAAACGGATAAAAAATATTTTTACGGATTTTTCAGAGTCCTTTTACTTACCGTATCACATACCTCTTTATTTTCATGATTCTGGAGTGTTCCGAAAAGACTCTTTTATGTGTTCTTCTAGTGTCAAAGTTTGGATAATATTACTTTCAACATTAATAGGCGTACCTGAGATATAATGCTTTATTTTTTGCCCATTGACAACCTTTGGGTTAGTACCTTCGGAGTTATTTATTTTGATGGCTCCAGACTGGTAAACCTCCTCGATGATGTATGGGCCTTCCCATTTCGAGAGGAGCTTTCCTGCAAAAAATCTAAAACCAGAGTTGTACAAAAGAACATATTCTCCAACTTTAAACTCACCCTTTTGAATTATTTTGTCGTGCCATCTTTTAACTTTTTCTTTGAATAACTTTGCATTTTCATAGGCTTGGGTTCTCCATTCATCTAAGGAGCTTATATTAAATAACCTCTTTTCACCGGCAAGTTTGAAATCATAGTTGAGTTCTTTAACTACCCAACATGCTTTATGTTCTAACTCAAGAGGCAAATGACAAGCTTTTCCATAAACCATTTTATAAGGAGACATACCCATAGGATTTTTATATGCTGTTCTATAAGCCCAAAGTGCATCATCTAATTTCCTAGACCAATTCTTCCTAGACCTATTAACAGTCTTTTGAAAAATTCATTTTATTTTTCTATTGCTAAGTTCAACTTGACCACTAGACTGAGGATGATAGGGTGATGCAATTCTATGGTTAACATCATATTTAGCAAGCATCTTACGGAAAGCACCATGAATAAAGTGTGAACCACCATCAGTCATTAAATATCTAGGGACTCAAAACCTTGGGAAAATAACTTCCTTAAGCATTTTAATAGAGGTGTTGTGATCAGAACTACTGGTTGGAATGGCTTCTACCCATTTAGTAGCATAATCAACAACAACCAAAATATGTGTATACCCATTAGAGGAAGGAAAAGGTCCCATGTAATCAAATCCCCAAACATCAAATGGTTCAACAGCAAGTGAATAATTCATAGGCATTTCTTGACGCTTACCAATATTACCTATTCTTTGACATTCATCACAAGAAGAAACAAACATACAGGCATCCTTGAAGAGAGTAGGCCAATAAAATCTAGATTGCAATACCTTGTGAGCAGTTCTATCTCCAGCATGATGCCCTCCATAAGCCTCAGAGTGACATTTCCGTAGGATTTGTCCCTGTTCATGCTTAGGTACACAACATCTAATAATACCATCTACTCCTTCTTTATAAAGATGTGCGTCATCCCAAAAGTAATGTCTTAAATCATAGAAGATTTTTTTTTCTTTTCCTGGTATGTAAAGCTAGGTGGTAAACATTTAGCAACAATGTAATTAGCATAGTCAGCATACCAAGGAGTACTATTAGCAACATTTGTTGTAGCTAACTGCGCATCAGGAAAATTATCATCAAAAGGCAGTGGGTCATCAAGCACATTTTCAAGCCTAGACAAATTATCAGCTACAGGGTTCTCAACTCCTTTTCTATCAATGATATGTAAATCAAATTCTTGTAACAAGAGAACCCAATGAATAAGTCTAGCTTTAGCATCTTTCTTTTCCACAAGATATTTAATAGCAGAATGGTCTGTGTGAACAGTTACTTTGGAATCAACAATATAAGATCTAAATTTATCACAAGCTAACACCACTGCTAAGAATTCCTTGTCAGTAGTAGCATAATTTCTTTGAGCACCGTCTAGAGTTTTACTAGCATAATGGATAACATTAAGTTTCTTATCAACTCTTTGTCCTAGAACAACACCAACAACATAATCATTAGCGTCACACATAATTTCAAAAGGCAAGTTCCAATTAGGTGGTTGAATAATAGGTGCAGAAATTAAATCTTTCTTGAGTGTTTCAAAGGCTTCTAAACAATCATCACAAAAAACAAAAGGAATATCCTTTTGCAAAAGATTAGTAAGAGGCCTAGAAATTTTTAGAAAAGTCTTTGATAAATCTCCTATAGAAACCAGCATGACCTAGGAAACTACGAATACCTTTGATGTCCTTAGGACATGGCATTTTCTCAATTGCATCAACCTTAGCTTGGTCCACTTCAATACCTCTTTCAGAAATTTTATGACCCAAGCCAATGCCTTCATTAACCATAAAGTGGCACTTCTCCCAATTCAAGACAATATTTGTTTGTTCACATCTCTGCAAAACTCGCTCAAGATTGCTTAAACAATCATCAAAAGACTTCCCATAAATAGAAAAGTCATCCATGAAAACCTCAAAAATATTTTCACAAAATCAGAGAATATATCAGTCATACATCTTTGAAAGGTAGCAGGTGCATTACATAAGCCAAAAGGCATACGTCTATAAGCATAAGTTCCAAAGGGACAAGTAAAAGTAGTCTTTTCTTGATCAGGTTGAGAAACAGGTATTTGTGAAAAGCCAGAGTATCCATCTAGGAAGCAAAAGTGTGTGTTCTTAGATAATCTTTCAAGCATTTGATCAATAAAAGGCAAGGGGTGATGATATTTTCTAGTTGCTTTGTTTAATTTTCTGTAATCAATTACCATTCTATAGCCTGTAACAATTCTTTGTGGAATATTTTTGTTCTTATCATTAGGAACAACAATAATACCTCCTTTCCTAGGGACACAATGAACATGACTTACCCATCTACTATCAGCTATAGGATAGATTATACCTACTTCCAGAAGTTTTAAGATTTCCGTTCTTACCACTTCCTTCATTTTTGGATTCAACCGACGTTGGTGATCAACAACGGGTTTAGCATCAGGTTCCATATTAATATTGTGCTAACATAGAGTGGGACTAATGCCCTTTAAATCATCAAGAGTATATCCAATAGCAGCCCGGTGCTTCCTTAGAACTTCCAATAATCTTTCTTCTTCATGTTCTGAAAGGTTAGCACTAATAATAACAGGATATATCTTCCTTTCATCATGATAAGCATATTTCAAAGTGTCTGGCAATTGTTCTAATTCAAACACAGGATCACCTTTAGGTGGAGGAGGACCTCCTAGAGTTTCAATAGGCAGATTGTGTTTAAGCAGAGGACGTTGTTCAAAGAAAACCTTATCTATTTCATTTCTTTCATGCATATGTAAATCATTTTCATGGTCTAGCAAATATTGTTCTAAAGGATCAGTTGGTGGAACAGCAATAGAAGCAAGACCAATTAATTCATCCTTACTAGGCAATTCTTTTTCATGATGATTTATACTAAACTTAGAATAATTAAACTCATGAGACTCATCACTAAAGCTAACACCAACAGTTTGTTTCTTACAATCTATCTTAGCATTAATTGTGTTTAAGAAAGGTCTACCAAAGATAATGGGACAAAAGTCATCTTGTGGGGAACCAAGAACAAGAAAATCAGTAGGGTATTTTATTTTCCCACACAAGACTTCAACATCTCTAATAATCCCAATTGGTGATATAGTGTCTCTATTAGCAAGTTTAATAGTAACATCTATTTCTTCTATCTCAGCAGGTGCTATATATTTCATAATTTCTTCATATAAGGTGTAAGGAATAGCACTCGCACTAGCACACATGTCACATAAACCATGATAATAGTGATCTCCTATTTTAACTAAAATGACAGGCATGCCAACAACAGGTCTATGTTTACCTTTTCTATCAGGTTTAGCAATTCTAGCAGCTTCTTCACAGAAGTAAATAACATGCCCATCAATATCTTCTTCCAAGAGATCTTTAACCATAGCAATGCTAGGTTCTACTTTAATTTGCTCATCAGGTTTACGTGTTCTAATATAGCTTTTGTTAACCACAGTTGAAACTTTAGCATGTTCCTTAATCCTAATAGGGAAAGGTGGTTTCTCAATGTAAGTAGAAGGAACAACTCGATCAACATTATAAAGTATAGTTTCTTCTTTAACTGGTACTGGTTCTTTAATTTCTTCTTTAATAGGTGGGTGATATTTAAACCACTTCTCCTTAGGGAGTTCAACATGAGTAGCAAATGATTCACAAAAGGAGGCTACTATCTCAGAGTCAAGTCCATATTTAGTGCTAAACTTTTGAAAAGCATCAGTATCCATAAAAGATTTAACACAATCATACTTAATTTTAATACTTGACTCTTTACCTTCGTCGAGTTCCCAATCTTCAGAGTTATGTTTAATTCTTTCCAAAAGATCCCACCGGAATTCAATAGTCTTCTTCATAAATGAACCAGCACAAGAAGTATCAAGCATGGTTTGATCATTATGAGAAAGCCGAGCATAAAAATTCTGGATAATAATTTCTCTTGAGATCTCATGATTGGGGAATGAATATAACATTGACTTAAGCCTCCCCCAGTCTAGAGAGATACTTTCTCCTTCACGAGGCCAAAAATTATATATATAATTCTGATCACGATGAACTAGATGCATAGGATAAATTTTTTGGTGGAACTCTAATTTCAAACGATTCCAATTCCATGATCCAATATCATCACATAGCCTATACCATTCCAATGATTTTCCCTTCAAAGATAAAGGGAAAACCTTTTTCATCACTTCATCCCTGGGTAAACTTGCAAGCTTAAACAATCCACAAACTTGTTCCACATGTATCAAGCGCATATAAGGATGTTTGGTTCCATCTCCCGCATAAGGATTAGCTAGCAGTTGTTCTATCATACCCGAAGGAATTTCATATTCAATATTTTCAGTAGGTGTGGTAGGTTGAGGGGTGGATAATTGTTGTTCCGGACGAGATGAAGATACCCCAGACAAACCCCTCAACGGATTGTTTTCCATAGTAACAAGTGACAATAAATTTCAGCACACTATATAAATGTTTC